>NW_024063073.1:0-567339 GCF_006381635.1 Hibiscus syriacus | reverse complement strand
CCTTGTTCAATTGAGTCTTTAGTTTCGCAATTTTCTGTCTGACTCCTGGAAGCTATCAGCATATCATCAACAAAGAAGAAGATATATATAGGATCCGTCTTCTAGCTCGCGTAAATACACAATGATCATATTTGCTTCTTGTGTACTTCTGCCCTATCATAAACTTGTCAAATCGCTTGTACCACTGCCTTGGAGATTGCTTGCTTCAATCCGTACAACGATTTTTCTAATTTGCACACCATCTCTTCTTTTTCAGCAACTTTGATCCATCTGGCTGAGTCATGTAGATTTCCTCATCCAAGTCTCCATGTAAAATGCAGTTTTTACATCCATCGAACTAGTTCCAAATCCAACTGCGCTACCAAAGCCAACAAAATTCTGATGGAGGAATGTTTTACAACTGGAGAAATACTTCATTATATCATCAACCCCCGTTTGAGCGTAGCCTTTAGCCACCAATCTTGCTTTGTAGCGGATGTTATTCTTGTCAGGAAATCCATCTTTCTTTGCATATACCCACTTGCACCCAATTGCCTTCTTTCCCTTCGGAAGACTAGCTAGTTTCCACGTCTGATTCTTTTGAAGGGATTGCATTTCTTCATTCATGGCAATCCTCCACTTTTTATGTTCTGAACTTTGAACTGCTTCATTAAGTGGCAGGAACGTCATCAATTGCAATTGGTGATGCAAAAGAGACCATATCAGCATAACGAGCAGGTTGTCTAATGGTCCTTTTTCCCTTTCTGAGTGCAATTGATTCATGTTGCTGTGGAGGTTCTTGGGTCTGAACCTCTTCTTCATCTGACTCTTCTTCTACCATAGGAGAGTCAACATCATTTTCTTTACTGGTTGGGACAAATTTGCTTCCTTCAAACTCCACCTTTTTGGGAGTTCCATCTGTCTGCTCCAATTTTTCTGAAGTCACCTTTCTCACATGGTATTCATCAAAGGTAACCCCTGCTGAAGATTATTTTTTGTTTCTGGACACAAAGACGATAGCCTTTCACCAGAGGTGATCCCCATAATCGCCTTCTTTGCTCTTGGATCCAGCTTTGACTCCTTAACATGGTAGTATGCAGTGGAACCAAACACATGTAAGGAATCATAATCTGTAGCAGGTACTCCAAACCATTTCTCTAATGGTGTTTTACCACCAATAGCAGTCGATGGTAAGCGGTTGATAAGGTGACAAGCATAGACCAAAGCCAGCCCAAAATTCTTTGCCTAACCCAGCATTAGACAACATACACCGAACCTTCTCCACTAATGTCCGGTTCACGCTCTGCCACTCCATTCTGTTGTGGTGTACCTCTGACGTGAAGTGCCTAACAATACCTTCCTCTTCACAGACTTTCAGAAATGGATCATTTTTGTACTCTCCACCATTGTCTGTACGGAGACGTTGATTTTTCTGCCTGTTTGAGTCTCCATCATCTTTTTCCATTTAAGAAAAAATCCTAGCACCTCATCCTTTGTCTTCATTGGATACACCCAAACTCTCCGGGAAAAATCATCAACAAAGGTGACATAATAGTGTGTTCCTCCCAATGAAGTTGTCTTGGAAGGCCCCCATACATCTGAATGAACATATCCAAAATACCTTTAGTATCATGGATTGCTGTTCCAAATTTCACACCCTCGTCTTCTTCCCTTTGATGCAATGCTCACAAAAAGCTAATTTGCAAGCCCGAGCACCCTTCAATAATCCTTGATCTATCAGTAATTTCAAGGATTTTTCACCAACATGCCCCAAGCGCATATGCCATAACCTGGTTGCTTCTGACTCCTGTTCAGTAGAAGCTGCCACTGCTGCTGTCCCAACAATTGTACTACCAGAAAGTAATACACATTGTTTCTTTTTCGGATTCCCTTCATTATCACCAGCACCAGAGATAATCCTCATAATCCCATCTTTTGCCCTCACTTCTAAACCTTTTGACTCTAAGGTTCCCACAGAGATGAGATTTCTCATTAAATCTGGTACATAATGGACACCTGTTAAGGTTCTGATTGATCCATCCTGATTCCTCAAGCGAATTGAACCAATCCCAAGTGTGTCAAGAGGGGAATTATTGCTGTGTAGACAATTCCACCTTTTAGTTCTTTAAAATCAAAGAACCATTCTCTATTGGGGGTCATATGGTGGCTACAAGCTGAATCTAACAGCCATGAACTGGAACAGCTGGTTGATGGCGTAGCAGCGAATGCGAAATCTGAATCTCCTCATCATACTCGACCACATTTGATTCTGAGACAGCCTTCCCCCTTTCAGGTTTGCCTTTATTCTTTAGCCTGGGATTCTTTCTTCCAGTGCCCTTTTTCTCGACAAAAGGCACATTCATCTTTGCTCAATCTGGACTTGACTTCGATCTCCCTCTGCTTCCTTTATTCTGACTCTTGGAACGGCCTCTAACAACAAGAGCTTCTGCTTCGACACTTGTGTTTTGTTTGTCTTTCTTTCTCATTCAAACTATACAAGGCAGCAGTTACTTCACTGAGAGACACATCAACCTTCCCATGAAGTAGAGTAGTTTCAAGATACTCAAACTCATCAGGAAGTGATCCCAACATCAGAGCCAGATCTTCGTCTTCAAAAGTCACGTCCATATCATCAGATCAGTCACCAGCTGATTAAAGCTATAGTGGTACCTGGTACATAGTTGAAGCGGAACAGTCTCTTTTCATGTAGAGTTTGTTCTGACCGCTTTTCTTCAAAAATTTCTCCTCCAGTGCCTTCCACAATTTACTTGCAGAAGTTTCCTTAGAAAATGCATACTTCTGCTCTCTAGAAAGACACGATCGAATAGTACCACATGCCATTCTATTGATCCTCTTCCATTCTTTCTCCTCAACATCATCTGGTTTCTCTCCTTCAATAGCAATGTCTAGACCCTGCTGAAATAGGGCATCTAGAACCTCGCTTTGCCACATGCCGAAATGACCGGTGCCATCAAAAATCTCCACTGCAAATCTAACATTTGTCACAGCATTTCTTGCCAAAATTGAAGATGAAGAAGCGTCTGCCATTTCTGCTACAAATTCTATTTAATAGCTGCCAATGCAGAATGTCAATTATCCCAAGGAAATTTTTCTGATGTGGAAGATCAGCCTAAGCCGCAACCACAGAGCATACTAAAATAAACCAAGAGCGCTGATACCAATTGTTGTGAAATTCGGGTTAATTTCCACCAATAACAGATTCACCGTGAAAACTATTATCTAGGTGACTAGTGTGAAAACGATTGTACTAAAAATCACCCCAAGGTAGATTCCCAGGAAAGAGGAGGGGTCACAATGGTCCCTCTTAAAACCCACTTTCCTTAGACAGAACTACCAAGACAAGTAATTTTAATAGGACAATAATTGACACAACTATACCCGACATAGCTATTAAATAGACATAAAGAGAACACCAAAATATTTCACTAATAGAGGAAATATTACAAAGAGAGAAAGAATACAAATAGCCTTTAAAATAGAGAAGGCTTATATTTGTGGGATGATTAACTAAGGAGGAGGAGGGCTTTATTTATAACAAAAGAATTTCCCCTCCTCCTTATACACAACCAATGTGGGACTTTGCCAAAAACCAACATTAGTTACTATCCTTTTATTTTTTCAATACCTTTCTATCAATAAAATTTCTTATGCTAAATGAAATGCCAGGTGAAAAGAAAAATCGTGGTCGAGACGGCTAAGCCAATTGAATTTGAATTTTCATTTTATACATTGGATGAATCTGGTTTGTTATTAACAGAGTATATTGATTTGTAATGGACCGCAACTTCGCCTTGCGGAATGATTGTGTTGTTTGACATAAGCAATCAATGAAAAGGCTTTGATTCTTTTAGATACTTGAAGCCTGAATTGAATAGTTGATTCTCTGATAACATTGAAATGTTGTTTCTTTCCCTCTTCACTTGAACCAGCCAAAGATAGACGAGGACCACCCGACATGGTTACATCTTCGGATAAGAGATTTTGATCCAGATTTTTTTAAAGCTAGAGGCAACCAATCTAAGGTTTCCAATCCCCCTCCCGATGGGAGATGGACACTCGGTTTCCATAGTGCTAAGGCTTGTGAGACAGCTCAGTTATTGATTCTTGAAGAGACTAGTAAGCAGAGGTCCTCTGTTGAGAGCACGCTTGCTCCACTGCTTCAGGAAGATTATCTAGGAAAAAATATGGATAGCCGAGGCGACTAAAGCTCCAGCCTGAGTTCTAGGTTTGCCTGCTAACTAAAAAGAATGAATTTTCATTATCAAGCAGGTTGGTTCAACTAAGAAATCTGTTTAATTTTGCAAAGGAAAAGGTGTTTTCTATATATATATATATATTAATTTTTTTCTAAAGTGGAAAAAAAATCCAGTACAGATGAGATGACTGTCAACAGTCGAAGAATGTTATTTTGTTCTTTAGGCATTATTATTGGTTGCTGTGTGTAGTTGACATGTTTTAAAGCACAAGTAAATATGGCATTGTGAATTAGAAAATTAGCTGCTCCCATTACTCTTTTGGTCGTCTTCCTTTCCCTTTTAACCCACTTCATTTAGAAATAAGAGATCCCTCCTTCTATCTTTTCTCATGATTTTGATGTATGCTTGAATAGATTATCCATATCTTTTTTTTTTGTGAACATGTGCTTTTTTTTGGGCTTACTGCCTTGTACAAAGCATCTCATATCAAAATCCATTTCCTGTCTTATCATCTTCAGGAGTGCAGCTATTGTACCACTCTCCTCTCTGCAGTTTTCCATGTGCACGGTGCGTCAACTTCGCTCGCTCTCGCTCTATTCCCTTATTCCTTGCAAAGCATTTCCAGCTTTGCATGACATCAAAAGGTGCATCAGTCATAATCAAACTATGCGGAATCTTATGTTCATATATCTAAATTCACCATTTACCAAATAAATCCATAGTTCTTTGTAATGAAGTTTGCTCAGGACTAAAGTTTAGGAACAATCACATAGTTTTAACTCATTTAGCAAGTTAATAGACTGTTCATTTATATGAGGTTATGCCTGATATATTCATGTACGAGCATAAAGTAACGTTGCATGACACATGTTCTTAAAGATCATTTTGAGAAGTTCAATCAAGGAAAAACGAAACCAACACAATGGACGTAATCAAGGGGGAGTGGTTTTTTCAGTTGGGTCTGTTGGTTTTCCGATCAAACCTACAAAAATCAATCCGATCAAATTTTATACTCTAAACAAACACAGTCCCTGTTTGGTGTGGTTTTATAAAAGCATTTTTAGTTAAAATGTCCATTTTGACCACAAAATCAAAGTCAAAAGGATATAAAAAATAAAAGAAAATACGGTGGAAACGGTAGTTTCAAACTAACCGCAAAAGTTAGGATTTCTAGCCATTTTTATTTTCAACTTTACTTTTGGAAGTAAATTATAATTTTACCTTTACTAATGCATGAGCTCCGCTCAATTATATATTTACGTTTTATTTCAATAATTTAATATTAACATAATGTTATAATGAACATTTTATTTTTTCAAATTCATTTTTAACAACAATCTCAAGCAAATAAATTTTAAACTACACTTTTAAATAATACTTTTAAAATTTATTTTCTACAACACTTTTGAAAGTGTTATTTTTCAAAACATCTGCGAAACTAGTGTACAATTAAACCCAACTTAAAGCTAACCAATTCAATTAATTATTTAACCGACTTTATTTATATAAATAATATATATGTAATATAAAATATTTAATCAACTTATGTATTTTAATAAAAAAATTATTTTTTTGGTTGGACTAGTTTTGAAAATTCTAAACTGATAATAGAAATAACCAACAAAGTTAATCTCATAACCCAAAGTTGATTAATATCCTAAATCAAATCAAATTAGTTGAGGGAGTCAGTTTTGTCGGTTTAAATCGACAAATGCTCCTCGAAGAATATAGTTGAGGTTGTCCTGCTGTTGTACGATACTTTTATTGTATGTTCATTTCAGGCGAAAGACACGAGAAATTCCGTGTGCAAATCAAGAAGCAGCAAGAATTTATTCAGTTCGAGCTCTTCGCTAGTGCAGAGAATTAAAAAAAAAAACTAAAAATAGGATTATTAGGGTTATTCAAAGTATAGTGAAATTAAATTCAATTCTTAATTTTCTTATAATTTTTTCATAAAAAATAATATAGGTAATAATTTTTGCAGAGGATATGAGTGATTATAAAATAATGAGAACTTGTTAGAAAAGGAGTGTGTGGCACATAGAGATGGTTATCGAGCGAGTCGATCGTGAGTTAGATAATGTTTGATTTATGCTCGTTAAAAATATTACTGTTCGACTTGACTTGTTGCTCGTTAAGCTCACTAAAAAATTATCTTATTTTTTTAACTAAAATAAAATTTACTAATACTATATGAGAATATTAGAGTTGTGTTTATTTTGAATTAAATAATATTATAATTAATAATATTTTATTATTTATTAAAAAATAATAGATTAGTTTATTATTTATTAAAAACTAATAGATTAGTTAACTTATTATTTTTTATTATTTATTAAAAATAATAGATTAGTTTATTACTTATTAAAAACTAATAGATTAGTTAACTTATTATTTTTTATTATTATTAATAAATTAATAATTATTATTTAGATTTATTTTTGAATGAAATAATTTTTGAAGTAATTACTAAAAATATATTTAAAAATTAACGAGTTGTTCGTGAACTTATCAGTCGAGTTAGACTTTGTTCGGCTCAACTCGTTGAAGTCTCGAGTCGAGTTCAAATTCAAATCAAACCAACTCAAGTCGAGTATTTATCGAATCAAATTCGAACTACTCATTAAGTGATCTACTCTACTCGTTAATAACGGTCGTGCGTAATTCCATTACCTTTTAGGCGTTTACATTAACAAAGATGTCATGTCAAAATTAAAACAACTTTTTTTAAAGAGAGAAATTTCTTCACTGTTAAAACCTTTAAAGTTTTGGGCGGCCACAATGAAACACTATTTAACAATTCCCTTTCTCTTTTAGAGGGTTTTGTTCCTCTGGATATTGCTTTCTTCCACATGGCCACGTATAGATCAAAAGATGCTTATTTGAAGCTTAAAAGCATAAAACCAGTGGCCCTTTTGAGTAGATAATGCCATATTTTACTTTTCATATTTGCTTTTACGAGAGAGTATTTTTCTTAAAGTAAAACAATAATATATGTGTATATATCAGGGATCCATCAAGGGAAGTAGGTGGGGTAATTCCCCCAAAAATTAAAATTATTTTATATTTTAAATTTTTTTCAATTAAAAATATGTTTTCGCCCTTCCTGAAATTTTATAAATCAGTCGTTCCTAAAGTTTTAAAAGTTATCCCTCTAATACAAAAAAGCATTTTAGCTCCAATGCAATGTGTTCCCTTGAGGAAAAAATTAAAGGCTTTGACAGGTAATGAATAGAAAAGGTATCCCCTCTTAACTTTCACTTTGAGACCCGTATCTCTTTTAGTGTTCCAAACAAAGATTACCATGAAATATTCGGGGTTTGGATTTTGTTTTATATATTATATGCTTGAAGCTTCTTTAAACAAAGCTTAACCGTTATAGCTGGGGACGGTCTAAGAAACTGCATATATTCCCCTCTCACTTTCATTCAAACACTCCTTTTCTAGCATTTCAGAAATGCTTTGCATTCAAATAATTTGGTGACCCCTTTGTATGTCTTTTTAGGCCAACAAAGGTAGAGAAGACGCTTTTTGACCGGAGAAGGCTGAGAAAAATACTCACTGGGGAAAAAGAATAAACAGCTGGGAGTTTTGGATTATTTGTTGTTGTAAGGAATTCCTTGGGTCCTACTTCTCTATCAGTTTGTCTAAACCACTCACATGCATACAAATCATATAATTGTTTCATCACAACCATGTAGGACAGTGTAACGTAATGTTACTTGTGTGCATACGTTTACGCTATTTAAATTCTTAGGTTGATTCGGGAGTCTTTTGTTTGTTAAACTCACGATGAGTTAGAGATATGAATGTATGTTCTAACATGACATGTATATGTTCTATGGTATAGAACAGGAATGTATGTAATGTGGTATTCTCAACAGCATCGAGAATATTGTAGTGTTCTGTAGTTACATTTGATATTAATAAATGGGTTTTCTCCTTTTGTTTATTTTATTTTTCTGTTCTTTTTTCTCTTTTGTAATGGCTGTTTTTGAGGGAGACGTTTAAGACTAGAAGCATTAACGGAAAGCATGGGGTTGGGAACGAATGTTTTGCATTAAAAAACCAAGTAAAAATTAGGATTAGATGATTGAGGAAAGAAAGGGAGATCTCTCCTTTTTGTGTGCATCGATTTTAGTTATATAGGGGCGTGACTTGTGAGTGCTGTTCTTCTTCCTATGTAATGGCACGCTGCCGCTGAGGAATGTAAGAGAAGCAGTGAATTAGAACACCCACAACACCAGAATCAGGCAGAGGCTATATTTATATAGTATTTGCATGGTTGATATAATAGACAAATTCTTCTAGCCAATTCCATGCACAGTTTTCTCTGTCAAGTATAATATAATGACGAGCAATATGCACCACTGGCTTTGTTCTGGACTTTTATTTTTATGTCATACGTGCGAAATAAACTTCAATATAAATGCTTCTATATGAGCACGCATTCTTTTAAGGTGTGGGAGCTGATGAGGTGGGAGGGGAGGAATATGGTGGAGGTTATTTGATTTTTTTTTTGAAAATTAGAAACTTTTTGGTATAAATTAGATATAAAACTATTGTGTAAGGACTTATTTGATATCTTAGCAATAGTTTAGGGGTAAAACTAAATATTAACTTTTTTGTTAACATTGTCACATCATCAGTTTAAGAGAGATGACGATAGAATGATCATTTTGTTATAAATCGATAACATTAGTAATTAATTTGTAACTTTTGAAATTTATGTGGGAAAAACAAAAACTTACTCAAAATTTAATGACCATTAATATAGTTTACCCCAAAAGAATTATCTTACGATATTCACAAATAAATATTTATTTATTTATTTAATTATGTTTGTAAATGTGTAAAAAATAACTACATATACATAAATATATTTACATGCCCAAATCTTATTCTAAATTATTTTTAGAACAATTACCTTGTTCACAAATGATTTGGTTCCATGCAATTGGTTATGGATACAAAAACTGTCATACGAGCCTTTGGGACTCCTTATCTTATAATTTTCAAAAAAAAATCCTTATCTTAATATTTTTAATTATTTAACAATAAATGATTTAATTCCTATTACATTCGTTAGTGTTGGAACTCATAACTTTTGAGAACAATAATAATTCTTTTAACCGTTAAAATAAATTAGCTCCCGTTCTCTTGTCATATTTTGCATTTTTTTCCTATGATTTGTTCCTGCATTTTTCTTCCTAATTTTGAACTCAAGAGGGTCCAAAAGCTCCGTTAACTTTATAAAATAATGGAGAGATAGAGAGAGGGTTGTGAGTGGGACTGTGGGAGTAGAATGTTTGTGCTTTGGGAGTTGCGTATTTGTTTTGGTAAGTTATACCGTACCGTAACATTAATATTCGACTAAGGAAAGACGATATCGATTTTTTTATTTTTAAAAAATAAAAACAGTAAAAAATTATTTAAACTATTATTATTTCAACTTAAAATATTAATGTTTTTTAATATTTTCGGTAAAGTGCAAATAATAACAAAAGCGGTAGAAAAAATAACAAAACCAGTAGCGTTTTACTATATATGTTAACAAAACCGGTAAAACGCCTAATAATAACAAAACCGATAGAAATAATAATATTTTCGATAATTTTTTACCGATTTTATTAAAAAATAATAACAAAACCAGTAACATCTTTCTTTAACCTTATATTAAATCTGCAGCACGTGAGACTTTCCCATATTTGTTTATAATCCCCATGCAAAACATATACATGTAGTACGTATTTTTATTTTACGTAGAGTTTAAAATGATTAATTCTATTGAATCGAATTTTTGTTAATGGAATATATTTTAACCCATCAATTAAATTATTTTTTTTAAATATTAATCGAATTGAATCGATTAATTCAATTGATGATTAAATTAACTAAATTTTTTATAATTACTTTTTAGTTAGATTAATTTGAGTTCAATAGAGATTTTTCATTTGAGTTACAATTTAATTAGTTCTTGATAATCCAATGGGGTTATTTAGTTAAAGAATAGTTGAGTCTTAATTTTAGATGGTTTTAGCTCAAAATGAGTGTATATTTATTATATATATAATATTTAATATTTTTGATTAGTTTAGTTAATTAATCAAGTTCAAACTAAATTAATCGTTAACTGAATATTGACAAAAAGTAACATTTCTCTAACAAAACTAATTCTATTATCAATCAGTTAATTCGATTAATACCAAAAAAATGAACACCTCTAATTTTAAAATATTTCTTTACATTAACAAAAACAAATAAATAAAATGATACCAAGTATTAACGATAAATTTATACTTTTGTGTAGGCTAAGATAGTGTAGGCTTCAACAAGATCAGGAATGAAGATGAATATACTATTGTGTATATTGAAGACAAAGATCTAGAGGTGGTTTCATCATTTTAGGGTAAAACACTATTGTGTTAGGGACGGACGTAATTTTATGTCAGGGAAAACAAACTTATAATAGGATGAATTATGAATAAAAAAATATAAAGAAAATACTTAAAATATGTATCGATCTGAAAATTTGGAAGATAAACTACTTTCACCCACTCCTCCTCGATCCATCTGTGATTGTATTGATATTGTTGCATCCTTTATGCTTGTCAGCACATGTATTCCACTTTGCACTACAAAATCGACTTTGGACCCCAAAATTTAACCTCGCCTACAAGAAAAGCATAGCGCCCTAGCTATCTCCACACCCAAATCTCTCAAATCTAGTCCACTAGCTGCTTCTTACACAACTCAAATCTCCCAACCCCCAAAAATATACTACTTCCTATTTCCTGCTATTTAATTCTTAAATACCATAACCCACTCTCATGATTTCCATCCTCTACCCTTTTGTTCCATGAAGCTTCAACTTCTCAAACTTTCCTTCATCTAATCATTTTGTTTCAACTGTCCTTTCACTTGATACTCCAGTGGGAAAATAGGTTTCGGGCGAGACAACATGCGAGCCGGGGGTTGCACGGTGCAACAAGCTCTAACCAACGAGGCTGCCAACGTGGTAAAGCAAGCTGTTACTCTGGCTAGGCGGCGTGGCCATGCTCAGGTCACTCCCCTCCATGTAGCTAACACCATGCTTTCTGCTTCTACCGGTCTTCTCCGTACGGCTTGTATTCAATCCCACGCACATCCACTCCAGTGTCGAGCCTTGGAGCTTTGTTTCAACGTCGCCCTCAATCGCCTTCCGGCTTCGGCTTCGAGTCCGATGTTGGGAACTTATTGGCAATACCCTTCCATCTCTAATGCCTTGGTTGCCGCCTTCAAGCGTGCTCAGGCTCACCAGAGGCGTGGATCCATTGAGAACCCGCAACAACCGCTGCTAGCTGTTAAGATAGAGCTGGAGCAGCTTATAATATCGATTCTAGATGATCCTAACGTAAGTAGGGTCATGAGAGAAGCCGGTTTCACTAGTACGCAAGTCAAAAGCAACGTGGAACAAGCTGTTTCCTTAGAAATCTGTTCTCAAAACTCTCCTTCAGTAGACAGTAATAAGTCTAGGGAAAGTAGCAACGCTGATTTAGCCCTCTCTCAACCTCATACTGCTTCTCAAGTTGCAAGCAACAAAACTGGGAAACCAAGAGGATCAGATCCGATAATTAGGGACGAAGATGTCATGTTCGTGATGGAGAATTTGATGAACGAAAAGAGAAGAAGTTTTGTGGTCGTGGGAGAGTGTATTTCCAGCATTGAAGGTGTGGTTAATGCTCTGATACACAAAGCTGATAAAGGAAATATTAAGTTCGTAAACCTTTCTTTCTCATCTTTGGGCATCTAAATAGAGTAGAGGTCGAGCAAAAACTTGAAGAGTTGAAGAAGCATGTTGGGAATTGTTTAGGCAAGGGGATTGTTTTGAATCTGGGTGACCTCAAATGGGCTATTGAGTATAGAGCAAGTTCAAGTGAGCAAAGTAGGGGATATTACTGTCCAGTAGAGCATATGATCATGGAGATTGGGAAATTATTGGTATCCAACATTGGGGAGAGTGGGAGGTTTAAGCTCATGGGGTCTGCCACTTTCCAAACTTACATGAGATGCAAAAATGGCCATCCATCACTGCAAACTGTTTGGGGTTTGCATCCTCTAACGATTCCTGCAGGCAGCTTACGCTTCAGTCTCATCACTGATAGGTAAACTAATAATCCTTGCATAAATACACACTGGTTATTACGGCTTTAATCTTATACTTCTTGGTTCTCTCTCTCTTTTCTTCTTCAGCGAGCTACAAAGTCGGGCCACAAGCAATAAAGTTGGGAACGGGTCGAGCTGGTCGACTTGGGCTGAACCCCAACACCATGACTGCCCTGTGGTTGAACCTACACAGACTGTTGAACCCACCAGTGCTTTGAGATTATATATAGCAGAACATAATTATAAGGACCCCAGACCACACCCATCCTCGAGCCCTAACTCAGCTTGTTCCAGTGATGTGATGGAGATGGAATATGTTCACAAGTTCAAGGAGCTGAATGCCGATAACTTGACCACCCTTTGCACTGCATTGGAAAACAAGGTGCCATGGCAGAAAGATATAGTTCCGGAGATCGTGACCACAATCTTGAAATGCAGGTCCGGGATGATACGAAGAAAATGGAAGTTGGTTGATGGTGAGTCGACTAAAGAAGAAACTTGGTTCTTCTTCCAAGGTGTCGACGTTCAAGCTAAAGAGAAGATAGGTAAAGAGTTGGCTAGGCTTGTTTTCGGATCACAAAACAACTTCGTCTCCATTGAACTAAGCAGCTTTTCATCTACGAAAGCGGATTCAACGGAAGATTGTCGAAGCAAGAGATCAAGAGACGAACAGAGCTGCAGTTACATTGAGAGATTCGCTGAAGCTGTTTCGTGTAACCCACATCGAGTCTTCTTCATTGAAGATGTTGAGCAATCAGATTACTTCTCTCAAATGGGTTTCCACAGAGCGATTCAAAGAGGAAGAATAAGCAGAGCAGATGGAGAAGAAGCTGACCTCAGTGATGCTATCGTCATTTGAGCTGCGAAAGCTTCAGCTCGAGATCAAGAGCATGCTCCTCCTGCAAAGCTGAAATCGGATGGTACTTTCGAGGAAGATAAAGTGGGTGGATCGGAGGAGACTACAAGTCCTTGCGTGTCATTGGATTTGAATATGTCCCTTGACCATGATAGTCTCGAAGAGCAATCAATCCAGGATATTGGGCTTCTTCAATCTGTGGACAGAAGGATCGTTTTCAAAACTCAGGAGCTGTAGTCCTTTGCGATCCTTCAAGGGCTCAACTTTTCTTTTTCCATGAAAATTCTCTTTCTTCAAATTGTCTTTAGATTCTCAGACATTCCTAGGACTGGACTAATCATGTTTCTGTAAATATATGTTCATTAATCATCTTCTGCTCATTTATCCGAAATAGACTCTAAAACATAAATCAAAATTTAATTTAAATCACGAAACCAACTTACCTAAGCGATTAAAGGAATTGTTATTATTCTTAAAGGTTACAGGTTCGAGTTTTAACTATTACAACAGGATGATTGGTGATTAATGTTAAATGGTCGAGAATATTTAGAATATATATTACTTTGTAATCACTTTAACTTAATAAAAAATTAAATTTAAAACAACCAACAATCAATTTATCTCGTAAGATGAGATATTAAAACTTTGAGATAATATTAAGAATTCGAGTTTTGATATTATGAATTTATGAATAAAACAAATTATATTAAAAGAATTACTCCAAAATGTACCTTTACCGTACTTATTTTGGATCAATTGACCTATAAATTAAACACATCTAATTAAACTAAAGAAAAAATATTTAATTTAAAATAAGAATATACTTATTTTTCGAATATCTTTAAAATGTCACTAAATTATTTGAATACAAAAAAATATATAACAAAAGAAAAAATAGTTCATAAATATATTTTTTTGTATAGTTTATCCTTTATAATCCTTAATCTCTTATATAATGGCGGACGACTGAAGCTTAATGTATTCGTGTATGCCTCGTGCGAATCAATATTCCATACATAATTTATGTTTCGCACTGCTCATGCTCGTTAAATTGATGGGCAAATTCACTTTTAGTACCTAATCTATTATTTTTATTCCATTTTAGTACATAAACTTTTATTTTTTTTCAAAACCATATTTAATATTTACTTTTTATTTCTTTTTAATACCCCACCGTTAAAAATTTAACAAAACTCTTGTCCAACATTTTTATAGATAAATTACATCAATCATCACTCAACTATCTTCTCACTCTTGGTTTGGTCATAAAAGTTAAAAAAAATTTAATTTAACTACTCAACTTTCAAATTAATCTTGTTTCATTCTAATTTATTTTATAAATATTTTTTTTACATGACATTTTTATTATTATTTTATTATTATATAATTAAAATAAAATAATAAATTTAAAATTATACTCAAACCCAAAAATTATACCAAAAATTCTAAACCACAAACCACTCACCCCACGCTGATGACATCACTCTTATCAACCCCTCCAACTCGTTCCTTCCTTTTTTTAATCATATAGTAATAAAATAATAATTAAAAGATGTCACATCATAAAAATATTAACAAATTTAGATTGATCATAATAAGAGTAACTTGTTAAGTGATTAAATTAAAAAAAACCAAACTTCAATGACCAAAATAATATCGAGAAGATAACTGAGTGATTAATGATGTAATTTACCTATAAAATACTCGCGTACATCAGTTCCGTTGAGTTTTTAACGGTGATGTACTTAAATGAAATAAAAAGTAAACGTTAGGTATGATTATAAAATAAATGAAATGTTAAGTACTTAAACAGAACAAAAGTGATGGTTTAGATAATAAATGTGTAGTTTTTCATCGTTTGCATTGGATTAAACTCGACTAATGCAAGAATCAAGTGGCGATACTTATAACATTAAATTGAATATTTTCATTAGGCCTTCATAAAGTTCATTATTATCGTTTTCGTTATGCAATCATAATTGTCGAGATGGAATAAAACAATATTTTTGGTGTTCACCATGAGATAGTGATAGAGTGATTGAGGTTTAGAGTATTTAAGCTCAACTTTATTTTGTTTTTAAATTAAATTAATAATTAAAATTTTATATAAACACTGCTTTTTTAATTTAAATAATATTTAAAATTCAAAATAGATTGAAAAACGGAACGACGGTTAAAATCCCACTATTATTGAAATTCCATGTTGAAAAGGTTTAATTGCAACTTAAATCCCTCAAATTTTTAAAACATATAAAAATAGTAGTGCATAGCGATATCTAACGTTAGTGGTACACATCGATAAATGGCATTTATTGTAGAATTTTATATGGAATTGAATATTAGTATATTCCTCATAAATATAGTATGAGTGGAGAAGTTATATTATACGTATATTATTGGACGAAGTATTTTTTTGATTAATGTAGGTTAGGTACAATGCATTATCTGCCCAAAGATAATTTACAACCATTTGACATTGAATACTCACACTCTTGACATTTTTGGTGCTTGAACTCGGGACCTCAAGGGATAACAACAATTCTTTTACCATTGATGTCACTCGGTTTATGCTATTGTATGAAGTAAAAATTAAGGTTAAGGGTATAATCCGAAACGTTATGGGTTGTGCAAAGGAGAAGCAACTTTTATGTGCTTAGGGTCTTAGAATTAGAATGGAGGAAAATCATCACTTTGAAAAATAAAATGCAAAGAGAAAAGAGACCAACACATCGTTTTATGCTTAATTTCTATTCCTTTTGCTTTCTAAAAGAATTTAACTTTTTTTCCAAACCCCAAACATTCTCTCTTCTATGGGGAAAAGTATTAGAAAGTTGTGGTATTACAAAATTCAGAGTAATCATAATTTACTACTCTTAAAAGTGAAAGTTAAAAAAAAAAAGTGCAGATAAATAACAAAGCAAACTATTTTCATAAAAGAGATGAATAAAGAAAATAAAACTATTTTTTAAATATAAAAAAATTGTCTCAAAATTATAATTTTTTTGGTAAGATGTTTCGGAATCAATTTTCAAGATATTTTTATTTGCTTTTTATAACTCACAATCTTAAAACATAAATCTCATGAAAAAAAAAAGCATTAAAATCAACATTTGTTTCTTAATTAAAATCTATAAAGTGAAGGAAAGACTAATAATAATTTGAAATGTATATTTGTAGATAAGCATCTATTTCTCTCTCTTTTTTTTATTAATATGGGTAAGTACAAGCCAATATTTATTAAAAAATAACTCTTAATCATTTCATATTGAATGCTCACACCCTCAGCATTTTCGGTGCTGGAACGAGACCTCAATAAATAACATCAATTTATTTATCACTGAAATCGCTCTATTCGTACATCATCTCTTTCTTTAAACCTTAAAGGTGTTACTACTTTAGAATCACAAAAAGATTATTATGTCATGACAACTTTAAATTAAAATTCCTTAAGCATAAGTAGGGAATTTGTCGTTTTTTGCTTTTTAAAAAGATTTAGGGTTTTAGAAATTAGTGCATATTTAGATACCACAACCCTTTTATCTTATTTTTAACCAATCCATATTATAATCTAAATGATCAACCCCTTTTTCTCGAAGGATAGACGCCTCCATTTAAGACTGCCTCTCTCCTCTTCTTTGATTCTTCTTTTCCCTTGTATTTCAACTTTTCACCTTTTCTTGAAGATTATACGATAATAATAAAGAATGTGGAAAATAAACTTAGGGTTTAATTCAATAATTAAGTAATGCATTTATTTTTATAAGATGATATTTAATAAATGTAATATTCAAACCTTAATCTCTATATTATATTTTTGACGAAAATATTTATATATTTTTAAAATGTGAATCATTTGATAGAGAAAATTAGATTATAAGAGTTGCGTCGTATCTTAATAATTGAGATGCGAACATTATGGAATCTATTTTTCACTCAAAATCAGGAGTAAAAGGAGAAAAATAAAGTTATTTACCCAGAAAAAAACAAATAAATAAAAGAAGAAAAATAAAGCTGAGACTGATAATGAAGAAAAAAAATAATACTCCATAAAGGTTGAAAAAAAATGGCTGTCCCTTCTTCCCATATGTATGGATAAGGGGGAGGTAAGATAGTAGACTACCCCCAACATCAGGTTAAGAACAACTTTCGTAAGAGACCTCCAAATTATGAAATACTCTCCGTGGGACTCGATCTCATAAAAGTTGAAAAAACAATATACAAAATGCTTATTAAACCTGGAGAAAGTGGATGTCCCTTTAAAGGCAAAAGCTATTCACTTTCTGTACATTATTTTTTATTGTCTTTTTCCCCTTCTGCGAGAGTTGCATCATAAAAAACATTAGGTACTTATTTTAACAAAAAATAATTTTTTTATATTTTAAATATTTTAGTATTTTTAAATATTTTTTTATAAATTTTTATGCAAAAAGAAAAAAATAATGTCCATATTGATAAAAAAAATTAATTAACATTAATTTAACAAATAGTTAATTTATTTTTATAAAAAATAACATAATTTTATAAAAAATAATATGGGGTTCTCCGGGATTGTAATGGGGTTTCTTTCCTCTCTATTGGAGACCCATATTTATTTTTATTTGGTTCAATAAGAAAATATTTTATCATTTATGTATTCGCAATTCAATATGGATGGGTATTCCATAACATATATGTCACTCTGACTCTCGGTTTTCTCAGGCAATTAGGTGGAATACTCGAACGATTGATTATTTTTTTTCATCTTAGCTTCCGCCTTTATGAACTTTATGAATGAAAACAAAAAAACAAAAGAAATGAGCCTCTCATTATGAAATATATGGATTTCATTTCTATTTCGAATACGAAGATAATTCAAAATTTTTAGTCTAAATAGAGATAATTAGAATAAATATAACACATAATATAATAGAATAGATAATATAAAAAAAAGATATTTAATATCTAGATAAATAAGAAATATATAACTATTTTTATAATATTTTTATAATTGAAAGAAAATAGAATTATTATATTCTATCAACATTAGATTGAATATTAGGTTGAATATTAGATCAAATATTAGATTGAATATTAATGGTTGGTTTTCGTAAGTATATAGGCATATGTACGACTGTGAAAACAGAGCTATAGGGGTTTTGTCGGTTTATCGTGTGCTTGGGAGACAGGTATTCGGAAGGTTGAGGTTGAGTTGGATTGTCAACAAACGTTTTGGCTCCTCCAGTCTGATCGGATCAGTCAAGGTACTGTGTCTATTTTTGTTCACATCCATGCCCTTGTGCAAAGGAGTTGGTCTGTTCGTTTTCATCAAATTCCCCCTAAAGGTAACCGTGTGGCCGATCACTTGACTAAATTGGCTAACGTTGAGGATTTTGATGTTCGTTATCTTCAAGTTCCTTCGGCTGGAGTCGTTGATTTGTTGCACATTGATTATATGGGGTCGGCTGTATGAATCGCCGAAGGTCTGTGTTTGGTCTCCTTCTATGGGCATGGTTATGTTATTTTTTTTATTATTTTAAGGGTTTCTCATGTACTATTTTCCTCCGTGTAGACTTAACAAGTTTTTTTAATGAGGCAAACATAACTCCTCTTATATGGTTCTCATTTTAATGTAAATTATAAATTTCATCACTAAACTTTACTTTCTCTTATTTTGCTCATTGAACTTTAAAAGTTTTCAATTTTCTCACTGAACTTAATACATTGAGTTTTTTTGTCGCTAAATTTTACTCTCTCCCTCCTATTTTGGTCACTTAGTCGTTAAACAAAGCCATTTTAGAAAACAAAATTTTCACCAAAACGACGTCGTTGTACATCTATATAGCAATCCATTTTAACGCCATTAACTATTTAACAGTCAAGTGACCAGAAAAACTCAATGTACTAAGTTCAATACAGAAATTGAAAAGATTTAAATTACAATATGTGAAATAAAAGGGAGTAAAATTTAATTACCAAATTTGTAATTTACCCAAAAAAGACTGAAAGCTAAAATTTTCGCTAATAATTTGTTATATAAAAATTTGAAATCAATTTTGGAAAAGAAAATTTTATTCAAATTATTCTTTCTTGCTTTTTTTTGTTGTTGCTAAATTTATTTGTTATACCCATGTTTTGGATAGTCCTAATAAAGACTTGATGAATTCATAGATAGAAAATATGAGTATTCACTCTTAATGAATTTATATCATAATTTTTTTGAACGATCCTAATGAGAATAACTTAATGAATTCATCGGCGTGAAAAGTTAATTTTTGAAATTTATTGTGTTCATATCCCCAAGGTCCTTAGGTTGTCCTATTGAGAAGGACATGATAAACTCACTGTCAAGAAAAATTGAGATTTTATTCCTAATGAATTTATATCCCTAAAATTGGGTGATTCTTTAGAAAAGAACTTAATGAATACATCGCATTTAAAATTGGGAGGATGTGCTTACATAAATGCTCTTAATGAGTTTTTGACCTTTATTAATTCGGGTTGTCTATGTTGCGATAGATTTGATAAAATCGCATACGTTAAGTGTGAAGAATTTAGTCACCTTCTATGAAGACATTGAGTTATCTTTTTAGAGTACTTACCGGCATCATGGGGTGTATTGGCTATTTTATTGATTCATGGTGGATTTTAGTTTGAATAAATGAAGTTAGTCATGTCTTGAATTTACTCTTATTCTAACAAGTTAATCGATTGATTTCACTATTGTGCATTAGTGAAATATTATATCTCTTCTTGATTTTATAAAAAATAATTTGAAGGAATGTTGGTAATAAAAAGATTAATCCCACATTAGATTGGAATCATCTAGCAATGTGTGGTTTGGTTCGTACGTATTTCTTTTTTAGACATGATCTTTATGGTAGAACATTATGTTATCAGAGTTTATATTTTACCGTTATTAGATGTTATAAAATATTTAATACATTTTATGGTATAAAATAATATTTATAGTAGTTAATTATTTTTAATTATTATTGATTTTTACCTTTTTACCCTCAATTTGAGCCTATAAATAGAAATTGATTTTTATATAAATGCTCATACCCCTAATATCCATGATACTCGAACACAAGACCTCAAGGAATAACAATAGCTCCTTTACCATCAAGAACACTTGATTCATACTAATATAAATTGGTTTCACTTCTAATATATTTGACTATATTCTCTAAGTTTTACATGATAAAAGATTGTCCTAGGTTTTTTGTTTTTTTTTTCAATGTGGGTTTTCAATCGGAGGAAAAATACTTTTCGAACTATATTCTTATTTAAGAAAAGTAGTATCTATTAATTTTCACTTCAATATTCGAGTGTACGAATAATTTTATTATGAATGATTTTATTGATGTTTGTTGGCACCTAACTTAATATTGTATATATAATAATCAGAGTTTTTATCTCATTAAGTATATATAATGAGTTAAATATTATCACATTTAACGTCGGTATCTTAAGTTTTCTTTAGAGAAAAAAGAGAGAGAATACACGATCAACAACGGATGTATAACGGATGTATATTTTACTTCATGCAAAAATTTTATATTATTAATATATGTATGTTCACCTTAAAAAAAATTCTACATTTGCCGTAGTCTATAACTGCATCTAAGGTTTACTTGGAAGTGATTGAAACTCAATACGTGAAATACGTGTGTATAATTCTAAGTGAGTTTTTTTTGTCCTCCCGATTCTAAGGTTCGTTTTAATTAATTCGAATTGACTCGCGCCGTACACTTGATTTGGTGAGTGACTCTCCCAGCAGGACTTTCTATATACACAAGAATTCAAACTCGAGACATTACTTAAACGATATCAAACTGCTTATTACTTGAACAAATTCCAGTTTGTCGCGACCGTCTTTCGGTTTGGGCCCAAACTTGAGCTTCGACTTGAAATGAGTGGGTTGGAGTCGCCACCGACCACTTTAAAACGAATTTAGGTGGGTCGGACACCATCTTACCTGATCTTCTTTTCACCAGAAATATGTCGGGCTCGGGAGTCGGTTACGGTCAAGGAAGGATTAGCACCCTTGAACTGTCCTTTCGGTACCAATTAATTTGTCGGTTGTCTTTAAATGCGAAAAGTTAAAAATTTAAATTAAAATTCAAAGATCTGATTTGAGTTACTTACTTTTGATCGATTGGAATTACTACTGAAAAATATGTTAGATGAAATAAATAAAATAACAATAAATAAAAAACAGAAAGGAAAAAATGTTAGTATAATAATAATAAAATTAAAGAAAATAGATAAATAAAGATAAATAAAGTTAGCAAAAGAAAAATAATAAAAATCAAATAATCAAATAATTTTTTTATAAAATAATAAAGTAAAAAAAATACAAAACACGTTAAAGAAGAAATAAAAAAACGAAATAAAAAGTGAGAAAGAAAAATAAATAATAAAATAATAAATAAATAAATAAATGAAACAAACAAGAACATGGAGGACTTAAACGATAATTAACCCCTAACTAAAAATGCACATATTCCTGATACATTGAAGGCTTCACGTGAAAGAGAAAGAGAGATCCACTAAATGCCAAACAGTGGTGCTTTGGTGGCAAGCATTATTATGCTTTTAAAAAACAAATTAATATTTTTACACAACCTCACCTTCTACGGCCACTCTTCTCTAAGCTCCTTCCTCTGTTTTCTTCTCAATGTAAATTCTTTGCCTTCTCACTGTTGAGACTCCAACGCCAAGCTCCCTTTAATCGAGACCAAAGCCTCTCCTGAACCGGACAGAAACCCAACCCCGACGGAACCAAATCGACCCCGACGATGAAAGAAAGCTCCGACGAGGCGCTCGAGCACCCTTGATAAATCTCTCTGGTTTCCCTTCCTTTTCGTATGGTTTTCCCCGATTTTTCTGTATATTTTGTGTATAAATCGTATATTCCCTTTCGTATTTCTCTCAAATTTCAATATGTATTTCGTGTGAAAATTCTCTGTATTTTTATTGCTAATTTTCCCCTGAAAAACCAGAGTAATCGGGATCCCCCCTTGGTTTACTGTACTGTCCCTCTCCTCCTTTTGCTGGGTTTACAAGCTTATTATTTATAATACAAATAAACCCTATTTTTAGCCTTGTTTGAGTCCTAATCGAACTCTACTTGTATTGGTTGTTGGTGACGAGCGTCGGACGCTTCGGAGCTGTTGGAGGCGAGAGACGTGCGCCGTGAAACTCGGAGATGAAGACCCGTGAGGCTTGGAGATGCGGCGGTGGCTTGGATGAGATGAGATTAGGGTCTCTGGAAACCCTAATCTGATGTGGGTCGTGGGTTACTGGGCCTTGTTTGGGCCACTGGTTCTTGACCTGAAACGTGTAACAAAATAATAAATAATATATAATATATGTTTAATATAATGTATTGTAAAGGCATGACATATGGGGCGAAATAGTGTGTCTACAGCTGCCCCTCTTTGCCCATAGTCGTGTAACGGGGATAGGGCAAAGATTAAAAGACACACTTTTCGTTTACCACAAGTGTATCCAAATTTAAAATCATCCATATAAGGGTCGAGTCTCATCGAATATCCTCTGTTGTAGAGTTGAAATCCGATAATTGGACTAAATCACAGAATTACTCCCTCGCCGTGAGGTTGAGTTCAAACTGAGCCCGAAAATCCTTCATTGTGAAGTTGAAATTGAACTCGGAGCTTTTGGTAAGTGGCCTCTAAATCATCTTCTGGTTCAAGGTACTTTGTCGTGAATGTGACCCTTGATCTGAAGACTGTGGTGTTGTGGTGTTATAGATGACTCCTTCGTCGCGAAGTTGGGTCAATCTGTTTGTGAAGTTGGAATTGTATATGGCTCCTTCGTCGTGAAGTTGAGCCTGAGAATTGGATATCCCCCGTCGTGAGGTTGAAATCCAATGCAAGTTGCGTTGTTTCGAGGCCAATATCCTTCACTGTCAAGTTGAAATTGACTCTGAAACTGGGAAGTTGTTTGTTGACAGCCAGCGGCCCCTTTGTTGTGAAGTTGAACTTGTGCTGTCTTAAACTGGGGAATTTTTGTTGACAACCAGCGGCCCCTTCGTTGTGAAGTTGAACTTGTGTTGTCTTGAGTCCAATATCCTTCGTTGTGAAGTTGAAATTGGCTCTGAAATTGGGAAGTTGTTTGTTGACAGCCAGCGGCCCCTTCGTTGTGAAGTTGAACTTATGCTGTCTTAAACTAGGAAATTTTGTTGACAACCAGCGGCCCCTTCGTTGTGAAGTTGAACTTGTGTTGTCTGATACTGGGAAATTTTTGTTAACAACCAGCGGCCCCTTCGTTGTGAAGTTGAACTTGTGTTGTCTTGAGTTCCAATATCCTTCGCTGTGAAGTTGAAATTGGATTGGGAAATTGTTTGTTGACAGTCAGCGGCCCCTTCGTTGTGAAGTTGAACTTGAGCTGTCTCGAGTGGCACGATATCCTCCGTCGTGGAGTTGAAATCGCGGATGGCCCCTTCGTCGTGAAGTTGAGCCTTGACTTGAATATCCTTCGTCGTGAAGTTGAAATCCAAGTATTGTATGTTGCGGGTGGACACGATTCCCTTCGCCGTGAAGTTGAAACCGTGGAGACCCCTTTGTTGTGAAGTTTGGCTTCGAGTTAGATATCCTCCGTCGTGAAGTTGAAATCTACTCTCGAGCACATTGTGTTGTTTCGAGCGAAACTGCCTCATGGGAGACAAAATTTGTTTCAAAAGAAACTGTCTCAAGGGAGACAAAATTTGTTTTAAGGAAAACATATTCAAATATTTTGTTCAAGGGAAACCGTTTTCAAAGTAGATGTTTCAAGAGAAACTGTCTCAAGGGAGACAAAGATTGTTTCAAGAGAAACTATCTCAAGCGAGATAAAATCTTCTAGTGAAAACGGTCTCAAGCGAGACAAATCTTGTTTTAAGAAAAACAATCTCAAGTGAGATAATCATCTGCGTTAAATGAGACTGTCTCAAGCGAGACAAAATTTATATTGAAAATGTCGAGTCCGAAGATGAATGTCAACATTTTCAATCTGTCGAGTTGGTGGAAATGTAGCTTCTTGCTGCTGAGTTAAACAACCAACATCAATCTCTAAAGGTGCTTTTGAATCGAGTATCCTTCGTCTTAAAGTCGAAACTTGACTCTCCTTCGTCTTAAAGTCGAAACTTGACTCTAAAAGCTGTAAAAATTATGTATGTGGAAAAAAATGATAGATATGATGCTCTAAAATGTATGCATAAGATGCATGTAACATGAATTGGTTCTGTTTTATCTCCTGAAAAAGGTCTGATAATTTGCATTGGGTTGTTGAATCCCCAACGATGCCCCAATATCCAAAAATGCCCCAATATTTGATGTTGAATCCTCAAAGATACCCCAAATGTTCCTCATTTCTTGCTTCAACATTGATTCCAAGCATGAGTTTTGTGTCTAAGAGTCACATGTCATTTACCAAGATCCACTCTAGAGAGACTGTCTTGTTTGAAAAAAATGTTTTTCTTTCTCTTTTACTTTCAAAGTCCTAAAAATATCAAAAAATGTTTCAAAAAATGTTTAATCAAGAGTTTTAAAAATATTGCCCCTTTCACGGTTTTACAATTAGACGAATCATAAAACTAGAG
This sequence comes from Hibiscus syriacus, assembly GCF_006381635.1. Classification (NCBI taxonomy): domain Eukaryota; kingdom Viridiplantae; phylum Streptophyta; class Magnoliopsida; order Malvales; family Malvaceae; genus Hibiscus; species Hibiscus syriacus. The sequence continues at coordinate 542,558 of NW_024063073.1, read as the reverse complement.
TTCATTGGATATCAAAGAATTAATTATAATGTTAATCCTTCAATAAATTATAGCTATTTGACAAGTGCCAAGATTAAAGCTATCTTTGGGAAATGGTTAAGTAAGGAAAGGATAAAAAAGTCTCAGGTTATTGTGTTTGGTCAAATGTTTGGCATTTTTGTTCATTTGATGCTCAAAGGTTTGGCATTGGATGCTCAAAGGTTTGCTGGGGTAGCTTTTATGCTCTTCTACTGGAAGTGTTCTCCGACTCCCAGCCTTCGTTGTCACACTCGGATTGTGCGATGCCTTATCAAGGAATTTGTGTGATCGCCTCAATTGCACAATTTTTATATTCGAGCCGCCTTCTCAGGTTTTCAACTCGAACCCTCCTTTGGTTTCAAGACGTCATTCAGAATTTACGTCTTGAACCCCCCTTTGTTATTTTTCTCTATCATGCATTAAATACATTGTTTTTCGCAAATAAAGATTAATCCTGACGGGCGGGATGAAATCTGAAGATAGTCTCTCCTGTTTAAAAATCCATGTATGATTAGAAAGGATTTTTAAGGCACGTAATGTAGGCCAGGGTTCATGGTTATGAAAGAAAAGGATAAATAGGCCCAAACAAGTGTTTCAGGGTGTTAAACCAAGGATCAATTCATTTTGATGCCTTCAATCTTGTCTTGCTCAAAATGTCTCTTTCTCTTGATGCTCTATGATCTTCGAGTGAAGTGATTCGGGAATGATTGTGCTTGATCAATCTCGTAGTTTGAAGCTTGATGTGCCATTTGTCTTTAGGGAATCTTTGCATGTGCTTTTTGTCCCTTTTTCTTTTTTCTTTTTGTTCTTTTTTTTTGTTTTTGTTTATTGCTTCTTTTTTTTTGTGCCCTTTTTATTCTGATTGAATCTTTGCACTTGACATCTGGTTCACCTTTTGGTAACTCCTTTGGATTGATGTCTTCACTAATGTGAGCAAATTTCTTCTACATTGCCCGCCAGTGTGGAGGGTGATCCTTGGTTAGGGTTGAATCAGAAGAAAATACTATAGGCTCAAAAGGGGACACAAGGGATATATATTTTTTTGTTGTGAAGGGATAAAGAAAGAAAGCCGTTCATCATTTCATACATGTAAATTTTCACAGAAGAGGTATCCCAGGGGGATAGATTTTCAGGATTAACTTTATTCACATGAAAACAATGCAGTTAATGCGTGATAAAATTATATCGAATGATTTTCTTCTTTTTTTCCCCAGATGTCTCAATGTTCAAGCTCCCCGCAAGATGCCCCAAGTTGTGTCTTTAGAATAAAGCTCATGTTCAGATGAACAACTCAACGCCTTGGGTTAAAATGTCAATTTTGAGTCTAAAAAGACAGTGGTGTGATCTTAATGACTCAAAGAAAGGTATGAGTGTATCAAAAAGATAAAGGCAATTTTCAAGAATTTCAAAGAGAAGTTATGTCAAAATTTGGTCTTTTTGGTAATGATCAAGGTATTTCATTTTGGGGTTTGAGACATGATAAGAAAGGTATAATCTTGTCATATGTCAAAAATCTATAATTCTTGAAGAGTTAAAAGAATCCTTAATTCATTTAATATTCGAAGAACTAAAGATTAAAATTTGTTCAATTGCTCCACCTTAGAAAGTAGCATAAATTCAATCGTTTAAAAGATTAAGCAAACATGAAATATCAGTGACGTGTTCAAACAAAACAATCCTCTAAGTGCAAATGGTATATGACATGCCCCCTTCTTCGGTTGTCAATGCCCCTGAATCCATCAGGTTTTGGATCTTGCGCTTCAGCGCCTTATAGTTCTCAGAGGAATATTTGGAGCATCCTATGTGGCAACTACAAATAGCTTCAACATTGTAGCCCTTAGGATATGTGGACTTTTTTCTCAGATCATCTTGGCAGGTTTAGTCGTACAACCAGCTGATTGGGCTCATTCGTTGTGATAGTTTTTTTTATGATGTTATAATCTTACTTCCATGTGGTGTCATGTGGTTAAAACCACTTCATCGAATTCTCCATGAAGAGATTTCATGTTTATGAAAATACTTAAAAAATGAAATGTATATGCAAAATGAAAAAATGCATGAAATGTTCGAGGCATTGATCCAAAATCATGTATGTTATTGTAATACCTTTATTGGGACAAAAGTGTTTTATCTTTTAAGAGACAATAAACATATTTAAAGGTACATCCGGACTAAATCCTCTAGGCCCGGAACCGGTTGACTAGTCATTTGCCTTCGTCTTTCACTGGTTGAATAACCTGTCGAACCGCTCCGACCTCTCTGGATAAACCGTGAAAATGTTGAGTTTTTTTGTATTGGTTCCCAAAAAGTGTCGAATGACTTCATCTCTGGCTTTCATCCTTTGCTGAATCGGAAATTCCATTGAAATCCTCCATCAAAGGGATTATTCGAAGTTCATTTGCTTGTTTCTTGAATTTGTCGACATTGACTTGCCATCTTGTTCTTGTTGTCTTTGAATGGACTCTCGAGGTCAGTAACCTTTTTCTCGTCTTGCCCCTGCCACCTTTGTCAACCCATTTTTGAAAAGTTAACTTTTGATGTACTTGATTGTGGGCACCATGAATGTGACACATAGTTGTCTTGCAAATTGTCCTCATTTTCTTTCTGAGCCTTTTCGGACCATAGCCGGACCCCTGCGTTCTTATCTCTTGTATTACAACCCCTTTGTCCATTAATGCAGATTATTCATGTTTTAACAAACAAGTTTTTGGTGGATCAACACCTCTTTTAAATGATGCAAATAATGAAAACAAAATAAAAGAGAACAAAAGTAAAATAGAGTTAGTGAGATAAATCAAAACAATAATAAAAACGAAAAATCCTACCCCACATGATATCTACCCCGCATGCTTTAATTCCTACCCGGACATGATCTCTATCCCGCATGCTAATTCCACACAAATCCTAACCGCATATTTGTCTAGTTCGCATGCTTTGAACAGAAAATAAGGCAGAAAACAAAACAGTCTAGAGTTTGGAATGAGGTTTTGGGGTGGGCTCTAATTCCCTGTACTCTCTCGGTTTAGGTTCTAAAAAGGTACTCGAGTTCTCCTTGCTGGTGCCCCCTTGGGCTTGCCAGACCCTTAGTCCTAAGCCCATCACAAGCTTATGTGGACTAAGTTAAACTCGAGAGGATACATTCCCTTATGCCCATACGGAGAATAAATTCACACGAAGACATAAGGTATATGAATCCCGAAGGTTACTTGCTAGGCCCATACGGAGAATAAATTCCCACGAAGGCGTCGTTTTCGCCCTCACTTAAAAGGGTTCGGAGCTCGGGTATAGAGCTAGAGATGACAATTTTGAAAAATATCTGAAATCATTAAAAAAACATTAGTACAACTATTTATTTGAAAGAAAAAAAATAATCAAAGATAAATAATAAGAATCGAATAAATAAATTAAAATTTAAAATTGTAATTTTCGCTTAAAAAGACAACCAGAAATTAATTTCGGCCTGACTCACTTACCTGTCCCCAGCGGAGTCGCCAAGCTGTCGCGATCGTCTTTCGGTTTGGGCCCAAACTTGGGCTTCGACTTGAAATGAGTGGGTTGGAGTCGCCACCGACCACTTTAAAACGAATTTAGGTGGGTCGGACACCATCTTACATGATCTTCGTTTCACCAGAAATATGTCGGGCTCGGGAGTCGGTTACGGTTAATGAAGGATTAGCACCCTTGAACTGTCCTTTCGGTACCAATTAATTTGTCGGTTGTCTTTAAATGCGAAAAGTTAAAAATTTAAATTAAAATTCAAAGATCTGATTCGAGTTACTTACTTTTGATCGATTGGAATTACTACTGAAAAATATGTTAGATGAAATAAATAAAATAACAATAAATAAAAAACAGAAAGGAAAAAATGTTAGTATAATAATAAAATTAAAGAAATAGATAAATAAAGATAAAAAGTTAGCAAAAGAAAAATAATAAAAATCAAATAATCAATAATTTTTTTATAAAATAATAAAGTAAAAAAATACAAAACACGTTAAAGAAGAAATAAAAAACGAAATAAAAAGTGAGAAAGAAAAATAAATAATAAATAAATAAATGAAACAAACAAGAACATGGAGGACTTAAACGATAATTAACCCCTAACTAAAAATGCACATATTACTGGTACATTGAAGGCTTCACGTGAAAGAGAAAGAGAGATCCACTAAATGCCAAACAGTGGTGCTTTGGTGGCAAGCATTATTATGCTTTTAAAAAACAAATTAATATTTTTACACAACCTCACCTTCTACGGCCACTCTTCTCTAAGCTCCTTCCTCTGTTTTCTTCTCAATGTAAATTCTTTGCCTTCTCACTGTTGAGACTCCAACGCTAAGCTCCCTTTAATCGAGACCAAAGCCTCTCCTGAACCGGACAGAAACCCAACCCCGACGGAACCAAATCGACCCCGACGATGAAAGAAAGCTCCGACGAGGCGCTCGAGCACCCTTGATAAATCTCTCTGGTTTCCCTTCCTTTTCGTATGGTTTTCCCCGATTTTTCTGTATATTTTGTGTATAAATCGTATATTCCCTTTCGTATTTCTCTCAAATTTCAGTATGTATTTCGTGTGAAAATTCTCTGTATTTTTATTGCTAATTTTCCCCTGAAAAACCAGAGTAATCGGGATCCCCCCTTGGTTTACTGTACTGTCCCTCTCCTCCTTTTGCTGGGTTTACAAGCTTATTATTTATAATACAAATAAACCCTATTTTTAGCCTTGTTTGAGTCCTAATCGAACTCTACTTGTGTTGGTTGTTGGTGACGAGCGTCGGACGCTTTGGAGCTGTTGGAGGCGAGAGACGTGCGCCGTGAAACTCGGAGATGAAGACCCGTGAGGCTTGGAGATGCGGCGGTGGCTTGGATGAGATGAGATTAGGGTCTCTGGAAACCCTAATCTAATGTGGGTCGTGGGTTACTGGGCCTTGTTTGGGCCACTGGTTCTTGACCTGAAACGTGTAACAAAATAATAAATAATATATAATATATGTTTAATATAATGTATTGTAAAGGCATGACATATGGGACGAAATAGTGTGTCTACACAGTTATGTTTTTTTTCTTCTCTTTTGTGAATAAGTGAGGAACTTTTAAAAAGGGAATAATCGTCTCTTCCGAAACCCAAGTAAAATTCCATCAGTTTCAGGAGTCCAAAAATTCTAGGGATGGGCATTTAAACCCGACCTGATCGGGTCGGATTTTTCTAAAAAATCGGGTTCTGGTCGGGTTGGGTCGGATTTTTTTATGTTGTGTTCGGGTCGGGTTCAAATTTAGGGTGAAAAAAATTCGAACGACGCAACACGAAAAAATATATAATTTTACCCTATATTTTTAGGGATAATTACAATAATACCCCTCTATATATAATTTTTTTTCAATTAAGTCACTATTTTTATTAAATAAAAATATATATATTTTTATTATTTCGGGTTGGGTTTCTATGTCATATATTCGGGTCGGGTCGGATCGGGTGAAACTTTGTTTTGGTCGGGTCGGGTCTCAGGTGGAGACTCTCTTGTTCTCGGGTCGAGTCGGGTGGACCAAAAACCCGACCTAACCCGACCCATGCCTATCCCTAAAAAATTCCCCAACACTGAGGAATAAAAGGACTCAAAGTTGGCCCATCAAAATGAGTGGAGCCCCTTAATTCTCTCTCTTTTTTTGTTTCCTCTCTGGTTATTTTCTAATATATTGATAGTGGAGGCCTAAAACTTGAGCCGAAAGCCTTGCGAGACATGCCCATTAAGAAAACAGCCTTTCGTTGCTTTTGTTTTTTTTTTTAAAGCCAATTACGCTTAATTCTTAACCTTTCTTTAATTAATTTTGTTTCTCTCTCCTTTTGATTTGGTTTCACTAACCTCCCCTAAATAACTTTTGGGAAACTCTAGTCATGTATATACCTTTCTTCATACATGGGTTTTTTATATGTTTTTCTTTTGGTTTATATTCAAATAATGGTGGCTCTTTTGATATATATATATTCTTTTAAGATCCTTGAAGCACATATTGCTTTTACAGCTAGCACCAAAGCAGAGTTTTTTATTTTAATTTTATTATAAAATAATAACTGTTGCCTAATAATGACCCTTGGCTCCTAATTATATGCAAATTGTTAGTTAACTAAATAGTCGATAAATATTGTTAATGTGACTTTTTCACATTTTCTTAATTGTTAATGTGTCACGTGCAATGTCATCAACCTGAGTGATTTGAAACAAGTTATATAAGCATTTTGGATGACATGATATACGCCACATCATTATTTTATGCGACATGACATATGTCACATTAATAATTTATTACATGTAGAAATATCACGTCAGTAACTTACGTTTATCGTTAGTCAAATAATAATTTTCATTTAGTATGAGTCATTTTGACAAAAAATAGATATCAAAATAACTACTTCGACAAATGTTGGAGACTAATTTTAGTATAATACATTTCGAGATAGGATTAAGCCCTTAAACCCTAAACAACGCACACATCTATTTAACTCAAAAGCACAGGAAAAGAAACGACAAAATCGCTAACCATACTTTGAAAAGCATTTTCCAACAGACAATAATGAAACAAAAGGGGTGGGACTGAAGTAATTTGCATGGAATTCCAGGTTTTACGAACAAACAAGAAACGAGAGAGAAGACCACCAATTACTTGTTGGCATCTACAAAAAAGACAACATAAGCAAGAGACAAAGTTTCCACACACCTTAAACCCACCCCTTTTGCATTTAAGAAAAGGGGAGCTAGCTGTTTTGTAATAATTACGACCGAAGTTTTGCACTGCATTGAAGTAAGGGAAATCCGGGGATCCCTAAAGTTCCATAACAATCCCCATGCACAGCCCTCTCATCTGTATTCTGTTATGGGTTTCTTCCTTTTGGTCAAAAAGATGGTTACACGCCTATAAATCAACAAAAATACTCCCCAACAATTTTGATGCTGCTTTTGATGATTGTTGGGTCGTTTTCTTAAAGCATTCTTGAAAGTGATAGAGAGAGAATCTTCAGCATACATGGACAGCTCTTGCATATTTCTTGTATACATGCAGCCTCAAAGTTCCAGTGCAGAATCCATGGCATATAGCTGTCAATGTTAAAACTAAGCCCATGTCCGCAACTAGCTGCATCATTGGGCCTACACTTCAAGTTGAGCAGATTAGACAAGATCTTCCGAGTTTTCAGACCCATGTGATTCCTTTTCATTTTCTTGGGAAACAGCTATGTGTTTTGTTGAAGGGAAAAAAGTTAGAATGATGAAAATTTAAGGGATAAAAATTTAACAAAAGTCTTAAATATAAAATAAGTGTATAAACTATACCGCTTCTCACGAATAGGTGAAACTATTTTTTAAATGACTCGGGTACCTAACGTTACAAACGTTATTATTTTAGGTGTTTGGAACATAATGACCCTTAAAAAATCCCGTTAAGTGACATGTGTCATGTTCTGTTAATTTTAAAAAATTAAACGAAAAATAATAAAAAAATATTATATTTATAAAAAAAACCCTACCTTTTAAAAAATAACAAAAAAGCCCCAAATCCCTAACCCTAACCTCCCTTGTTGGCAACGACCATTGCCGTCGATGACGTCCTTGCCTTCACCATTGTCAGTCATCTTTGCCCATATCGTCGTGGTTGCCCTCGGAGCAGTTGAGTGCTTCAATTTCAAGATTTTTGGTTTCGGGTTCGTCGGGTTTCAATCGTCAATTAGGGTGGCTTCAGGTGGCTGGGACGTCGGGTGGTTGGGTCATTGATGAAAGTTCAATCGGCTAGAGGTTTGTCGATGGCAACGACAACAAACGGAGGTGGCCTTCGTGTATATAGGGATGGAATAAAGTTTTCCAAAGTTTGGGTTTTTTTTAAGATTTTCAAAAAATTTGGATTTTATAAATAAAATTATATTTTTAAGTTTCTAATTTTAAATAAAAAATTAAAATTTTTCAGAGCTCGACACGTGTCTTTTAACGACATAAATTAATGGCCACTACGACCTGACCACTTAAAGTGATAACGTTTGTAATGTTAGGCACTTGTATCATTCATAAAATACTTCAGACACATATTCATAAAAAATAATATACTTTGAACACTTATTTTATATTTAATCTTTAATAAAAATATATGTTTTTTTTTTATTGGTGTGATTGTTAGGAAGAACAAAAAATTAAAATATAATTTTATGTCCATTCATTGTTTGATAGGAAAGAAACTACATATTGTAAATTAACTTACATCTCTTTCGTATTTTCTTTTATCATCTTTTGCTTCTAAACTGAAATGATTTGTTTTTATGGGAGGAAAGAAAATGCCCAATCACTCATTTTTTTCCTCTCGTTCTTTTCTTACCAAATACTTTCAAAATTTATTTTCTTTCTATTTTTTTGTTCTTTCTTTCGATTATTCCATTTTTCACTCAATTAGATAAAGTATAAGACTTTGCTTGGTAGAGTAAAAAGAAAAGTGGAAGAACATAAAATAAAAAGTAAAAAAATAAATAAAAATATAGAAATTTATTTAATTTTCTTTTCAATATAGGAATGATAGAAAATACAATTTTATTTTCTAACTCACATATATTTTCTTTCATCCTTTCTTTGTAAATTGAATTGATTTGTTTTTACATGCATTAATGGAAAATTATCATAACTCCTATTTTCTTTCCCTCAAATTTCTCTTTTATTAAGTACATGAAAAATTTATTTTAATTTTTTTCATTCAACCAAGTAAACCTTAAAGTTATTTTTTTGGGATAAATTCTAAATCTAATCTTATGTAAAATGGAGGGGAAAGGAGACACTAGGGGAAGAAAGGGGAGTGATGCTAATAGGTCTAGAACCCAGACTTAAAAGAATGTTAGAGAATAAAAATGAACAGCTTGGCCAACCGATCACATATGCTTATTTAAGCAAATATTAAAATTTATGTTTTATAATTGCACGACCTCGTAAATGAAGTTAAGTTAAATTTTTATAGAAAGTTATGAGAAGGATACAATTTTTTTTAAGTAACCCTTTTTACATTGAACGTTAACATATCTGGTATTTATGGTGCTCAAATTTAGATCCTTAAGAGATAGCAATAATTCTTTTATCACGGATGTCATTTGATTCGTGCAATTGATATAATTTATTCGAATCATATAACCTAATAGAGTTCTACCTTCTACGCATAAACAGTGACCACATTAATACAAATAGCCCAGGTTGAGGTTCACCCCAACCACAAGCCCTATTCGTAAAGGTATATCAAACTCACGAGAAGCAGCCCGGTTGATGCGCCTACTTCACCTACTTCACTCGAAACAAAAGTTGTATAAAGGGTAACCAAAATTTGACTCTCGAAAATTTAATTTTTTTGATTCGAATTGATTTCGAGTTGTAATTTCATAAACATGATTCAGCTCAAAATTTTTTTTAAGTTTAAGTTAAATTATAAAACACAACTCGAATAATAACTCGATAATTTTAGTAATTATTGGATTGACTTAAGTATGAGTCGAGTTCATGGACTCTGTATGATATATATGTATATCACATATGAAAAAAAAATGAAAATATATATATATGTAATGTATATGATAATAAAAAAATCATTTAAATTGAAATTAAATGGTATCATATTATTATAAATATGTATAATTAAATTTAAACATAAACTCAAAAACTCGACTCGAATTGAAAAAAATAAAATCAAATTTGAGTTATAAAATAAAACTTATAAACTCAAATAACTTATAATTTTTTAATTAAACTTGACTCAATCGAAAACTCATCGTAATTGCATAGAGTGGGACTTAAACTCCAACAAACAAATTATATAAATGAGCTAAACTTCGATTCTCGTGCCCTTACCCCTCACTTTTCTTTTTCTTTTCACAATTAGCTGATCATATTCTTATATGTAATGGGGTAAGGGGGAGATATGGTAGGTGGCTGACCCCCAACGCCAGGTTAAGAGCAGCTTCCGTGGAAGACCTCCGACAGTTAGAATTATGAATTGCCTACCATGGAACTCGATCTCACGACCACAAGGTTAAGAGTCTTGCGCTCTACCAACTGAACTGGACGGGCAATTATATTTCTTTTCTTTTTCATTTCAGATTTAGCTTAATTTTCATTAGCCAAATCATGGGTCTTTTTTATTATATATGATGATGATGATGATGAATCCTCTACTATTTCGAGAGATGCTTCATTAAGTTAAACATTAGGTAAAAGTTTAGATTAGGTTGGATAGGAAGTCTGATCAGTAATGCTAAAATGAAGCTAAACGGGAAATAATGATGCTTTAAGATCAAATGTTAAGATGCATTCCTCTATGTTTGAAGAGCTAATTTAATTAATTAACTAAAAGTTTAGAGCTTCTAATATAATACTTCAAGCATTAAATTAAGAGTAAAAGTATTTATTTCAGTGAATTTTTTTATTTAAGTTGTAAAGTTATTGGATAAATATATTAATTAATTAAATTTTATATTGATACAAAAATTGAAATAAATAAGTGGTAACGATTCAGTTATTGAAGACAAAATCAAAAGTCGCGTTTGTACTTGTTTATTAGTTGATAAGATATAAGAGAGGGTTTTGAAAGGTTCAAATTTCATATTCCCTTCTCTTTATTTCTCTTTAGTTTTTTGTTTTTGTTTTAATAATTTGTTTCGAGGCGTCACATGATGACCAAAATTGGTTAATCAAGGACAAATGAAGTGTTGAATTTGATTTGAGTAGATTGACCCGATTGGAATCTAGGTTCACTTACACTATTTTGAGGTAATATGATAGGTTCACTTATATTTAGGGATGGTAACGGGTCAGTTTAGGGTCGGGTTTTTTGTCATCTCGACCCAAAAATATATATCTTCCACTTGAATCCGATCCGACATGAAAATTACATATCTTTTATCCTACTCAATTCAACTCAAAAAATATATAATTTTCACTTGACTTATACCTGACTCGAATTTTTAAAATATAAATCCTACCCGACTCGATATAAAACCAACAATTTAGATTTAAATTGTCATCCCTACTTACACGATTACATAAATGAGATTCTTGTCGAATCCAAGTTTGCTGCTCCAATCATTACAAAACTAATACCTATTCCATTCTGTTGGTTTACTCATGTCTGATGATTACAACATACCGTTGATTGTGGAAGCCAGAATAGTGATTGATCCTATGATCGAAATCTAGATTCATTCCAACAAAGGATTTCCTTTGTTGTTGGTTGATGGTGGTGAGGGTGTAATGTTATATATTTTAATTTTCTTTTTATTCTAATTATAAAATCTTAATGGGTGCTTATGTGATAGAAATATTAATAAAATAATATATATTATTATATTATTTTTGATTTAATGATATAATGATCAAAACAATAATAATATGAAAATCAAATGATTAACTTAATTTTTTTAAAAATTTTAGTGATCAAATTGGAGTGAGAAAAAGAATTAAGCGATGATAAATATATTGATATAATATTATATCAAAACACGATGAAAGATGTGATTTTATAGATTAAATTGATATAATATTAAAATAATAAAAATTACAAGTTTTAAATTAAAAATCAAATTAAGATGGAGTGTAAAGTATTTAATTTGTTATTATATTAATTTTATTAATTGTTATGTCATATGTGGGGATGGCAAACGGGTACAGTTTCGTAGATTCTGCACCGCATCCGCTCCAATTGGAGCGGGGATGGGTATAATTTTAGCGGGTAGTGGGCGGGTGTGGATTTATAAAGTGATACCCGTCGTGGGTGGTGGGCGGGTAATGAGTTTGAGACATTACCCGCCCCACATCCGCCCGCCCCACATCCGCCCACCCAGCTAAATATCTATTAAATTTTGGACCATTATGAATTTAGGTGTAATTTTAGAGACTAATTTATAAATTTTAATATTGTATAATATATAACATATAATTTAACCAAATATTAAGGATATTTAGTCTTTAATTTGGTCTTTAATTAGGAAAATATTCGGTTCTTTGATTAAACTCATAATCCCACTAACCACGTCACTTTCAATGTTCTTTAGCCCATATTGCCCATCCAAACACAAATTAGCCGTACTATATGCATTAACATCAAAAGCAGCAGTTTCCATGTTCTTTAGTCCCTCAAAACCCATATTAGGCGCACTATGAACATTAACATCGAAAGCAACTCAACAATCCAGCTCTGCGACTACATGCTCCCTACAATCTGTCTCCATAATATTCGTAGAGCCACTCCTCTGACATATTGAAGCATGCGTTGCTACCCCATCACGAACTGTCTGGGAACCAACTCCAACATCTCATTAGTTTGCTGTCAGGCGGGTCTAGATGTGTATGTCGCTAGTGGATAGTGGGTGTGGGGATGTATTTGAAAATGTACTCGCGTGGGCGGATGTAGATTTGAAAATTTGTACCCATCATGGGTGGTGGGCGGGTAGTGAACTGAAAAATATTAGGTGGGTATGGAGATAGGGGAAGGGGTATCCGCACCCGATCTGCCCGTTTGCCATCCCTAGTCATATGGTATTATTATTTTTTAATCATGATAAACATAATTATTATTTGCTTTTCGCAGATGCATCGGTCATGCATCAGTGCTTGAAACTGAACTTTAGAATATCCTTCTGGGACTCGAAGTTGCGTCGAGAAGGCCACTGTTCAATCAGATAGTAGTGAAGTTCTTAGCCTCCATCTATGGATAGTCCATTGCTCTGGTTCGAGTCCTAGCTCGTCTATACATGAAAGCATGGTTTGTCGACTTCCAAAAGATTTATTGCGAAGCTAATGATGCGGCTGATTACATAGCAAAAATGGATCACACCCATGATGATCCTCTTCTCCCTTTAGACTCTTTCCCGACTCATTTACTTGCTATTCTTCACCGGGATCTTGTTGGTTCTCCTTACACTCGTATAAAGACTTAATGTTATGGCTTCGGCCTCTCTTTCTATTCAAAAAATATATAGAAAAAAATACATCTTATAACCGAAATATTATTTTTTTATCATAATAAATATGATTTGATTTATGTTAAAGCACATAAATGGTCCCATGACTATAGGGTGTTTCTCTATTAAGTCCCTAATTTTTAAAAGTTAAAAAATAGTCCATTAACTATTAAAAGTCACAAAATGGTCAACTGAATATTCAATATGTTTCAAACTCGTCATTTTCGTTAAAAATTTAATGATAGTATGAGTTTTACGATTTTATCATATCTCAATCAGCATGTTAACGTCCAACTCAGATGATCATTAATTTTTTAACGAGAAAAGACGAGTTTGAAACATAATGAATAGTCAAATGATCATTTTATAATTTTTGACCGACAATAACTCAACAAAACAACTATCTATAGTTAAGAGACTATTTTATAACTTTTAATAATTAAAAGAGTCCATAAATTAGTATTCTATGGACGGACCATTTGTACACTCTACCATTAGATTTATTGTTAATAAATATTAATTTTCTCAACGGATAATACATACCTTTCAAAAAATAGAAAATAAATAAAAATACAAGTATGCATAGTTTGGAGGTTAACTAGAAAGTTACTTGGAAGCCGTCCGCCTAACTAATTCAAAAAACCATTTAAGTCCAAAAAAAACAAAGACGAAGAGTGCTTTTCTACTTCCACATCATCACAATCTCTTACCGTTTCTGTTTTTCCATGATTCTGCGTTTTCCGAGAAAAAACCTCATCATTTTCCTCCCTAAATCCACAAAGAAAATCCTTTCTTCTCTCCTTCCCCCACAATTCCTCAGTTGACTCTTTTCTTATGTAACATCAGCTGAAACAGTTAATCGTCATGAATGCTCCAACTAAGCTTGCGATAGTCGTCATCGTCATCTTCGCAACAATTCTTTTAGCTCTTTTCACGGAGCTGGTTTACGTTCTTTGGCGTAAACGGAGCTTCCGTCAGCGCAGCGTCATCAGCGGCGGCGCGCTTTCCGTTGACTCTGAGTTTTCGGGTTCACCTTTCTACGCTGCTCCCTCCAAGGAGCTTCTCTACTTCTTCTGCTGGAAAAACCAACTGGCCCGTGTGGAGCCATCCTCTGGGGTGGTGTCCCCGACGCCGACGGAGGCTGCTACGGCGCCGGAATCGGAGGGAACCACGACAGAGGACGACGAGGCGTGGCAGGCGTTGTACGGGCAGTCGAGGATCTTGTATACGATAAAAGAAGAGGAACGAGAAGGAAACGACAGCGTCGAGAATTCCGCTGATCAGAGTGAAGCGAGAAACGAGAAGCGGGCCTGTCTCAGGGGGCTGCTTATCGGGCGGGGCCGAATTGTCGGCTGACGTGGCTGTCGTAGTTGACTCGGAGACTCCGTTTTCGACGCCGTGCGCATCGCCGCCTTACTTAACTCCGTCGCCTTCTCCGGATCGTGATCTTGATTCAGGGCTTTCGTTATCTTCGCCGGGAATCGATGACGTAACCTCGCCGGAAAATGACATTTTATCAGATAAAGAAGCGGGGGTTCGTGAGTTTAAGAATTGAAGGGTGAAAATTAGTCATATTTAGCATGTAATCAAATGTATTTTTAATTAACTCCCTGCGTCGGATATTGCTCCTAATTTTTCTATTAGCCTGTAAATATGTTTAAAAACATCATTTTGTCTGACTCCATGAAAACTATCAGTACTTTAATGAAAAGGTGGTGTAGATCACCAGATTGTAGAAAGGGTAGGTGAAGGAAGTAAAGGAGAGGTGAACATTAACAACTGGTACGATTCTTAAAAGAAAAGGAAATGGCCGAGTCTGCAAAAAACAGACTGCAAGAGGGGAAGGGCACTTTAGTAGGGTACCCCTTTCCCGTTGCCCTGGTTTGTGACTTGCGACCCTGCTAATTCTATCAAGGTTAAACTCTGTATTTAATTACCCAATTATTTGTATAAATTAATTTATATAAGTGGGTGAAAGAATCATTATTTTTAGATATTATAAGTTTAAATATCAACGTAGAATTGTAACAGAGTGATTGATTATTAATTGTCAAATGACTAAAAGTATTTAACCCATTGAAATGTGATTTCTTATGTGATGACATGTCAACATTTTCTCAAGAAGGTGTGTTTCAGTAAATGTGCCTCGATCTACTTAAGAAAATTTGCGTTTTACATAAAGTATATTATTATAAAAGATGTTAGATCGATAAAATTAAAAAAATATATACCTAACTAATAATATTATAATATTTGAATATTTTAAGATAAAAACGCCCGTTAAAATGGCAAACTCAGGAATCATTCAATTGTTTCTAATCGTAACTTTTTCCTTCAAACACGCAGATTTATTTGAATTATGAATTCCATTTTTATAATAGAAGAGCCCAATTTTCCACCATGCAAATTCTTTTTTTTTTGTAATTTTATTTTCGGTTTTTGATGCTTCACTTTGATAATTCGAATTAATTTGGATCGTACACTTGATTTTAATAATTGAACTTCTCAACAGAAAATTTTTATACACACAAAACTTAAACTTGATATCTACTTAAACGATATCAGACTACGTACAACTTAAATCAACTCCGTTAGTTGTATCTAGAAAACGTCAATGTTTAGAACGAGGTTTTCACTTAAATATCATTATAGAATAATCAATTTTAAATTGATTTATATTTTTTTCATCAACTCTTGAATTGATTGCAACTTTGCAAATCGGATTCCATTCATAATTTCTTGAAGTGAAAATTCAATTAAATATCATTATAAAATAATCAATTTTAAATTGATTTATATTTTTTCATCAATTTGATTTTTTTAATATTTTTCTAAAACTCATAAAATATAAAATTTACACAATGAATTATCTTCGACCGCTCTACCTGTTGAGTATATCAATAAAGAAGGGCATTTATTATAAAATATCCTTCAACTGACAAGGCGGAGTGGAATCTGATTATACATATGCTTGAGTACAACATTTTTCTTTATGACAAGCTATGATTTTCCATGTTGAAATCAAAAGAGTAGAATAAGATATTTCACTTTCTACATATGTCCCTCCAAGTGTTAAAAAGGAAAATTGTCTGATTTATTTTTTATTAATTTTGAATAATTATAATATAATATATGTTTTAAATAATTTAATATTAAAAATTTATCATTCTTGTAATCTCTGATGTTCGAACATAAAACGTATGAAGATAACAATCATTCCTTTAATCACTAAAAAATTGTCTGATCTAATTAGTTTATAAACATATCCGACCATTGGTTATGTAAGATAATTATATATATATATATATATATATATCTTAAAATCAACCTGATATTTTATATTTGACCAATTGACAATATCATCTCACGCATATATAAATACCACACAATCGCTATTTTTAAAATTTGATTTGTAGGATGTATATAAAAATATTATTATCCGATACATTATTAATAAAAAATAATTTTATAAGTAAATTTCGAATGATGTCAAATATTTTTTTAAAATAAATTAAAAAATAAAAGTAAATAATAAACTATTTAAATTTATTCAAATATTATTTATAAATTATTTTTACATATAACATATTAAATAATAATTTATAAACAAAACGTTATAAATTATTTATTGTGATGGAAGGCTGAGGTCTGCATACACGTATATGTATTTGCTTGAAGTTGGCAGTTTTGATTAGGAAAATGGCGTTTTCAACTCTTTTGCCCATGCTGATTTTGCCACGCTTACAACTCCATTTAGCCTCAAAATGACTTTGGGCTCCCAATGGTTCTAATCTTTAATATTTTAGGGTAAATTACACTGGTAAATTACAACTCCATTGAACCTCAATCCTTTAGTGGTCACTCAAAATAAGTATACAAGAGAGATTTTGCTAGCTTTTATGTTCATACTCTTTTCATATATATTATATTTCTTCATATTCTTCTCACGTTATAATGTTATCTAGTATATCAAATACAATCTAAAATTTAAAAATATTTCAATATTACATTTAAAGAAGGTATTTTGAGGATAAAATATTGATGAGAATATAAATGAGTCAAGGAATTGGTGGGATGAAAGATTTTACAAACAATTGCAATCAAAAGACCAAATTGAGTAAAATGCAAAGTTAAAGAACTAAATAAAAAGGAGAATAGATTTAGTAAAAAAAAATAGGAATTGAAGTTACATAATGATTCTATAGTGGTATAGAGGCATGTGATTCAAATTGGTAAACAAATGGACTTAAATGAATAATAAATTGAAGAAATAAGGAAATCATAAAAAGTTGAGGGACTAAATTGAAAAATAAAAAACTTGTTATCAAAAAGAGAAATTGAAAGTACGTATGTATTCAATAATAGTTTAGGAGCATGTGGTTAAAATTTGTATAAATAGATTTAAAATGAAGGAAAAATGAACGAATAAGAAAATCATGGACTAAATCTTAAAACTGTTAATATTCTCAATCAAATTTTTGATTTTTCGAGTAATTCAAAATTTTCAAATTCTAACTTGACTCTAACTCGAAAAATGAATAAATAATTCGAGTTAACTCAAATAACTCGGCTTGAATAACTTGAAACTAAAAAAATTAACTTTTCGAGTCGAGTTGAATTTTGTTCGCCCATAATTTAAATTTAATGGAGTGATTTCTAAAACACTTTCTCCATGTATTCCTACATTAAAAAATGAACATTGCATCAAAACACTTATTAACATTACATATATACATTTAACATTTAAGCTATAGGTGACCCGTCATCTGATCATATATAGGGATGGGCATGGTCGGGTTGGGTTGGATTTTTGGTCCACCTGACCTGACCCGAGAACAAGGAATCCTCCACCCGTGATCCGAATAATTTTTTGTCTCTGTTGAATGAGACTCTTTACGAAATGATAAAAGAGTGGTGAATGAACCAAAGAATCTGACAGACTATTTCGTTACATAATTCTAATTGTAATAACAAATAACATTTTACTAAACATAAGGATCATGCCATAAGAATACATAAAAACGTGTCACAAAATGAAGATTATTATTCAAAAAAAACTCAAGAAAAAAAGAAAACAAATGACATAGTATGAAAAAAAAACAAGAGAATTAATAATCAATGATGCTCTGTAACTAATGTTAAAAATTTAAAATTGGTACTGTCAGTAACGAAACTCAACATTATCTTTTGGGAGCCATTTAAAAATTTGTATATATCAAAATATTATCATATTTTTATTAATATAAATTATATATTAAAGTATTATATTAATAAAAGAAATTTTATAAATCCCTAAAATTCATTTAGTCACATAAAAATTCAAAGAAACAAAATTCATCTAGTCTTTTTCATTTATACAAACTTGAAAATATTGATAATTTTATAATAAATCCATATAATATATAAATTTAATTAGTGAAATAAGTGAAATTAAAGTAGAAGTAATTTAAAAGTGTAGCGTTTAAAATATAATATTTTAAACTTTAATGATGATAATATTTTGAAAAAGTCTAATAAAAAAAAAACAACCCACCCTTGAATTTGAATATTGTACGAACTTGGTACGAATTCAACGTACCAAATTATCCTATATATATGATTCCATTTGGTCAACTGCCCCAATAGAAAGTACCAGCAACTAGTTTTCAATTGGAATATCAAACAGGTTATTCCAATTTTAAATTTCCAGTTACGTACGCCATAGAGGTTTAGACTTTTTTTTCCTCTCCAGGTTTGGATTGATTCACATTACACACTTTGAGAGGTGAGTCTGTCAATAGAGTTTTTTTAAGTCGAAATCTTACTTAAACGATATTAAATTATTTTTTATTTGAATCCAATTGTGTGAACGAGGTTTGAACTTTTAAAATTATTGAAATTACAGTTTCTTACGTATATTACGGAGAAAGAGTAACGAGTAAATTAAAACGTAATCGTCCGTGTATAATATCTCGAAACCAATACCACTGTTTATATATCTACATACAGGGAAATAAAGACAAAAGAATAAATAGTATGAATCACAAAACGAAAAATACAATCAAAGGGTCGATCGGAGCATGAATGAGAGGCGTCCAAGTGTGATCAGTAATCCCAATCGCATCTCTTGGTGGTGAAAGGAGCAGCAGCCAAGGTACCATTGGCTGTGTTCAAAGGAACCTTCAAGTCACATTCAATCCTGGGCCTGAACCTGCTGGTCCTCACCCTTCCGACCTTGAACCTGATCCTCAAATGCAGATTCACATCAATGCTGTAAATACCACTAATCCTCTCTTCATTGTAATCGGCAACTTCATCCGAACCGAGCCGAACGAATTGCTCCCCCCTGAACACGGGGTTCAAGAAGCTGGTGTTTTTGTGGCCTTGATAAAACGGGGTCAAAGTCACAGATTGGAGACGCTGGTCGTCGTAGTAGGCCCTGGCCTCGATACGATCGTAGTGTATGCCGATTCTCCTGTTGGGGTTACGCACTGTGATGTTAACCGCAAGGTCGTAACGCAGGGTTTGGTTATCGAGGCTGAATTCATTGAGCCTGACGTCGGTGACATGGAACTTGACCTCGTTGGGGCGGAAGATGAGCCAGAAGATGAGAACAGCAAGGCCGATGATGACCACAAGAGCGATCACGATCTTCAAGAGCAGCTTCAGAAGACAACAGCCGCATCCGCAGCCCGAGCTACGGCTGGGGCGGTGGTAATTCGCAGCTGGTGGAACAGAAGGGCCATAGTAGGCTCCATTGAGATGAGATTGTTTCTCCGCCATTGTAAAACTGCTAAACGCTGTGAAAATCTGCTTTTACTTTTGCAAGTTGAGAGAAGAATGAATGAATGAATGAATGAATGGAAGATATATGGGATGTATATATAGAGGCAAAGCAAACTAGTTGGAACTAGGAAGCGTGTTGCAAGAACACGTTAACAAAATGAGAAATGCCACCTGGTCAATATGACGCGGTTGCTTTGTGGGGATTGATTTGTCGAGTGCGGGCGATATAAGACTTTTGGTGTTAGTGGTAACTTCCTTTTCAAATATGTTTTTATTTTGTTTTACCACGAGTGGTTGAGAAATTATTTCATGGTACCATCACACCAAGTCATCCATGGTTCAATCCATCGATTTTAAATAATTTCTAGATAATTGTTCGCTTTTTATTTACACGTAGTAAAGAGATGAGGATTCACCTTAAGAAAAAAAAGATAAAAAAATGTTATTAGTTGAAACCACATATAACGTGATAACCGAGTCCATCTAATAATTTTTATGAATGCTTTGGGTTGGAGATGCTTGGAAACTTCCAAGTTCGTTTTCTTTGACTTTGATGCTCTATTCTATGTAGTGGTTTAGAGAAAAAGGTAATTGTATAATGAAAATGTTGGTTTAATATAAATACAAATTTGATATTGACGTGTATGATTAATAAAATTCTAAGTCCGATTGTTTGAATGAGTCCATTTTAGTGCTTTGGATTGATGAGAAAAACACATTTTTACGAATTTTCGGTGATTTTTTTTAATTTGGACAAAGAATAACGATCGATAATTTTATGAAAGAAATAGAGGAGAAATTATTTAATAAAGATAATAAATAACGAGAGAAGATGAGAGACAAAGAGAGAATCTCTTTTCAATTTTACATGTTATATATATATATATATATATGCTAGGTGAGTAAACCTAAGCATCATATAGTAGATTTAACGGTGATGGAATTAACAATAATTCAATCAAAAGACTGTAGTTATTCGTAATGTCTTGATAAGTAAAGGATTTATAACAGAAGTGTGTTTTGCGAAAGAAATTCGAAGGAAATACAATAGATAAGGGGATATTTTTTATTTCCTAACCATATTTTAGGACTTCAAATCTATTTATTAAGCACTGGGGTCATTTTGATAATTTTACAAAGTTTAGACTCCAAGTCTAACTATTTCTCAAAAGTTAAGGTGTTGAGTCTTACTAATTAACTTTAGTATTTTAGTTGGGGATGCAACCTTTTTTAATTGAGAGTCCAATTACACCTTTAGACCTTCCCTTTTCATTCATAAATAAAAATTTTCATTTTTCATATTCAATTGGGCCAATTCTCATCCATTCAAGGTCCAACATGTCCCAACAAACTTAATTAATCTAATTAATTTATTCATCTATGATTTGGATCAGCACACAATGGTTTATTTAAAAATTAAAAACTTTGGATGCTTACAATTCTTTTCGACACAACAGATGTTTAAAGAATGCCTTTGATGGGTAGGAAAGAAAACTAAATTTGAAACAATAGAGAAATCAAATCCGTCAATAGTGACAGAACCAGAATTAAATAAGAAAAATATAAAAACTTATTAAGTATTTAAACTCGAAATTCAGCATGAACCAAGAGACCTTAGTGTTGTAACACCCTAGACCAGTACGACACACAGTCGACTAATTAGGGTGCTACGTACATAGAACCACCAAAGTGACTGACCAACTCTTTACTCATACTTTTCTTGCTTTCTTTGACATCAAAACAATCATTTTAATAAAATAAATTATAAAACAACAAAACTTTAAACTTTACAATTGAGAGCTCTCAAAATAAATAAATACATTTAAAAAATATACAAACTCACTCTTGACTCACTTTATGAGTTAACTTTACAACAAAGTGTACAAATATACATGCCCTTCAAAACGTTGATGAGGTATTATGCTTTGCACTGGATCTGGACCTCGGTCACTCTAGATCTTATCAAACTGGATGGTATACTAACATGCTAACGGAAATATCCGAAGGCTGAGCTAACTAGCTCAACACTACACTAACAACTAGGACATACTAAAAGTACACTACTGAAAGGCTCATGTTATCAAGTCTAATAATTTTCTATCAAGTCCACTGCTTTGCTCTACCCTGCTTTAGTGAGTATACTTGTATACTTACTCTCTACTCTATGGTAGATATCATGGTGTGGTTGAGGGGATGCATCTCAAAGCTCACATACCCCTCTAGTCTATTGAGGATATGACCCCCGAAATCTCTGCATCAGACACCATACCCTCGACTAACCCACCCCTTATGAGTGTCAGGCCTCGGCCTTAGTTAGTCAGCTTAAAGTTCCTTGCGCACTCCCTAAGGATATATCCGGACTAAACCTCTACTTTCGACTCTGCTATCTTTTCTAAAGGAACTCGGGTGTCCTGGTCGTTTCCCGAGCATTCAAACAAGGCTCTTATTTCTCTTAAATTTATCTCGTTTCTATGTTTGAATTAAGCATTATTATTGTTATCACTTGCAGTCTTATTTGGAATAAATTATAAGCTTTTGGGAAATTTCACCTATCTCTAAAACATCACTTTTTTATTGCTCAACACAAAGCTTTGGTATCAATATTGACCTTACAATATCGATACTACCTCTCAAATTCTCCTTGCTCTAAGGCCCAAACATACCCTTGGGTATTGATACTGGCCTTAAGTATCGATACTCTACCCAAGGTATCGATACCCCATGCTGAAATGTCTTGAAAGAAAAGTGGAAGTATCGATACATGGACCTTGGGTATTGATACTCCCTAGAGTACCGATAACAAAATGGCATTATGGAATCCCATTCTCGATACCAAGCCCCTCGGTCTCGATATCGAACCCTCAGTATCGATAATTAAGAAGAATTCCCTTAAACTCAATCGTTGAAATCTTTAATGGCGTGAGTAATGCATGGAGAAATTTGATTCTGGTCAGGATCGCATCACTTATCTTCTTAAAGAAAACCGTGTCATCAAAATTTACCTGAATTAAAAGAGATACGTGTACTAAATTGCCTGGACTCCTTTAACTCTCAAGTGGCCTCCAACACACCATAATTCCTTTATAAAACTTTTAGCAAGGGTAAAATTTTGATAACGTAGAATCTGGTTTAATCACGCATTTTTTAATTTGAAAAATAAAATTTCTATAAAGGATTTTTTACATTTTTATTTTAAATTTTGCTTCGTATCACTCCTTTAATTTTTTTTTCTCCATTTATTCTATAGCAAAGTGTACAATTTCCTCGTGAAAAAACAAACGACTTCAGATAAAATAAAATCGAGGGAGACGAGAGATTAAGATTGGGACTTGACGTTGTTAGTTTCTTTATCTTCTTCCTCAATCCTCAGTGTTTTCCAACTTCAGACACTAACGCTGCAGCTAGTCACGAACTGAAACTTAACAGCATTATCGCCGACGATAACGCCGTTACTGTTGCCTCCGAAAGTGATATAAGCCGGACATCTAACGTGGAGATTGTATCTTCTGGTAACGATAGCTCCAACTCTCCATCTCACCCGTCCGTCAATCTTGATAGTTAGGAAAACCGAGCCGGCAGCCTGTTCCGACCCCAAAGCCACGGAAAAGTCCGGCGAGATAGGAACCATGTCCCCATTAATGAACGGCGACCAAACGTTGACCTCCTTGTGACCCTGGTAAGTGGGAGGGATTGCAGTGCGGGGCGTGATTTGTTGGTTCCTGTAAGTGGCGTACATGTCGAGCCTGTCGTAGTAGATCCCGATCCTGTCGTTCGGGTTCCGAGACGTCACGGTGACTTGGAAACTGGAGGAGAGGAAATTGGGGACGGAGGCGTTGAAGCCGTAGACGGTGGTGTCCTGGAGGATGAACCTGGGCTTGTTGGGACGAAGGATAGCCCAAATAATGAGGATTGTGATAAGAACAACCAGGAGGAAGATGACAACGCCGGCTATGATTCTTCGGACTAATTTCCCACGGCTTTTGCCATGGTGGTGGCAATCCTTTGACGACATGGTTTGCGTAAGATAACGAGGGAGGGACCTCTCTGTTTTGGTTTGTGTAGTGAAATCAAAGTGTTGGCTGTCTTTGTTGATTTATATATAGACTCCATTTAATATGAAATAAGAGTTTATTAATATATTGCATGGTGGGGAAAAAACTGTAATTATATTTAGGGTAAACTACATTTTTAGTATCTAAATTATCCCTTCTGTTTCATTTTAGTACTTGAACTTTTGTTTTTTTTTCTTCAAAATCACTCATAAACTTCACTTTTTATTTCATTTTAGCACTATACTGTTGTAAATTTAATGAAACTGGCATTTTATGGGTAAATTACATCATTCATCACTCACCCATCTTCTTGCTCCTATTTTGATTATTGAACTTTAATTATTTTTAATTTAATCACTTAACTTCAAATTATTCCTATTTTAATCACTCTAATTTATTTTATCAATATTTCCTATGATGTGACATCTTTCAATTATTATTTTATTAATATATTATTAAAATAAAAAAAGGAAGGAACACGTTGAAGAGGGCGATAAGAGTGAGGACGTAAGAGTGGGATGAATGATTTGTGAATTAGGGTTTTGGTATAATGTTTATGTTTGGGTATAATTTTAATTTTAAATTTAATTTTTATTTAAACTATATATTAATAAAATAATAATAATGAATGTCATGTCACAAAAATATTAATAAAATAAATCAAAGTGATTAAAATAAAAGTAATTCGACAGTTGAGTAGTTAAATTAAAAAAAATTAAACTTTAGTGGTCAAAATAAGAGTGAGAAAATAATTGAATAATAAATTATATAATTTACTTATAAAAATGACAGTACAATAATTCAGTTAAATTTTTAATTATAGAGTACTAAAATAACGACTAAGTACCTAAAAATGAAAATATAAAGTTTAGGTATTAACCCTTTTTATTTACGTATTGAATGTACAGCATCATGACATCATCAACCGTAATTCAATCATCTCCATGGAGTCTGTCCAAGTAGTACGTTGGCAATGGATTCCTGGGACCCCATTTATCAATGACAGCTACCCACTTTTTGGAGGTTCTATAAGCAGCCATCCTTAAATATACACATTTTTTTCCTCAATTGTCCCATGGTGTGATTATAAATAATATATATTCAAAGATTATCAATCATTTAACAATAAACGTTTAAATCAGGGGTGGATCCGGGGGTAGCAGGGGTAGCCCGGGCAACCCCTCAAATTGGGAGGAATATTGATCAAATGATACTATTTCAGTATTTATATATATATATATTTTATGATTTTTAGGTAAAATCCCCATATTTCAGTTAAATTCTTATAGGAAAAAAAATTGTGCAACAAAATTGTCTACTTAGTGTTAATTTTTTCTAATTTTTTTAATTAATACAAGTGTCACCCTTAATATTGTGCAACTCCTAAAAAAATTTATAAGAATTTTTTTGTGCAACCCCTGAAATTTTGTCCTGAGTCCGCCCCTGGTTCAAATACCCTTACAAACGTCATGTTAAAATCTAATACCTCTAGAGATAACAATCGTCCTTTAACTACTTATATTGTTTTGCTTGTACAACTGATTTACCTATATATATATATATATATATATATATATATATATATATATATATATATATATATATATATATATATATATATATTTCTTAATTTTTATATAAACATGTTTTATCTTATCATTACTCTAAATTATTCAATAATAATTATTGTTTGTTACTTGACATTTCACCAACTTAACAAAATTTAAATAAGTATCATAATAATTGAGTTTAGTTAACAATTTTTAATTTAATATAATTTATTTTATTAATTTTAAGAAAAATATTATATCAAAACCCAACTAACATCGAAAAACAAGACAAAAAGAAGAGTTTATTTTTTGTTCAAAGGGAGATTTTTCAATGCTGATATCTTAACAAACTTTCAATAGTCCAACAATCAAACATTATCTTATTTCATAATTAATTCATATGTTTGTAACTCTTCACCAAGAATTTATTCCCATATTGAATGTGGCACACAAAAAGGCATCTCAAGTTTATTTAATGCATAGGCCTTTTTTTTTATCAAAGGTTTGGAAGGGTTGTTGAAATAGAGAAAAAAAAATTACAAAATCTTAAAGAAATAAAAAATGCTCGAGTAATTTAATTTTTTATTTCAATCATCGATACATGATATATATAAATATTTTTCATTAAATGAGATATTTTTTGTATATCTTATTTTTTCAGTATAATTATTGATATTTGATCTATTGATCAATTAATTTAGATCCAATATTATAAAAAAACCATTCATAATATTAAGATTTAAACATGTTAGGAATTAGTAAGAAGAAAAGTAAATGAAGCATGAACAACATAGAATAAAACACGTGCAAGATATGAGATGTAATGCGGTTCAGTCGTGTCTACCTCCACAAGTAAGAAAAACAATAATCCACGATCAACGTAGAGATCACAAAGGATACAAATAAATGATGTCTTATGTATCTCGAAATCCATTATATAAATCAAATATGATGTATCCCAAGAAACTTTCTCAACATCCTTACAAAATCAATCTATGTAATATAAACTCCAAAAATTGAAGAGACTACAAAATGATTATGTGTCTCCAAAATAATTTTCTCATATAATTCTAAAGGCTAAGACATTCTCTCTATTTATAGAACTAAATATTTAGTTACCAAGATTCCTTACTACATAAGAATTCTTATATAAATAAACGTAATCACCAATAATCTTTAGTCCTAGAAATGTAACTTAATTACTAATTAGAATTCGAGTCAATATCTAACAATCTCTCCTTTAACACAAATTCCATTAGAAAATTGGTCTTCAAATCTTTAACAACTCCAATCCTTATGTAAACCAGATATTTGTTAAAGCTATGTCATCATGTCATCAACAACTTTAATTATTACGTAATATCCATTGAAGTATCACTAGATCAATTTAAAATCATTATTTGTAACTGAAAACTTATTGTAGCAAAAAATCCTCTTGTATGTATCCAATATCATTATCAAAATTTGCAATAAAGTCCTTTAAAACTACACAACTTGAATCATAGCTCTGGTATCATTTGTTAGAAATTGTAATTAGAAAATATATGAATCATGATCAAGAATTTTCACTAATCTTGAAATAGAAA
Source organism: Hibiscus syriacus (assembly GCF_006381635.1). Classification (NCBI taxonomy): domain Eukaryota; kingdom Viridiplantae; phylum Streptophyta; class Magnoliopsida; order Malvales; family Malvaceae; genus Hibiscus; species Hibiscus syriacus. The sequence goes on along the minus strand of NW_024063073.1, from coordinate 515,623 downwards.
ATATAAGAGAATTTCAATAAATATATACCAAAATTTTTACTAATATCGAAAATAAAAGAATATTAGAGAATTTTAGAATCGATATGATCATCTAACCCCAATCCATAGTATCTATTTATAAAGATAATTACTTGATTATAAAGGAAACTTGAATAGTAAAAAATTTACTCAAACTATATTTCTTACTTAAAATTAACATAAAAGAGAATATGTTTTCTACTTTCAATCAAACTAGGTTTATTACTTTTTCCAATTTTCTCTTAATTTTATATCTTCATTAATTTGATTTAGATTGAATTCGGGTAAAACTATAACAATATCCATATTAACACGAATTCTAAGAGGGTAAAGGGTTCAAGACAAAATTCTAAACTCAACGAAACACCTAAACTCAACAATAATTTACTTTTTTCACCCTCACAAATAAAGTTCTCCACTTTTTCCAAGAAACCCCTTAAAAAGTATTAATCAACAATGATTTCAAGCTAGATCCAGGCCTTGCTCAAGCTTAGATGTAGGAGGTAACTTAATCATAATATCGATAAGGTCATTGTAAGTGTCAAAGGTGTTTGCAACTAATAATCACGATTAATATTATGCACAACATGATCGAATTATCTCCAAGTTTTAAATTGTTTAATTTTGTAAAGTTCTGAAATGCCTTAAAGTCTAAAAGATCAAAGTATTAATAATGTGATAAAAAGAATAAAGGTTGTAAATAAGAAAATGTCTAAAATAACCCTATGATTAGAAAATGGTTAAAATGCCCTTGTGTATCAAAATATTCATAACAATGTGACTTAATTAAATGAATAATGTGAAATGAAGAATAATATTCGTGTGTGGATAAAAAATGATTAGGAAGTCTATTTGAATGGTAAAAAACTAACATACCTATGAATAGGAAAAAATATGAATATACCCTTAGAATAGTGAATGAGTTTATAAGTGTTAAAAATGATTAAAATATGTGATATAATGTGTTAATAAGTGTTAAAATACATTACATGTTGTATGGTGATTAGGGAGACTTGTAATTAGGGGTGGGAATAGGCCAGGCCAGGCCAGGCTTTAATAGGCCTGGGCCTGGCCTACACTGATTTGTATTGGCCTGGGCCTGGCCTGTGGCCTGTCAAAGGCTTTTATTTAGGTCTGGCCTGGGCCTGTTTAAAAGCCTGTTTAACAATAAACATTTAATATTTTCAGTTTAACCATTAATTTTAGAGTAAAATCCCTATTAAGTCACTCTAACTTAGTATATTTTACAAAGTAGTCACTCTAAATAGGCCGGCCTATCAGGCTTATAAGGCTTTTTAATAGGCCTAAGCCTAGCCTGTTTAGTTAAATAGGTTTTTAAAAAGGCCTGGGCCTGGCCTGTTTAGTTAAATAGGCCAGGCCAGGCCAGGCTTTATACAGGCCAGGCCCAGGCCCCTGGAGGCCGGCCTGGCCTATTCCCACCCCTACTTGTAATAAGCCATCATATATGTGTGATCCCCATTGTGACAAGGTAAGATTATTCATATAATTGTGTGACATGTCCATGTACATAATCTTAACATTTACCTAGAAGCTTAGGGTTCAATTCCTGAAATCATGACATTGTGATATTGTGTACCATGTGTATTCATATGTGGTGATCTTAACTACTCAAGTAATTTTGTAATTAAGAGTATATAGTTGTCGTTAACATGTCAAAGAGTCTAGTAGCTGAATTATGGTATATACGGGTGTAATTGTGGCACTATGGTGAAATTGTACAACTCTTTAATGCAATCCTATGATTTTATTTATGATGTGTAAGCATGACACCACATTCATTATATCTTATGCATGGCATATATGTATTTAATATTGACCCCGAGCATATTGATTCATATATTATAATGAGCCATGATTTACTTATCACCCTTAAGATAATTATTCATGATTAAGAATAAGTGTGGTCTTTTAAATTAGAAGAACTATAACACTTGTGCATAATAAATCTAGGAAAACTCCTAATGTGAATTTTGAATAAATGAAAATGATAGTTTGATATAGTGTAATAAACAATAGTGTGATGACCTTAGATAAGTTATGCCTTAGACTTGGAATAACTTTGGTAAGTGTATACACTCATTTTCGTCCGGAGTTATTATCACATTTGTATATGTAATATATGTTATAGTATTTTATTATATTATATAGTTTAATAGTTTTTTATAAAATATATATATTATATAATTTTTGAAAATATACTTTTAAAATATATATATATATATATACATATAGTTTTTGAAAATGTATTGTATGATTTCTGAAAAAAAATAATATATATTATATATAGTTTTTGAAAAAAATATATGATATAGTTTTAAAAGCATATTATTTTTATTATTTTTAATTTCATGTCAAGTCCAATCAATTCCAAAGTCCAATAGTCCAAATCCAATTCCAGGTCCAATAAAGATCCAACTGTCTGACCAGCAGAGGAGGTCCAAGAGCATTAAGGGTGCGTTTGGTTCACGGAATGTAAGATTACCAGTGAAAATAAAAGATTAACAGGGAATAGGATTACTGGGAATGTTGTATTTTGTGTTTGATTGGTTTAACATGAATGTAAGATTATCGTGTTTGGTTAAATGAATAAAAGATTATTGGAATGTATATTTGACCAAATTGTCCTTATTATATATTTGTATAATATTACAAATTGTAAAATATTTATATATTTTCTTTAAAAAATTAAATTCATAATATTTATATAATTTTTTACAAAATTAAAAATATAAAAAATGTTTAATGAAAGGGTAAAATTTTTTTAACCCCTGAACTTCATATAAAATTTTAATTATAGATTTTTTTGTAAATCTAAAATAATTTAAGGATAAATTTGTAATTTAACCTTCGTAGAATTTTTATCATTTAATGACAGAAGAATGATATTTTGGAAAAAAAAATAAAAATTTAAGGGCATTTTAGTCCAAAACGTCGGTAATGTTACAAGACCTAAGGGAATGGAGGTAATGACATTCCCGGTAATATACCCAAAAAAATCTACTATTGGTAATAAAATATTACCGGAAATGAGATTCACGACCAACCAAACATGGGAATGTGGCCTTGAACCAAACACCCCCTAAGGTTTTTATACCCTTAGTGTGGGTGCCACACGACTTATAGCCGTCAAATTACAGGATTAAGCAACAATCCAAATTAAACAAGGGTTAGGGTTTTAAAACCCCAAAATATACCAAAATTCCTTCAAATGCTTCTAATTTCTATTGTTTTCTGACTGGGGTGGAGCCCTTTACAATTTTATTTTTTTAATCGGAACAACCCTATGCTACAAATGTGATTTTCTGAGAATCCCCTTACAAATGTTATGTTGGGGTTTTTTATACCCAATTACATTGTTTTTTCTTGTATGTTGCTGATGGGTTCTTTGTACAAGTGATCAGCGGGTCAGACACTGACGTAAATGGCGGTGGCAGGCGACCGACGTGTCAGGCGCTGGTGCAGGCAGGGGTGGCAGCAATGAGCAACATATTTTACAAGATTATTTTCTTTTTTGTATTTTTTTGGCTTTTTATATATTTTTGTAATATAATAATAGTAAAAAATGGTGATTTCAAGCATGATTTTTTTTTAACTTTTATTAAAAGGAAAATGGAAAGAACCAAGGTTTCTTTATGCCTCGTTGAAAAATCTTTCAAACCTAATAAATCATATATAAATTCCTATATACAAGTTCGAATCCTACCACTGTCACTCTTAGTTGATAATCTGTAATTTCTATATAAATCCCAATTGGGTCTTAGGTATATCTTGTCCCTAGACTGTGAGAAGCACCCCTAACCTAAACTTTTTTGTAACAAAAAAAATCTTTCAAACCAACAGGGATTTGTTCAAGTGGTAAACAACTTGATACCACTTAAGTAAATTCTCGAGTTCGAGTCCTTATGTATACAGAAAATATCTGCCGTGAGACTCATCCACTAGAGCTAAATGTGTGACGCATGTCGATCCGGATTAGTCAAGACAAAACCTAGGAACTGGGAAGGCAGCCAAAAAAAATCTTTCAAAATAGAAGGAAAAAAAGAGCACGTAATCAAGGTTACAAAAGATACACCTAAGTAGATATATTCTCATATCACCTGGCAATAACAAAACACATTACAAAATTCTTATGGTAAAATATGCATTTAGTACCTAAATTATTAATTTTGATCTATTTTAGTATCTAATTTTTAAAAAAAAATAAAAAAATCATAACTATCATTTAGTTTTCATTTTATTTTAGTAACCCGCCGTTAAAAATTTTACTTTTGTTTCATTTTTAGTATCTCGTACAAAAGTTGACGTTAAATTTTAAAAAATTGAACTTTAGATATGGTTTTGAAAAAATTGAAAGTTTAGGTACTAAAATGGACCAAAATTGATAGTTTAGATACTATGCACATAATTTATCCATTTTTTAGTAAGATAAGGTAATTACAAGGTAGTATCTGTTGCAATTGTTGGTGTTCAAACCCATGACCTCAATGAATATCAACAATTCTTTTAACCACAGAAAACTGGTTTGTGCATGAATACCATTATCAATCAAGGTTATTTGGACTATTTCACTAACATGGACGTGGACGGCAGGGATGGATCGAATGGGGCAGGTGGGGGCAGTCGTCCCTTAAAATTTTAAAATTACCTTATATTTTAGATTTTTCTATGTATTTTCTATTAAAAATATGTTATCACCTTTACTGAAATTTTATAAGTTTAAGTTCAACCCCTAAAATTTATAAGTTCGACTTCTTCTAATATAAAGTTACGCGTCCACCAGATGGACGGTACGAAAATCCACACCTTCAATTTATGACCATCACCCAATTCAATAGTTTATATAATATATAGGGTAAAGTATAGTAATGGTCACTGAACATTTCTGAAGCTTTCATTTAGGTCCCCCAACTTTTAAAACTTGCAATACAGTCCCCCAACATTTATTCCGTTTGCAATATGGTCCCCCAACTTAAATCACTGTTAGAAAATTAGGGTAAATTATATAAACGGTCATTGAACTTTTTAGACACTTGAATTTAGGTCCCCAACTTTTAAAACTTGCAAAACAGTCCCCCAATAATTTTATTTTCTTATTAAATATAGATGTATAGAAAATATAAATGATTCAATTTATATTTAAATGTATGAATCATTTATATTTTTGATATATTTTATTTTTCTTGTATAAACTAGTATTTAAAATATGTTTATATTTTAATCAAAATATTTCAATATACGAATAAAAATATATTTATATAAATGTATATTTAGATGTATGAATAAAAAATATATTCATATATTAATGTATGAATCATTTATATTTTTTGAATATTTTATTTTTAATAAGAAATTAAAATTATTAATTATATTATAAATACTCAACTTAAGATTATATATATAATCATGAATTATAAATATGAAAAATATAATTATTAAATTTAGTTTAAAAATATATAAATCTTAAATTTATTCTTTTAAAATATTGTATCAACTAATATTTAAAAATATATTAAATCTATCAAATAATTTATCAAATATAATATTTTATTATAAAAAAATATAATATTTTCCCATCATTTATTGCTTTCAAATTTTTTACCGAAGTTCAAATCTCATTATTTCCATTTTCCATTATATTCTTTTTTTCTGACATTGGTCATACTATTAGTATATGTATTATTGTATATCTCTTAACACAAACGATGGTGTTAGCTTAGTGGCTCCACCCTGTATCTTTCATTTGCGTGACTCAGGTTTGAGTTTGCCCAAGACCCAAATTTTACTTCTTTGTAACTTAATTTTCTTCTAATTAGGTGGTGACATGTGTCACCAATAACACATATCATGATCATGTGTTAACACATGTCAGATTCTGGTTAAATGATTAATTTATTAAATTTTATTTAATTTAGGACCAAATTGATAGCATATATAAATAATTAGGTGGTGACATGTGTCACTAATGACACGTGTCATGATCATGTGCTAACACATGTCAGATCCTAATTAAATGATTAATTTATTAAATTCTATTTAATTTAGGACCAAATTGATTATATAAATAATAAAGACTGAATGTATAATAATGTCAATTCCTTTTAACTGCCACATCATCATTTTTATCAATTGGTAACGACTAGTGGCTTAGTTGAAACAGTTAAATAATTATGTTGTATGATTGATAAATTTAAAAGATCGATGACAAAAGTAAAAAGGGCTAGATAGTTAAGTTGTCAACCTAGTAGTTTACACTTTTATTTATACGTCAAAATAACATTTTATAAATTTAAAATTCGAATTATTTTCAACCTCTTCTATATCCTAACTACTTTTTTTAATTAAAAAATTTCTTCAACAGATAAGAATTATACTATTATATTTATATAAAAAATCCGTATCACATGAAATAAGATGAAATTAAATAATAATAAATCTGACATAATTGAATTTAATTGAATTATTTTGGAATTTAGGGTTTAGAATGAAATTGAATTACTTTGAAAATTGGGGTTTAGAATGAAATTGAGGACTGTTTTGCAAGTTTTAAAAAGTTGGGGGACCTAAATTCAAGTGTCTGAAAAGTTCAATAACCTTTTATATAATTTACCCTAATTTCTAACGGTGGTTTAAGTTGGAGGACCATATTGCAAACGGAATAAATGTTGGGGGACTGTATTGTAAGTTTTAAAAGTTGGGGGACCTAAATGCAAGCTTCAGAAATGTTCAGTGACCATTACTATACTTTACCCTAATATATATTGCAAAGAAAAATCAGATTATTTTTTAAAATAATAAAATTATATTGGTGATGAAATGAATAGAATGATTTCAACTATTTTTTTAATATTTTTACTCTTTTATTTTTTTATAAAAGGAAGTTTCCTTCTCTATATTTCACATACAATAATTATCTCTGCTTTTTTTCTTTCTTAATTTTGTATCCTTCCAAAAAGAGCAATATTGAACAAATTCTTTCTTAAAATCATGATATTTTATTATATATATACACTCTTATAAAAATTAATACATAAAATAACTTATAATATTAACAAATCAAGTGACATTTGTGGTAAAAGAACTGTTGTTATTTTTTGATGTCCAGAGTTCGAGCACCAAAAATTCTACGGATGTGAGTGTTCAATGTCAAATAGTTGAGAGTTATTTTTGAACAGATACTATGTGTGAGTGTTCAATGTCAAATGGTTGAGAGTTATCTTTGAACAGATACTACTTGTGAGTGTTCAATGTCAAATGGTTGAGGTTATCTTTGAATAGATAATACCTTATACTGATCCCAAATTAAGAGTTATCTTTGAAGATGTACTACCTTATACTTATCCCAGATTAATAATAAAAAAGATGGTTCATTTTATTATCAATTTTTTCGTTAGAAGATTCAGTTCATTTGATTAATAATTCACATCCTTAATATAAAATTTTTTATAAGATATTTTCTTTTCTTCTATTTCTCTTAAAAATCACAAAATTTGAAGGGAGGATCGTTATCCTTAGAGGTCCCAAGTTCGAGCACCAACAATTGCAAGATATTTAAGCGTTTATTATCAAATAATTGAGAGTCTTTAGAATATATATTATCACTCATAATATATTGTAACGATTATATTTATTTTACAATTGAATACTGTGTCTCCTTATGTTATAATAATTGAATCTTTATACACACATGGCAGACAATTTAAAACAAAACAAGCTGAAATTGTTCAACGCTACAATTCTTGGCAGCCGGTTGAGTTAATTTCCCAGACCCCGTTTTATTGTTAATCTCAACGTTTAGCCCCTCGCACATCAACACCGTATCCGAATTCCAGAAAAATGGCCACGATTCATACACGGCCATGATCCTCATTTTCAACGCAAACTTAACCACCCCGGTTTTCAAATCCTGGGGATATATCTTCAATGACATCACGCTCTACGGTAGCCGACCGTTCACCGTCCGATCCGTCCCCGCTCGAAAATCGAAACATCCCGAACACCACTCCGTCCTCTTCCAAGTAGAACGATTTCAGAACCGTAGTGACCGCCAACGGGTCGATGTTCCTGCAGTACAATGTGCCCCGAGTGGACTTGACTCTCACCCTAAAGGCCTTGTTGGGGTTGTGAACGGCATACGTGGTGCTCAAGTTGAGTGTTAATTTCTGACCCGACACGTCGAGCTCCGAGACGGAAACCTCCCTCGGCCGAACGTCGAGCGGAGCCCCGAAGAAGAACCTAGGCAGAAGGAAAAGCAGGAACAAGTAGAGAACCATCACTGCCGAAATAATGACGGAAAGATAGAGGAAGAATTGGGCAGTGAGGTTATGTTTTCTCTTCTCCATGGCAATCGATCATTCAGCCATGGGATCTCCTTGGCAGGGAAGAGAATTATGGATACATATGTATATATGTAGCACAATCGACGTAAACTTGTTTACGGCTATTTTGGATAAATAACAAGCATTTGTTATTAAACTAAAATTTGGCTATGAATTTGTTTGGCTTATGATAGAATCGGTTTTAATACGCCAAAAACAAACCTGAAATTGATTTGATCTCTAAACAGAACATTGTTTAATTTCATCGAAAATGAGAAGATATCTATTGGCACTAAGTATGTTATAGCATGTATTTTTCTATTTATTCATAATATATATGCTTTTTTATCTTCTGCATATTATATGATTTAATAAAAAATATTTAAAAAATAAGGAATTAATTAGTTATAATTAATTCTCTCGAACCCCTTTTTTAGTATATGTATCCTCATTGTTATAATTAAATCATCGGCGAATTACAAATGCGATATTTCGAGTCCCCCACTATCCGCTGCCATACCTCTTGAAAGATCGACGTCTTCAGTGATGAGGTTAAAATGTAGCGGAGATAACAGACAACCTATTATAACCCTCTCTTGATCTTGAACATATTAGGGGGAGATTCGTTTATCAACACAAAAATGGATGTCATAGTTATACAAATTCGAATCCACTTTCTCCATCTTGATCTGAATCCGATGTTTTTATGATAAAATCAAAAAATGACCGATCTACGGTGTCATAAGCCTTCCTAAAGTCGACTTTAAACATGATAACTGCACCGTTTTCACGTCTCCTAGAATCAATAACCTCATTGACAATGAGAGAACGGTTTGCAATTTATTTCCCTGGAATGACAATGACAGACTTTAAATTGTAATTTTCTGATCTGATTTAAATTTAATTGTTCGGGATATATTTTTGCAAGTGTACTTGAAGATGCTATCTTCGATTAATTTATTATAAAAATATGTTTTCTTGATAAATAGAATAATCGGTTCAAAATGAGTTTTTTTTTGGTAAGCTGATGATACGAGGCTTTGGTAATTAACCACTGTAGTCCACAGACACCGAAGCTTGTGTATTTGGTTAATTAAACTCGAAACATATTCATTGCTTGAAGTAATTACATTAATGTTTAAAATATAATATTTATATTGATATAATTTATAAAGTGTAATACCAAGTTTTTCTTAAATTTAGCTTTGATTTTCCAAAAATACTCCAGTACCGATATTTACCCTTGGAGTATCGATACTAAATCCTGAGTATCGATACTTCTTTAATGAGTATCAATACTGACCCTTTCAACTTGAATCATTTTTAAGCTTATTGAAGAACAGTATCAATATTGTTTCATTCAATATCGATATCTTCGCTCGAAATGCCCCTATTAGGTCACTTAAACTCTCCCACATTTCTACCTTGAGGTTCCAAATTGTTATTAGTGTCTTATGTAATAGGATCATAAATAAGGCTTTAGACATACTTATACTTCAAAACATGGAATCTACCATTGTTATGCTTACCGAGCTTTAATCTAAACTTTTATGCTATCATGAATTGCAAATGACCCCCTAAAGAGTATGATAGAGTTGTAAGTTTGGTTACCTTGAATTCTTTGAAGCTAAACTTTTCCCAAGTCAATTAGGAGTCACTTTGTCTTTTCTTTTTTCGTTGTAACTCTCTCCTACCTCTTTCACTAAACAAGGTAGAGAATGGTTCATTAACTCAACTAAATGTTCAAAACAATATAATTTTACTCCCTATAATTCAAATTTTCCCAAAAAGAGTTAGAATCCTAGATTCTCATAAACCCCACAAAAATTATTTTTGGCTTTCAAGGCTAAAACTTACCATGTGAAGCTTAAATTAAAGCTAGAAGAATGAGGATTAACAACCTTACCTTAGTTGAATCAAACTAGACTTGGATTGCTTGATAACTTGCTTTTGGAAAAGAAGAGGAAGAGAAGAAAATGGAAGGAAGGATAAGAGGAGTTTGGTAAGATATTATGGGGTTGGTTCACGTAAACCATATAAAAATAAGGGGTTACAGCTTTCAAAATAAAGAATGAGTAAATTACACTTTAAGTCCCTACACTTTCCAAATCATAAAATTATCATCACCTCTTATAATTTTTTTGGGCCCAACTCAGCCCAATTCCAAATAAACTTAGTCTAAACTATTTTAATAAATCTTTTGGACTCTAAAATGGATCTCGGGTTAACCCAAACTATTAACCTAGGTTTCAAGGCGTTACAATTAGGTTACAATTTGCTGCTATTATTGGACATTAAAAGTCTTGTTATCGCCCATAGACCCATTTTCCTACTTGCATTGGTAGTAGAAGAAGATGAGGAAAACAACAATGATAGAAGCAAAAAACAACTGTGATGACGAAGAGGATGTGAGAGTTGTGGGTGGGAGAATGAGCGTGAGGGAGAGGGAGAGGGAGAGTAAGGGATGAAATATTGGCAGGGAAAGAAGAGAAAACGAAAGAGAATGGCCAAGGGGGAAGGGATGGTGGGGAAGAAAGTGGAGTCGGGAGGGGAGAAGAGGAAAAAGAAGAACAATGAGAAGAGAAAATATTTAGGAGATGAGGGGTGGATTTGAAGGGAAAGAAGAGTTGATGAAGGATCCTACGACATTAAAAGTGAAGTGATTGACATGGTAGAAAAAAAACAAGGAAGAGAAGAAGGATGAAAACATTGTGGGTGTGTTTTTGTAGGGAAGGGGAAATACGATTTGGTATTTGGATTATTTTTTCTTTTGTTTCTGTGAAAGGAGAAAGGGTGGAGGTGAGGTTGCAGCATCATCATCCAACCAGGGATTCATATAATAGCGGTTGTGACCACGTCTCGTTTGTTGTGATTGCGGACATAATGAATGTTATTGCAAATTTACGAGTATCATGATCATATAATAAAGGTTGCGGAAGGCACCTTTACCACCATATCGCGAATGCTATCGTCATCGTGGATCGTTATTTAAATTCTTGCATCCAACTAAGATTCAATTGGTGATATAATGATGCAAGTGGGTTGAGTATAGTAAATTGGTGAATTAGATTGTTTTAATTAAATAATAATTAAAATTTTAAAAATAATTAAAAAAATACTATGATCAGTTGTGTCGTTAAATTTTTAACGACAGAGATATTAAAATAAAAATAAATATTAAATATATATATACTAAAATAGAACAAAAACTATTATTTATTTACCCTAACGATAACTTAAATTTTTTAAAATAATCACACTTGTGTTTATATTAAAAAAATCATCCTTCATATTTACTATGTGAACAAACTCCTCAATGGCAAAACTTTCGAGATAATGTTCTGAAAGAAATTAATTCACGAACTAATGCACTCCCAAGATTAATTGCTCAAATAGGGTGAAATCCACAGTGTTGGCCGTAGGTCGCCATGCACTCCGGGTGACCTTGTAGGTCGCCATGCACTCCGGGCGACCTACCCTTGCTAAAACAGAGAGAATGAACGTGTTGCATGGCACATGCACGTCCCAAAACATAGGTCGCCATGCCCTCCGGGCGACCTTGTAGGTCACCATGCACTCCGGGCGACCTACCCTCGCTCGGATTCCCTCGCATAGCTCGCTCGGTTGCCCTTGCATAGCTCGTTCGGATGGCCTCGGTCGAATGGCCTCGGTCGGATGGCATCGGATGCCCAGCGTGTTGGGACGTGCATGGCACATGTAATCTCTTGTAGCTCGCCGGGAAGACATGGTGACCTAGTAGGTCGCCCGGAAGGCATGACATCTTACGGTCAACACTGTGGATTTCACCTTATTTGAGCAATTAATCTTGGGAGTGCTTTATCTCGTGAATTAATTTTTTCCAGAACATTATCTCGAAAGTTTTGCCCTCCTTAGGAAATTATTGAAACCCTTTTAATACTAAATCAGGTCATGCTTGAATTGAAACAATCAAGAAGATAATTTATTGTTTTATTATTAATTGTAAATCACAATTCTTATCTCAAAATTTTAATTTGTTAATATAAATATCAAAATTGAAATATATTTTTAATATAATATTTTCGAAGAGAAATGAAAAATTAAAAATGATAATAATAATATTCATTCTTTCCATAAATTTGCAAAAGAAACCTATATTTTATAAAGATTTTGCCATCCTCAATCCCTAAACAACTTCAACCCTCGATTATCGTTTTTCAAGTTATAGCCGGACAGTCCCCTCTCTTCCTCGGGGACAAATGCCAAAAGAAGAAGAAAAAAAGCCTACTTTTAGTGATCGGAGCCTTTCCCGGGTCTGGCGATCGGGCCCGCATGAGACCGGAACCCGAAAGTTACGGCGTCGTAAACGCACCGATGGAATCCGACGTCCTTGGCGTTCTCGCACTCTTCACAAACCAATCTTCTGGATTCTCTAGCAATTCTCAGATTCGCGCTTCCCAAAGTCGCCAAATACCTCTCTTTCTCCATCTGTAAATCCCTTACCCTCCTCTCGAGTTCATCCAATCCCGCAAACACCCCCGTCTCCGTCGAATTGTTGCCTCCGCCATCGCCCCGCCTCAACAACATGGCGTTCGCCGGCGGTTCCTTCTTCGTGGCGTGAGACGGTTCCACCTTCCTTCCTCTTCTTGTCCGCCACCGCCGCGACCTTTTCAATACGACGAGGAAGAAACAGTCGTTTTCGCGAGAAACCGCCGAGAAATCTATCCCGGTTACGGGGACGCGGTTGCGCGGGTTGTTGCCATCCGTGATGTAGACGGTGAATTGGTGAGGTGAGATCCCGATCTTACGGCTGAGAATCGATTGGAAAGCCTTGAAATCCATGGCTGGATGAACAACGAGTTCGCCTATGCCGGTTTCACACTCTCCGTCGAAGAAAACGACGGGAAACGGAACCGGTCTCCCTGCACCACCCAACATGACACCCGCGGAGGCGGAGGCGGCGTCCTCCATGTTGATGACGTCAGCTCCGAAGCAAATACGAGCGAGAGAAGAAGAGAATGGAAACCGAGAACAGTGACGGGGGAGAAGAGGGGTTTATACATAAAATAAGAGGGAAAAAGCTTTGGGGGTTTAAGTACAGAAGGGTAAATTAAAAGAAGGTGGAGAGGGCATTTTTGGAAAAAGGAGAAGAGGTGTATTGGGTGCTCTTTTCCGTTTGCATTTGCAAGAAGAACCCTCAAAACCACGCACTAAATTACAAATCCTCTCTTGACGAAATTACCCTTGACAGTTGGGTACTGTTTTCCGGCTCAAACTACCCTTTCGCTTCATTTTGGTCAATTTGTTTTTATCTGTTTCAACAATATTAATTTATACAAAACAACATTTTTAATAATTTAATTTTATTCTTTACAAGGATGACTTTCGGTGTTTCTAGAAATTTTAAAATATATTTTTTGAATAATATATCTACATTTACCTTTTATATTTGTTTTCATATAATTTTTAAATAAAAATGAAATATTACTCAAAATTTAAATAAATAACTTATAAACATTACTTTTCTATTTATAATTACTATTTATTTTATTTTATTAATGGTTTTATATGATATTTTTTAAAGGAAAATATTTAATTGAATTTAGTATATCTAAATACGATGACAAAAAACATTTGCGAAAATTTTATAAGTATAAAAAATAAAAAATATAATGTAATTTTCTATTAATAAAAAATTATCATGGTAACTAATTAATTATTTTTAGGAAAAATTATGTGTTTAGTGCCTAAACTATCGGTTTTGTTCCATTTTAGTACCTAAACTTTCAATCTTTCCAAAACTATACATAAAGTTTAGTTTTTATTTCATTTTACCCACCATTAAAAACTTTAGTTTTAAGTTTCACTTTAGTACACCAGTTCAAAATTTAACATTAAGTTTTGAAAAAAAATTGAAAGTTTAGGTATTAAACGCGTTAAGTTTTTAATGGTGAGATACTAAAATGAAATGAAAACTAAACATTAGGTATAACTTTGAAAAAAAATTGAAAGTTTGGGTACTAAAACGGACCAAAACTAATAGTTTATGTATTAAATGCGTAGTTTACCCTTATTTTTAAAATCCAACTATGTTGAACCAATCTTAGTAATTAAAAATAATTTATCATTGTACGAACTAACTTACCTCAATGGTTAAAAGAATCGTTATTGTTCCTAAAAATCAATGGTTTGAGCACCAGCAAATTACATGATATTTGAATGTTCGTTGTCAAATGTTTAATAATATTTAAAACATATACTACTTTATAATCATTTTAGTTTAATAAAAAAATTACCATTGTGTTAACAGGTATCTTATATAAAATTTTATGTAAAGATTACCTTAGTGTAAAAAAAATGACATTAATTTTGAAATATGAAATTTTTGGGAATTTAGTACGTGGAGAATACAAATTTGCAAAGACCTGGTGGATAATATCCAGAAATTCTGGGATTAAGTTAGATATGCTTGACATTTTTTTACGAATCTGTGAGTTTGAGATGTGGACGTTGTTAAATTTGTACAAATTGTTCATGGAATCGTATTGGTAATTGGTTATGCAAATGGTGTGCTTAATTGGCCCTCCTCTAGTTTTTAGTAGGGATGGGCATGGGTGGGTCGAATTTTTGGTCCACCTGATTCAAATTCGGCTCGAAAAATATACACATTCCACCTAATTCAAATCCGATCCGGTTTTTTGAGATAAAATCCGAAGTCAACCTGAAATAATATATTTGTTAAAAATATTATTTTTATTCAATAAAAATAGGGATTGAATTGAAAGAAAATAATATATAAAGGAGTATTATTGTAATTATTTCTAAATATATAAAGTAATATTATAATTTTTTTCAGGCTGAATATTTTTTACTCTAAACTCAAACACAATTTTTTTAAAAAAATCAACCTGATCAGGTCAAAATCCATCGATTTTGAGTCCCATGTCCATCCCCTATTTTACTAAACTTTACTCTCTCTCCTATTTTACTCACTGTACTTTCAATTTTTTTAATTTACTCATTAATTTTAGAATCGCTCTTGTATTGATTACTCTGAATTATTTTATTATTATTATTTATGACATAACATTTTTTATTATAATTTCATATAAAAATAATATAAAATAAATAATAAAATAATATTGTATTATTATTAAAATTAAAAAAACTTAAAATAATCACCATCCACTATCGATCATCATCGACCTTTGAAACATTAATAAGATTATTTTTATATTAAATAATAATAATAAATGCCACATCATACAAAAATAATAATAAAATAATTTAGAATGCTCAACATAAGAGTAATTCAAAAGTTTGGTGAGTAAATTATAAAAATCAAAAGCACAATGAATAAAATAGGAGATGGAGTAAATCAGTGAGGAATGATATATTTTACCCAAACAAGAAATGTGTGGGATTGTATTGGTTTCAGTGATGGATTCCGACCAGAAAATGCTTTCTTTTTTTCTTCACACGTCTGATCTTGCCCCTTAAAACAATGAAATTGCCATGATCTAGCGGCACAGATTGCCAGTTTTATACACCAAGAAAGTGCCGGTGCCTATATAGTTGGACGCCAAAGCTTTTCCATCCGAACTCGGTTCAGAAAACGCCAACTCAGCTTTTCCAATCATATGTCCCCTACAGAAGCTTTCCCTGCAGAGCATCACACAGTTTAATGAGGGTTTCAGTTCAGCCTCAAAAATCCAAAAAGTTGAAGCCTTTATTGAAAGAATCAAGATTTAAATAGCGAATGCGGTCTTATTTTCGATTGTGTCGTGTTTGTCGCAATTATAGACATAATGGGCGCTATTGCGTGGTCATAAGATAACCGGTCGCTGAGGACATGGCTACCGCTATATCAAAAGCGCTATTACGGCCGTGGACTGCTGTTTAACTGAAAGTTTAACTGAAAGAGCTCAGGCCTTTACCTTACTGCTTCCAACATTTGAGTGGCGATGCCTTTTCTCCTGTTGTATGGAGACACCCATATTGCTCGTATGCCACAAACAGCGCGTACCGCTTCCCTTTTACACACAACCGCCCCATTGCATGCCTCTGAAGGTGCTCTTTTTATTACTTCCCTCCGTAAAACAATGTCCCCAAACCGAAGCTTGTCGGAGTTCGGCCTCGCTTTCTTCGCCATTGCACCAACCGGACACAAGAGGACTTCAAAAGCTTCCTTTATTGGTTCTGCAACTACACATCCAGCAATCCGTTGGGACGAAATGAATAGATATACCTGTAAAAAGTAGAATGAAAACAAAATGTTGAACTTTTGGAACAATGACATAATCATTTACATACAATTGGGATAAATTAAAGAGATTTTGTTTAACAAATAATGTATAACGCAGGGATTAAAATAGCGGTCCACGACTGCGATATAGGGTAGTGATGTCTTCCGCAACTGTTATTATATGACAGCGATACCCGCAATAGTGCTCTTTATATTCGCAATAGCGCTTGTTATATTCGCAATTGCGGCAAACGCAACGCAACCGAAACATGACCGTGAATGCTATTTGAATCCCTGGTATAATGTTACGAAATGTCAATAAGAAATGCAATCAGATCACCCTGCAAAGCTTGTGAAAAATCCAGCCCTCACCAAGCTCAGTCTCCATCATCTTCACAACTTCTTGCACCTGCTAAAGCAAACGGCATTGTAATGAAGAACCCCATAATCATCAAGTAAAATAAATTATAAAAGGTAAAATGTATGATAATCTCAAAACCCCAAAATGTCGACCTTGTTCCTCTGAGCAGCAGGATCAGAATCCAACACCAAAATGACCCGACCACGTTCGCCATTGGGCGTATGAACAACCCTCTCGTGTCTCCATCCCTGCAAAACGAACCTCACGGTTAAAAGACTCCCAATCTTCGAATAATTAGCTTTTGGATCAAAACGAACTCCCCCCCCCCCTTTGTACTGTTCTACTAAATTGCAGATCAACTGCTAGTCGTATTCGTCAATTACAGAAAGCGAATATGTATAGTTTTAAGAAAAATATGAGTACCTTGAATTGAATCCCAAGAGTGAAATTCTTATGAAAAATTGTATGGTTCTTTTCATCAGCTTCATCCCCCGGAGAGTACTTGACCCCGCAAGTTGAACAGTCATGGAGAAGAAAATTAGATTGACCGAACTCCAAATGGAACTGTGCGTAACTTCTCTTCTTATTCAGATTTCTCCCATTTGAACCGCATTCTTCCATTGACAACCTATTCTCCGAAGTGGGTTTTTCCGATTTCTCATCGCTTGCTTCCTTTTTCCTGTCAATCCTTCGAATAGGGAAAAAAACATATCAAAAAAATCCAAAACCCCCACAAAATTTCATTACTTCTTTCGATAGAAGAAAAAAAATACCCATGAAATTCTGAAGCTCTACGCGTGTAGGTGTTGACAATGGTGTGTTGACTCTTCTCCCAGATGGCCAATTCATCGTTCTCGTCACCGCAGAACTGCGTAGATGAATTTGAGCGCTCAGTTAATGCAGAAGAAGGAAGAGGAGGCTTGAAGAAGGAGATTATTTTGGATTGCATCTTTGATTTTTTTTTTTAGGGGATGATCGAGTGAAGTGGTGATTGGTGGAGTTTCTTCTGTTGCTAAGGAATTGGCGCTGTTTAGAGCATAAAAGGAAATTTTAAAAAAAAATAGACTCCCATTTCCCACTTAAAAACTTCCCGCCTCACCGGAGCTAAAAGTTTATAATTATTTGGGTAAATTACGCATTTAGTATCGAAAATTATTAATTTAATACCTAAACTTTTAATATTTTTCAAAATATACCTAATGTTTAGTTTTCATTTTATTTGTCTACCACCACTGTTGCCATCATCATTGCCAACAAACACCTACCTCGCCCGCTTCCCCTCTTGCTGCCACATCATTCACCTTTCCAAAACTAGGAAAATAATCTAATAATTTTGGGATTAGGGTTAGAGATTTATTCTAACTCCTATTACCAATCTATCTACCGCCCGCCATTACTTTTGCCGTTGTTATTATCGAACAACCACCTACCCTCGCTGCTTCCCCTCCCCAAAACACAAGAAAATAATCTAATAAATTTGGGATTAAGGCTAGAGATTTGGGATTTAAGAGGATTGAGATGACGAAAAAGGGGATGGCCGACTGTGGAGGTTTGACGATGGTGGGTGACTGTTTGACGATGGCGAAGGCGGATGGTGATGATCGATGATGGCCAATATGGGGTTAGAATGAGAGATTTTAGGATTTTGGGGTTTATTTTATAATTTTTAAAAAAAATATTTTTTTTAAAATAATAATATTCTTAAATTTTTATATAAATAAAAAATTCAAAGAAATGAGAATGCCACGTGTCATTTCACGGTCATTACAATTTAGGTGCATAAAACTGTAACGTTTGAAATGTTAGACACATTTCAAATAAAAAATTTAAGCACCTAGGGTGCGTTTGGTTCACGGAATATAAGATTACCAGTGGGAATGTAAGATTACCAAGGAATAGCATTACTGGGAATGTTGTATTTTGTGTTTGGTTGGCTTAGCAGGAATGTAAGATTACCGTGTTTGGTTAAAGGAATAAAAGATTATTGGAATGTATATTTGACCAAATTGTCCTAATTATATATTTGTGTTAATATTACAAGTTGGAAAATATTTATATATTTTTCTTTAAAAAAAATTAAATTCATAATATTTATATATTTTTTACAAAATTAAAAATAAAAAAAATTAATGAAAGGGTAAAATTTTATTTTAACCCTTGAACTTTATATAAAATTTTAATTATAGATTTTTTTTTGTAAATCTAAAATAATTTAAGGATAAATTTGTAATTTAACCTTCGTAAAAATTTTATTATTCGATGACAGAATAAATATATTTTTGAAAAAAAATAAAAATTTAAGGGCATTTTAGTCCAAAACGCCGGTAATCCAACAATACCTAAGGAAAGGGAGGTAATGACATTCCCGGTAATATACCCCAAAAAATCCACTATTGGTAATCTTACATTACCGGGAATAGGATTCCCGGGCTAACCAAACAGGGGAATGTGGATTCCATTCCCATGGGAATCCCACATTCCCCCATCCAAACACCCCCCTAAAGTTAACTTTTAAGCATAGTGAACAATTATTTTACATTAATACTTATTTAATAGAGCCATAGAGGTTCTTGGTTTCTAGATAAGAAATAGAAACCCAGAAATTCAAGCTCGAAGTGAGTGAGAGATAGAGCATGGTTTGAGGTGAAAAGGTGGCAATGGAGAAGGACAAGAAACAAAGAGTCAAAGTGAGTCAGCTTTTTTTTTAATAACACCTAATGACTGTAACTATAATAACACCTTGTTGTCCACGCACATAATGTTCACCAAACGGACATAGAGGAATGCTCGGTCGACCCCAACCCATAGAGGCTTCTAAGAGCCACTCTAACCCTATTCAACTAAGAAGAATCTCTGCCACTACGAGAGAAGAGGGTTGTGTTATTATTATGATGCTAAATTTGTATTAGGGCATAAGTGCAAGGATCCTAAGATGTTTTCGTTAGATGATAAGGCCGGAGAAGGAAAGCACCATAGCGAGGAAGAACTTACGGATGGTGAAGTAGAATTAGAAAATCATGAAATTTTGATCAGAGACTAATTATGGGTATCTTTAGGTTCTTCGTGGGTAATATGGAGAGGTTCCAAAATGAAGGTTGTGTACGAGACCTCGAGATATGGATTCAAGGGACTAAATTGATCACTAAATTTTATGTACAGACTCGGAGGATGGTATTGGGAGAGCCATGACTGGTCACACTAGGACCAGTCACATTGAATTTTTTAAATTTGACTTTTCGAATTCTGATAAGATGATATAAAATCTTTATTGGCAAGGAGAAACAAAGCGTTCAATAATTTATTTATGTCCATTCACGTTCGTTTATATTCATTTATTAAGCTAAATAAACATATTTGTGGTCAAGAGATCTAAGTGTATCTTTTGGCAGGAAACAATGGAATAATTGGGTCGTATTGTATCTTGGAGAGGATTAGCTGTGGACCCGAGTAAGGTCGAGGCAATTCGAGCTTGGCCAGTGACCACTATATTCAAGGATGTAAGGATTGTTTAGGCATAGCAGGGTACTACATAAGTTCATTAACGGCTTTTCTATAGTAGCGTCATATCAGATTTGCTACGTAAAGGTGTGTCATTCGAATGGGCGAACATAACTCGAGGATCGTTCAAGTAGTTGAAGTTACGCCTTTGCTCGACACTAGTTTCAGGATTGTCGAGCATCGATAATATATATATATATATATATATTTGTTGAGATGGATGGGTCTAGAGTGGGATAAGAACTACCTTCTCGCAAGAAAATAGGCCACTTGCGTACCTAAACCAAAAATTGAGCACCCAGACGTATATCATACAGACGGTGGAGAAATGGCGATACTACCTTCCGAGAAGAAACTTCATCGTCGTGACCAATCAAAAGTCATCGAAAGAATTTACCCAACAAACCATTCAAACACCGGAGCAACATCAATGGCTCCAAGATTCGTTATTGTCCGAATGAACTCAATACGATGGCTAGCGCTTTGTCAACGGAAACGAACATGAGTTCAATGGCTTTTCCCAACCTATATTTGGTATTAATGGGGATATTGGTTAACTAACAAGCACGACCAAGAGTTGAAAAACATTAAAAAAAATCTTAACAAGGGGGGCAATGAATACCAGTGGTTTAGCGAACATGAGGGGCTTATTTTGGTTCAAGGGAGAATAACGATACCGAAGGAGATGACTTTGGGATCACAACTGCTATGGGGGTTTCACAGTTCAACTCAATCCATGGTCAATGGTAGGGATCGAGTTTTCACTAGTGAATTATGGACTGAAATAGCAAGGTTGCAAGGAATCAAATTATGCATGAGCTCTGCGTACCATCCTCAGATCAATATCAAATCAACGTGTTGAACCGATGTTAAGAAATGTATTAAAGTTTCGTGGAAGACGATGATACTAGTGAATGAGAACTACCTCACATGGGCAGAATTTTGGTATAACACCACTTACCAAATATACCATGCATAAACTAACTCCATCTGATATTCCAGCCATGTGATGTACTGAACAAATTCTCTCATTCCCTTTTCCCTCTCAAACACCAATAAAAATCACACACCATAACCAAACCATGGCCAAAATTAGAGAGGCAATCCACTACAATTTTCCCACTATTGCACTGCCCTTAGAAAGTCGGATTAGCTAAACCAGAGCATTTTTTTGTCAATATTCCCTCCAAAACTAGACCTGATTTATTTGCCATTGCCAACTTCTAAATATGTTCCCAAAAAGGAGAACCCATTTTGCTGCATAAAAAAGGAATGTCAGATATATATGATATATTCCTTAGCAGTCAAGTGATTTATTCAACATCCAAAATAGGTGTAAAGGCACACTCAGAAAGGTGACTTGAGTGCAAAAGCAACAACAAATGTATAGCAGTAATCATAGCTTTCTTAAGACCGACTTGTCTAAGTTTCCCATCATATATGTAAATTTCCCCTCGTGTTGCATATTAAACACGGATGGACACCAAATTCATTCAATTAGAAGTGAAAATAAAATGGATCATGCAACTTTTTTTTTTGTTATAACCCATTTTATCTGGCTTCATTTATTCTAAAGTCCTGCATCCAACACCCATGTCTTAAAGCATTTTTCGACATAGGGTTTGGAAGTATGATCTTCAAAAAATTTGAAAAACTTGGGAAAAAAAATCAAGTTGTATCATAATAATAATAAACTCACAGTGTGCAAAGTTCATTGGATACAGCCAGCTGGTGATGTACTAGTAACCGCCTTTAATTGTTCAAATGAACATTGAAATCTGTGCCTTTCTTCGATGGTCATCTTGACTTCCGAATCAAGTAGGAACCAAATCTAGTAGGAACCAAATCAGCAGGGAAAAGAACTGTAGTGTCTTATATTGCCAAATCAGGTGAAGTGGGGCGTATCCAATGTCATAGTGCTATTCTTTCACCATTTAATGAAATTTGGAAGTCCACAGGATTAGATAAGCATACTAGGCCAAAAAATGCAAACCAAAAACTTTCTAAAACAAAATGTACTTTTGGTAGGAATGATATGCATATACAAACTTATTAACGGCATTGACACTTCAACAGCCAATGTTACCGAGCACAAGGATACATGATATACAAATGCAAGTAGGTATAAATGCCTAAAGCTTCCCAGGGCCTAGGATCCTTGTTAAATTTCAATCATGATTAGCACACGAATAAGATTGATCCATACCTTAGCTTCTCTGCTTGCTTATAAGGATAAATCTTTTGAGAAGAATAATGCATGCTGCAAAATCATACCTGTAGAGAAGCTAGGCTTTGCAAAATTGAGCTGATCTCTTCTTTGAATAAAGAAACAATTTTGTGTACTTTAATGTCCTCGTACATTAATAGAAGCAAAGAAATAGTTGCATTTATTCGACTGAGACTGTCAGCTGCATATCTTGTAGAAGCATCAGATGGAAGTGAGAAATTGTTGTCAGTTAAAAATGAACCAATCACATCCAAAACAAGCTTCAGAAGTTTGTAACTCCTATCAAACATGAAAAAGCATGGTAGAAGGTAATATTGCCACGTTTGAACATCATCTACTGGAATACACTGCATAAATTAAAGACATTCAGCAACTCGAATCAAGAAAACGAAGGAGTCTTATAGGGCCAACATGACAATGTAGAAAGTTTTATTTGCTAGTTTATCTTTCACTACTGGTCAAAGTTAGCACATCCAAACATATATGCAGTTATGCACTAACAGTAAGAAGTAAGAGTAATTTATCTTAAGAATAGTAGAATCCATATCGAGGGAGCTAAGAGATGACCAACAGAAACCAAGAAAAAAAGCCAATAGAAACCAAGAAAAAAAGAGAGATGACAGGATAACCGATAAGAAACAGGTGAAGCATTTAAGTTGAGGGCAAATGCTGACAACTCACAAGCACAACATCCATAAGATATCCTGGAAGGAAATTGCTTAGAGCAATTATACTTTTTTCGGAAAGTCGAGTGGGTTTAGAGTCCAGGATAATGAGCACTCTCAACATTGCACACGCAATTTCAAGAGGTTGTTGCAACAACTGCAAAAAGGTTACAACACCACTGTCAAGTATTCTAACTTGAAAATAAATTTTCAAGGAAAGGGATCAAATTGAATGAGAAACAACTTATACAACAACTTCAAATCTTGCATAAAGCCTAGGCTATGCGTACAAGGAAATAACTGAAATGAAGATGCAAGCCGTGCGGTCAACTTACTATCAAACCAAGGATTGCTTTCTCCAGTATTTGGAAAACAACAGAATTATCACCCATCTGTGACAAGAACGAGCAAAGCATGCTGGTGAGATACTTAAAAACCTCCATGATTTGAAACCTTCACATCACTTTCTCTAACTGGATATATGTTTTCTGCAAATAGAAAATCCCCATTGAAGTAGATATCAAATAATCATCAAGCAAACCACAAAGTAAAAATATAGAAGTATCAAAACAGAACAGACAGACAAATCAATTTTTCTCATATAAATGCTTGCACCACGAAGCCCCTTATTCCCCGCTCAGATAATTGTATAATACTATTATGTACTTATGAGTTATGGATCTACAAGCAAATGCACCATGAAGAGATTAGTTAAAAGACACCAAATATATATATATATATATATAAGAGTTAGAAGAACAAAAGAAAGGGCCAAGTGCTATAATCAACAAAATTGGAAAGTGGATATATTTATGAAATACCGGGGAAAATTTTGAAACGAGATAGTAAAGTCACGAAGAAGCTGATGTGGTCAGCAATTTGGATGTGTCCAGCTTTGTAGCAATTTGGATGTGTCCAGATTTGTAGGCAGCATGAATAACCTCTATAATGAGGAACGATACAAAGGGCTCCAAATCAGAACCTGATACATACACTGAAGAATGATGATTATAAAATAAATCTTTTGTCAGATCAGAGTAAAGGTAACTTTGCCATTTTAAGCTTCTCACCAATTTTAAGTTACAATCAACCATCAAAAGGAAAACAGATGCTGCAAGTTATACATCAATACTATCGAATTCGATGTATGCTGCATGCACACAAGTATTGAATATGATTGATCTTCTACCACAATCATTTTAGTTATCGAACTCCTATTCACCTACGTCATTTCTCAAAATTTCATTGATTTCATTCAATGATATAATTGTTAGTCGAATATCTCTGTAATCATTATTTTTTATAGTACAACTCAAACACGTCAATAAATCAATACGGTCCATCAATACACGGTGATGGTCAAATAAATTATCGGTGATGATGATAATGATCATACTGAAGGCCTTCTAATATAAAAAAAATGTGTAATCAACTACGATCTTACTATAAGACGACACATATAAAGATCGTTTGTGAGTGAGAATTTTTTTCTTTTGCTTTTATTATAAATATCAATCTCAACAATTTAATGTAAAAACCATATTTATATTTAAATAACGACATTGTTTCAAGTATTTAGCAAACCACAAATTTATATGCAATATACTTAGTAAGATGGAATTAATTTATTATCAGTTATTTAAAAAATAATTATTTAATCACTAATTAATCAAAATACTTATTATTTAATTAAGAATTATGTTAATATTGATTATTTAAAATGAATTGAAATTATGAGATAAAATAGTTAGTTCAAATCTAAGCAAAATAAAATAATAATTTTATCAATTAAAAATATAATTTTTTTTTATTTTTATGGGAGTCGTGGATTTATGACTCGACAATCAATCAAAATCAAGAGTCCTAACATGTTGTATCATATCAGTCAAGGGCACATCTAACTGAGAATGTTTTTAATAAAATGCGATCACCAGAACATATCTGTATTTTATGTAATCGAAATGAATGATAACTCTCTCTGTATGTATATATATATATTGATAACTGTTAAACATAATCATAATCGGAAGATAAAAACCTGAGAAGAAATGAGTCTTATTAATAAGTTTAGAACCCATGATCTAAAAAAATATGAGTGAAAAAAGATGAACAATTTGACTAATTATGTTAAAAGATGAATAATTGTCTGTCTAGCTCAGTTGGTAGAGCGCAATGCTCTTAATCTTGTGGTTGTGGGATCGAGTCCCACGGTGGGCAATTTATAATTCTGATTGCCGGAGGTTTTTCATGGAAGCTGCTCTCAACCTGGCGTTGGAGGCACCCTACTACCTTACCTCCCCCTCACCCCATTACATATGGGAATAGGGTCAGCTAATTAATTATATTATGATAATTAATTTTTAAGTAGATATTATTCCCATAAATTAGTGACCTAATATGTTTACGGTAAAGTACACAAATGATCTTTCAATTATAAGATATTGTTTTATTAAGTTCATCGACCATTAAAAGTTACAAAAGGTCCATCGAACTATAGGGAGATACTTTATTGAATCTTTTGACTATTAAAAGTTACAAAATGATCACTCGACTATTCATTATATTCCAAACTCATCATTTTTTTGTTAAAAAATTAACGGTCAGTTGAATTGGACGTTAGCATGTTGATTGAGGTATGATAGTTATTTGAGATTATAAGATCATATTTTATCGTATCTAGTCAACAAGTTAACGTACATCTCATATTGTCGTCAATTTATTAACAAAAAAGGACGAGTTTGGAATATAATGAATAGTCGGGTGATTATTTTGTAACTTTTTATAGTCAATGAATACAAAAAAAAAGTATCTCCTTATTGTTAAAAGACTATTTTGTAATTTTTAATAGTCAATAGATTAAAAAATAAATATTTTTTAGTCAAGGGACCATTTGTATACTTTACCCATATGTTTAATATGATAACACGGTTGCTACACGTAAATCTAGGTTTACGGGTATTCGCGAGCAACTTCGAATTGAAGTCACGTTACTGAAAAGCAAACTTTTATTTTATTTATATTTTAATTCCCGACAGATAACTCAGGAAGAACATCAGATTCTCAGAATTACAATCCAAGTCCAGTTTTTATTAAGGATAAGCATGGGGCTCCTTTCTAACAGGTTTACATTTAATCTCTCCCAATCTTTTTCTTTTTCCTACAGATTTATATGCCTGATTAAAAAACCATTCTTGTTTTGGTAAACAAATGAACGGATGAAGCAGAATTTGTAAGGAGAGCCTGAAACCAGGGGATCACATCTATTCATGGAGGACTGCATATATTTATTCCCATCACGGTTCTTTACTCCCACCCTTTTCTCTCTTTTTCATTAATTTCTTGTTCTTCGTTGATTTGGGTTTGAATTTTATGCCTTTGGATTAGGGTTGTATAGATTTTAGCTATTAAAAGTGACATTGGTTACGGTTATGGTTACAGATTTTAACTACTAAATTGTGGATGTATTTTTTTAAAGGAAAATTACAAGTATAATGATTGTTTTTATGTTTGTTAAAGATTTATCTTTAAAACTTTGATCTGTATTGGATTATATGGGAAAATAGTAGTAAGTAGTATGTAGATGTATTAATTACTATGTATAATCCATATGTAATTTTTTTTTTGGAATTAAGTATGTACTTTGTGTTTAGAATCTCTCTATTTAAGTTAACTGAACCATTTAGGTTAAACGGTATGGTTAACCGACCGCAAACACCTCTATTCTTAGTAACCTGAAATATGGATAGATCATAGAACTGGTTTTAAGTATGATCTGATGGCTAAGAAAGTTTGAACTTTTGGAATATTGAACTATGGGTGTAGTTATGAAAAATCTTTCATTGGTTAAGCATTAGAACCGTTTCTAATGTCGTGATGACTGTTTAGGCATTACTCTGCTACCTAGCTTGGATCCTATTCCATTTATCAACAAACTGTACAGTTTCAAGGATTTTTGCAGTGCCTTTAGGATTAACTTTTGATAATTTTAGAGTAATAAGCATTGCACTATGCAATATTTGATATCCTTTTTTTGTTATTTGCAATGATTATATAGTGACTTCAAAGAGTCCCTTTAAGGCTTTTGTTAGCGAAGTCTTAATTTCGAAGGAGTGTGTAATGTAATTGATAAATTATTATCCACATTATTTATAACTGTATGTGTTCCAAATGAATGCTGGCTAGGTTAGTTTTATAGCTTCTACATAAAATTTTGCAGTATGTGATCACTTATCCTTGCTGTAATGCTCCAAAAGACTACTTTTTGTGAGAAGGATTCTATAAATAAAGGATGAACAAGTTGAATTATTTTGTTTCATGGTACTACTAATGTAGAGTTTGAGACTGCCTGGAAGGCTAACCGCCTAATTTGTAACCGGTCTTCATTGAGATTATGTTTTTGTTAAATCAAGTTTACTTGAATTTGGCCTTCTTTTTAGTTTTTGAAGTTTCCAGATTATCTCTTGAAGAGATGCGTTTTTTATGGTTTTCACTTTCCACTTATATTATGCTGTAATTGTTGAACTAATTATATCTTTATGCTTTGGTATGAGTGCAGGCATCTATGTTGGAAACGATACGGTCATTCATTTTACTAGACGTGGCCAAGAAGTTGGTACAGGAACTGTTCTGGATCTTCTCTTGGTAAGCTCAGGGCCAGCTCGATCTCAACTTCATTGCCCTACCTGCACTCCACCAGAAGAAGGTAATGGTGTTGTTTCCTCATGCTTGAACTGCTTCCTTGCTGGTGGCATTTTGTACCGTTTCGAGTATGCGGTCAGCCCCGCTCTCTTTATTGCGAAAGCACGAGGCGGAACTTGCACTCTTGCAGTCTCCGATCCAGATGATTTAGTGGTTCATCGAGCAAAATACTTGCTCGAAAATGGATTTGGTTGCTATAATGTTTTCAAGAACAACTGTGAGGATTTCACAATCTACTGCAAAACCGGGCTGCTCGTCCTAGATCAATCAACCATCGGACACAGTGGTCAAGCGATATCGATCATAGGCGGCCCTCTCTCAGCTGTGATGTCAACTCCATTACGCCTTGTTACTACGAACATATACGGTATGGCAGCCACGGCGGTCGGGGTCTACTGTGCAAGTCGATACGCTGCTGATATCGGCATGAGGAGGGATGCAGTGAAAGTTTCAGTGGAGGATCTTACAGCAAGACTGGCGACTGGCTTGCTTCAGGTGATTGAGCCCCAACTTCTAGCTGCCCCCGCCCATTAGCATATACTTACTACAAACTATATATGTTTCGAAATGTGTTGCGAGTATATCGAATCGGTCGATTACTGTCTGCATTGTTAAGGTAGTCGTTTGCTTTATGTACTTGGTTTCTATGCCTTTCATATGTGATAACTCTCTAAATGTTGTGTTTGGAAATTTAAATTTGGGATTGAGTTTGGATTGTGAAATTTAAATTATCGCATGTTAGTGGTTTTCGCCGGATTTTGGAGTTGGGAGGTAAACTTTTTCATGTTCACGCAGCGGTGGTTGAAAAAGCAAGTGGTTTCGGTCTGTCAATGACGTCGGAATTTCGGTCGAACAGTGGCGTTGGTGACAACGGTCGGCGAAAAAGGATTAGATAATTTAAAGTTCTTTTTTTAGATTTTAGAAGGATTTGGGAGTTTATTTAAATTTTAATTTTAATTTTTTTAAATAATTTTTTTAAAAAAAGTTAGGACTATGTCACGTTTTGAGTGTTAACGTATTATTTTAACGTTCATAATTATGAGATATTGTGATGATGATTTTAAAAGAGAGAAAGATGATGGAAAAGCGATAGCGAAATGTATTTTTCATCGAAAATACAATTGTCTTGTAATATCTCGAAACTCGAGTCAGTGATTAAAATGAGAATTTTTGAAATTTGGTGATAAAAGTAAAATAGTTTAATAGTTTAATGACTTATTGAAAATATAGTTGAAGGTTGTTTGATAATTATTGAATGAATTAAAGGGTAAATTGGTCATTTGATAAGAAAGATATTTTCTCCTTTTATAAGAATGAAACACGTGGGGGAAAAGAAAGAGTTATCTGAGAAACTCTCTTCTTCTTCTTCTTTTTCCTCCCGTATCTCCAAGCTCAAAGGTAAGTTTGTGATTTCTTGATTATTGGTTGATTTAAAGGTTTGGTTATGATCACTAGATGATAATTAAGCTTAAGGAAAGTTTAATTTGTTCTTAAACAACAAGATGAAAGATATATGAGAGATTAAAGATTTTGAGTTCTTAAATGAAATCTTGGAATATAGTTCATTACTCATATTGGAAGACAAATTTGACTTTTCATCCACTTAATTAAGGGATATGAAATGATGGAATTGAATTTAGAACAAGTAGAAATTTAGTATGATTCTTGGATTTCATATGGAAGATAGAATTTTGAGTTTAAAGAAGTGAGTATGGAGTAGAAGTGAGTTTAAGTATGTATATGAAAGTTAGGAATATTTAAAGGAGGTGAAAGATGAAGAATTAAGCAGATGCACTCTCAAATAAATGAACATCGAATGCAATCAGTGCATCGATGCATAAGGAGTGCATCGATGCACCTGCTTAAAATACAAACATCGAATAGGATTATGCACCGATGCATAAGGAGTGCATCGATGCACCTACTTAAAATACAAACATCGAATAGGATTTATGCACCGATGCATGAATAGTGCATCGATGCACCTGTCAAGGGATGTATCGATGCATGGTGTAGTGCATCGATGCATGTCTTCATTAAAAGATAAAAATAACTTTCTTATTAGCCTAAGGAATGATAGTTTTGAATATATCAATTAGTATACTGATATGTATCAATGTATTAATATGTAGATTTAGAACGTGATCTCGTTTCGGAACAATTGAAGGATTAGAATCGAGTCAAGCAAGGCTAAGGTGAGTACATATTAGAAGCATGGTACAATGGAATAAGACTTGTGATAAGTCTAATTCATATGTTGATTTTCATAGCACAATAGTTATGAACATGCATACATGATAATTATTATGATACATGCATAAAGTATATATGTTCATATGATTTGATAAATGATATATGTGAAAAGACCCAAATGCCCATGTGAGATGATAAGTGATATGAGCTATGTGATCACAAGAGAAATGACATGAAACATAAGAATAATGCCCATGGTATACGATATGAGAGCTATAGGTATAGTTGGCATGCCAAGAGTCGAGGGTTCTACGTGGTCCTTCGGGACGTATATGTATCCTTTGGAACATTACAGTGTCTTTGAGACAGATATGATCCACAGGAATATGTATATAGTTCTTAAGGAGTGGTCCTTCGGGACAAATACAATCATAGGTCCTTCGGGACAAATTTCATAGCTCCTAGTGGGACCCATACGAGCTGTGGTGACAACATAGTACACAACCTCAATGTACTCGAATACCTTGAGTTCTCAAAAATGTACATGGGCCTATAAAAGGTTATCAAATGTAATTACATTGTTATAGTTATATGTTATCATATTATTATTGTTTACATTGAATTGTATACGACAGGATTGGATGGATATATTGCATGTTCATATTCATATTGAATGCATTATTGTTATATTTATATGTCTCACTAAGTCTATGACTTAGCGTGTAAGTGATTTACACGTAGGTATCAAGAATCAGGAAGAGTGGAAATAGGGTTGCAAGAACAGCATCACTGCTAGAAGATCAGATCAGAAGTAACGTATAAAGTATGTCTTTTGTCGTGTATATGGTTGGCATGTAAGAAAAGTGTCTGTTACAAATGCTCTGGTCAGTTTTATCTTGTTTTGGTTAACTTGTGTAAAGTAACAATGTTATTTTAATGAAAGCTTTAAATTTCCTTGATTTTTCGTCAATAGTCAAAGTTTGAAAAGTCAATGTGACACTTCGGACTCGTATCCGGGTCGGGCACGGATTGAGGGTGTTACATGTCTCATGGAGTTTTAAGAAGCAATCAATTGTGAATTTGAATATGTTACAATTATATTGTATGCTTGTCATATTATTTTGCTACGAAGATTGTTGATTGGAATCAAGTTTCGAATTTTGACCTGACTCGAATTAAACCAGAACCCGATATGAAACCGAACCAAACTAAATCTAAACTGAATAAAATCCTAACCCAAAAGATTTTAAACGATCCGACCTGAATCCGATCCGAATGACTCGATTGATGCGTCTTAATATAATGAATTTTGTAAGTTATGGAGGTTGTTAGGGGTTAATCGAAAGCACGGTTTATATTTATATCAAATGAAAATGGGCAATTATTTTCAAGATTAATAGTTATTTTTTAAAGTGTAATCTTTTTATTAAATTGGTCTCAATCTTAATTATTACGATGATCTTGAATAATGAATTTTAAGAAAAGATTAAAATTTTATTAATTGAATATTTTAAGCATGTTTAATAATTTAAACTTAAAATTATCTATTAATAAATTTTAAAAAAATATATAGAAAATAATAAATAGATAACTAGTTTTTTATTTATCCATTAAAAAATTGAATATCTATTTTTAAATAAAAATTGAAAAACTTAGAATTTAAATTTAACTTCTAAATTTTTAATTTTTAACCTTTTAGTTTATAAAAAAAGCTTGATATTTTAAAGGATAAATTACATGTTTAGTACTTAAATTATCGAATTTAACCGTTTTAATACCTAAAGTTTTTTTAAAAATCATATCTAAAGTTTATTTTTTGTTTCAAAATTTAACGCTATGTTTTGGGAAAAAAATGAAAGTTTAGGTATTAAAATGAACTAAAATTAATAGTTTAGGTACTTAAGTTTTTAATAACGGGTATTATAAAAACTAAATGTTTAATATAATTTTAAAAACTTAAATAAATACTAAATAAATCAAAATTAATAATTTAAATATTAAACATACAATTTACCCTATTTTAAAACAACTTTCACAATTGAATGTGGATATTTTAGTTTCTAATTGTGCAAAGAAAAAGTTGAAGACACACATGATAGAAGTCTAACGAGAGGCTGGAAGAGTCACTAGAGGCGGGCCGGGGACAAGGGGAGGTCACGTGACAGAAGCACACGACACGTGTCAAATCAAAGAAACAGACGAGGACAAAGTTGAAGATAAGCCATTAAAGAAAAAGGAAAAGGCAGTTGCCGGATACACTCAACTTCTTCTTATTGGCTGCTTTCTTGACCTACCATCAACATGTGGGGACCTCCTATTCGTGGAATTACACGTCTCTCAAATTAATTTTTTTCAATTAATATTAGAAAGTATAAGTCAATATCTGAAATCTGAATTTGAAACATATTTTACTGGAAGAAAATTAAATTAGAATTTAATTTCATATTCTGTTTGATTCGTAGACATATAAGATGAATTTGATTTTAGTAATGTAAAATGACAGAATTATCTTTCTTTTATTTTTTACTTAATTTTTAGTTTGTTTTATAACTTACATGTAGTAATATATTATAAAATTTTAAAAAATATTAAATTTTCATTTTATTGATTGATTAATCATTTCAATAAATTATAAAAATTATATTAATAAACATTATAAGTTAAAATTATCCCAATTAGGGATGGCCATGAGTCGGGTTGGGTAGGTTTTTTACCACCCGACCCGACCCGAGAATAAGGGAACCTCCACCAGAGACCCGACCCAACCAAAATAAAGTTTCACCCGACCTGACCCGAAAATATGAATTAGAAACGGGGCTTGACCCGAAATAATAAAAAAATATTTTTATTTAATAAAAACAGTGACTTAATTGAAAAAATATATATAGAGAGAGGTATTATTGTAATTATTCCTAAATATATAAGTTAAATTATATATTTTTTTCGGGTCAGGTCGGGTCGGGTATTTTTCACCCTAAACCCGAACCCGACCCGAATATCACACTTAAAAAAACCTGACCCGACCCGAATATCAAACTTTAAAAAACTCGACCCGAAGCCGATTTTTTTTTAAAAAAAATCCGACCCGATCCCAATTTTTTTTATAAAATAACCGACCCGACCCGAACCCGATTTTTTTTAAATCCAACCCGAATACCAAAAGATTGATGAGAGTAGTATGGTCAAATATCACATTCTCTCCTCCAAAGGATTTCAATTACATTATGTTATGGATGTAATTTACTTTCCGTCTCATGATGGAATTAGATTTCAATTCCCCTTTTGAAAACTTGAACTAAATACGAGAAAATGGTGGAATTGGATTCTAATTTCCCCTAATTCCAAGGGATTCCAGCAAACCAAATGCCACCTAAATCATTTAATATTAAACGTTTGCACTTTTAATATTTTTAATGTTTAAATCCAAAATTTCAAAAAAAAAAATTATAATAATTTCTTTATTAATGAGATCATTTGATTCGTACAAATTAAATCTCATTTATTTTCTGAAGTATAAACTATCTCTTCTTAATAAAAAACCATTTTACTTTTTCAAGAACTAAGCCTAGTAAAACATCTAGCACAAAACTAAATATGTCTATTAGATTTTGGTCATATATATATATATATACTAAGATTCACCTACATATTTATCCAAAAAAAAATTACATGTAAAATCTTTAGTTTTATACAGATTTAGGATCGTTGGATGAGTAAGATTAGATGACTGCGATTGACTCCTATATTTTTAGTAAATATCTTCATATTTTTCACATTTAATCTCAACAATCTATTTTCACTCATTTAACGGTCCTAAATCTCTATAATACTAAAATAAATTTATATTTTGTAACAGGGTATTATCTATCTATAATAATAATAATAATAACATTTAATTAGTCCTTGTAGATTGTTCATCTAAAGATGTGGGAATGGCGTCAACAAGCCATCATGATATGATTAATTTTCTGATAGTAGAGCTCAAATTTGGAAGTTTGGCAGTACAAATGATGATGATCTTCAAGACCTTAACATTATCATCTCGGACTATGGTTGTTTTGGTGCTTACTTCTTTATCGATAACCTTGAATACATTTTCAGTGAGCTAAAATTCTGTGAATAAAATTTTTCTTCTTATTCTTTGTACTCCTCTTCAATGGCTACTACAGAATAAGTACATAACTAAAATTAAATAACAAAATTATTTACTCGTATGTGGTTATGTAACCGATTAGGTAGAGACGTTGGGGTCTATTTGTACAATTTCTTTAAGACAGGTTCAGCCGCTCTTATGGTGCTGGAGAAACATGGGTCGGTTGTCTCCAATGATACAACTACGATATGAGCAAAGTAATAACAAAGCTATAGTGATAAGGGAACTTGGTATTCCATCAATGTGGGATATAAGCTTCTATTTTTCCTTAACACAATTCACAAGTAGTTTACTTTGAGGATTAATTTCTCATTCATCACTTAATTATTTTAAACATACGACATACTGTTGTAAATGACTCATGAAGTAAAATATAAAATCATAATTTTATGATTCAGATCTTCACTTTTATCCATTGAAGAACCTCAAAGTTTTTAAAAATTTATTTTCTAACATTCCCCCACATAAATAAAATTGATTGTTTAATAAAAAAACATTGACTCAATGTGATGATAGAATTTACGATTAATAGTTGCACATGATAAATAAACATCAACCCTTAAACCTTCCATTATAAATATATATTTACTTTATTAACTAATAAATAGACGTGATGTCCTTGAATTATTTTATTATTTGTGTAAACGATAATATACCCCCATACAACCATCTCTTTATTGATGGCTTTAGTTCTCATGGATATTTCTATATAATCGTGGATATCTATGGCTCAGTAAGAGCCTCCTTAATATCTTTCATTAATTATTTTTATTATAAAATTAATATATCATAAAAAAATTATTCTCACTCATCTTTTTCATTGATTATTTAAAAATTTTATAAAAAAATATTTTTTGCTCTTCTTCATTATTTTTAAGTTTTACAAGATAAATTGTAAATAACATTTATAAATTGATATATTTTAACTTATATATAAATATACTCTTTTAACATTTATAATATTATAATTTATATATTTTCATAAAATAATTATAATTAATTTCAATCATAATTTAATAAAAATATTAATTGTTGAAATTAAATAACAAGTATCCAATTTAACTTAGTTTGGGAATGGAAAAGTGATTTTTCACACTATAAGCAAACCTAAACACCCAAAAATTGATTTAAAATCATGGTTGGAAATGACATTTAGCCTAACCTCAAAAGCTCAAATTTCTAGCTTTTGCCATGAAAATCACTTTTGAGGTAAAAAATTATATTTTTATAGTAAATTATTTAATTTTAATTTACAATATAATGTTTAAATTGAATATTTTATTTCTTAAAAAATTACTTTTAACAGTAATATAAATCAATTAAATTTTAAACTATAGTTTTTTTAAAAATACTTTAAAGAGCACCTTCTTATAACACTTTTCAAAATCACTCCAAAAGTAATACTAAAAGAGAAAATCGCCTCAGTGACCAAAAAAAAGTTATAATATACGATTTTAACCAACTTTTTTTGGATTTGCCAAAATGACCAACAAATTCGCAACGCGAAATAAAAATCGCAACGCGATCCCCAGAATCGCAAATCAGTTTCCAAAATCGCAACGCGATTCTTGAAAATCGCGATGCGATAGTACAAATTCGCATTGCGATTTTCCATAATCGCAACGCGAATATGAAAATCGCAACGCGAACATATAAATCGCAACGCGTATCCGTAAATCGCAACGTGTATCCGTAAATCGCAACGCGTATGGGTAAATCGCAATGCGTATCCGTATATCGCAACGCGTATCCGTAAATCGCAACGCGTATCCGTAAACCGCAACGTGTATCCGTAAATCGCAACGCGTATCCGTAAATCGCAATGCGTATCCGTAAATCGCAACGCGTATCCGTAAATCGCAACGATAATCCGTAAATCGCAACGCGTATCCGTAAATCGCAACGATAATCCGTAAATCGCAACGAGAATCTGTAAATCGCAACGATAATCCGTAAATCGCAACGAGAATCTGTAAATCACAACACTGAAATTTTGGGTATATAACACTGAAATCATAAACTAAATCCCTAAATCGCAACTCATTCCATCTCCATCTATCACTCTCTCCGGCGACATCGTTCCTATATCCAACGACATCCTTCCCAATCCGGCAACAGGTTTTAGTTTCGCAGCTCGTCTGTTTAGTAAATTAATTTACAACCATGAAATCATCTAATGTTGATCATGTTTGGATAGATTTGTGTTTTGGAGGGTCATGGGATAATGTTCATGGTGTTTTACAATATATGCCTTTACCCATGAATCTTCAACTAAAATTGTCTTTACAAAAGTTAACTTATGAAACTCTAATGCTACGTGTTTCAATAAATTGAATTTAGAGCCCTAAGTGGATTTAGGCTATCTTATCAGAGAAATGGTAAAGTTTATTTGTTAACCGACAATGAAGATGTTGAACGATTCATTGCTTACATTAGTGTTTCACAAGATGATGTTACATTGTATGTTGTTGAACCTAGAAGTAGTATTGTTGGGTCAGTAGCGGGTAGTAATCAACTAAGTTTTTCTCAAAACCCACAACCTTTCTCTAATCCAAATCCCAATCAACTTTCAGCACCAAATTCCGGTTTCGTATTGACCAGTTAGACGATGTGAGCCAACAGAAAAAATTGTGAGTACTAGTCAGTATTCGAAATTTGGTCTTGGTCAATATCCGGACTTTGATATTGGTCAATACACGGATTTGATGATGTTTCAGAAGAAGAAACAGACCATGCGTGTATGATATTGATATTGGTCAATACCCGAATTTTGATGATGAAACAGCCGTTGCCGAAGAATGTAATGTTGATGATAATGAGGAGGAAGTTACGACTGTGAATGAACATGTTGAACATCCATTCTGTAATTCATATAATCCTGAAGAAGAAAAAGAAGAAGAAAAAGTCCCCGAAGAAAAGAAAATGCCACGGGCGTATAACTGGAATATGCCAGAATACTTCAGATACCGGAAGAAGAGTTGATAAAGAAAGCAGTTGATTGTTACACAAAAGTTATTCGTATCAAGAAAGATGATTGTTTTGATACAAAGGAATACTTGAAGATAGCTTATATACGAAATGTGTGGAAGATGGCTATCAACTAAAAGTTAACAAATCAAGCAAAGATCGTTTCGAAACAAGGTGTTGATTGACAAAAACTGTACGTGGCGTATGATTGCAAAGAGAATAAAAGATTGCAAAATGTTTCAAGTTAGGACTTTTATTGATAAACATACATGTTCAAGAACCCAAGTTTTTCCTCACCATAGACAGGCAAACAAAAAGGTGTTGGGTGGTTTTCTGGCTGAGTTAATGTTTTTGAATGGCAGGGTATATCGGGGACATGAAATTATGACTGACATGAATGCTCGGTTCAAGATTATATATATTCTCAAGCTTGGAGAGCCAAATGTTATGCCTTGGAATTGTTGAGGGGGTCGCCAGAAGCATCGTTTGCCCAACTGCCGGCTTATTGTCACAATTTAAAGCTGAAAAATCTGGGTCGGTAACTCATATCAAAACAGATAGAGATGGACGCTTTGAGTTGCTGTTTATCGCCATTGGTGCTACGGTTAGTAAATCAATATAATTTTGTTGACTCATTTTTGTTAGTTACATGCATTTCACATTTAAATGATTATATTTCTTGTGTATATTATTTTGTAGATTCGTTCGTTTATTACTTGCATGCGCCCAGTTATTATAGTTGACGGATCACATTTGAAAGGTCGATACCTTGGAGTAAACTTATTAGCAGTAGCCATGGATGCTAACAATGGGATATTGCCAATAGCTTACGGGGTTGGCAAATCTGAAACCTCTGATTCATGGACATGGTTTATGGGGCATCTTAGGGATTGCATAGGTCCTATTAGCAATCTGACAATCATATCCGATAGGGCAAACTCAATTGACAACGCTGTTAGAATGGTTTCCCAGATGCTTTTCATGGACTTTGTGGTGTTCATTTGTATAGAAATCTAAAATCAAGGTCTGCTGGTATAAAAAAGCACAAATGGACATACTGGAAGGCTGTAAAAGCTTATCGGGAAGTGGATTTCAATAAGCATATAAATTGTTTAAGAGTGTTTTGCCTCAGTGTGCTCAAACACTAGAAGATGTCGGGTTTGAAAGATGGTCAAGAGTACATCAACTTGGAGCAAGATATGGTTTCATGACGTCTAATAGTGCAGAATCAATCAACGCTCTAAGTCGTCATTCCCGGAAATTACCCATTACTATGTTAATGGAGTTTTTTCGAGCCTCTATTCAACAGTGGTACTACAAGAAAAGAAACCATGCAGGTATTATTTCTTTGAATTCGTAACTTATCATATTTATATTTTACTAAGTATTGTTTATTTAAATTTACAGGAACATTGGAACATCGTGTTACACCATGGACTGAAAAAAAGATAACGAAACGTGTTGTGAAGTCAACGTCATGGAGAGTTGAACCATGTTCAAACACTTTGTTTCAAGTACTGGATAATAACTTAAATGGGCTAGTCGATCTAAATGCAAAGACGTGTAGTTGTATGAAATGGCAACATCTGGTTATCCGTGTGGCCATGTTATAAAAGTTGCTCTTCATTTAAACCAAGATGATTCAAGCGCATACGCTATGGATTGCTACACTACAGAGTTTATCGACAGACTTATGCCGAGATTGTCTACCCTATTCCACATCCTTCTGAGTGGGACATACCAGATGACTTACAAACAGTTTTGCCACCAGCCATGGACAGAAGGCTACCTGGCCGACCAAAAAGTCACGATCGTATACCGTCTAAGGGTGAAGAGAAGAAGAGATCGACATGTAGTCGGTGCAAGGAAAGTGGTCATACAAGGTTGATATGTGGATCACCAGTGCCATCACGTAACTCCCTTGACTCATCCCGTTGAGGTGGAGGTGGAGAACAGGGAGATAGGAGTCGTGGCATCTTTGCCGGTCGCCTATCATGAGGTGATGGTGGAGAAGAGGCTCGATGATATGACGGGTAGGTGATGGCTCTCGTTCTAGAGGTGTATAGTCGTGGTCGATCGGTGATGGCTCTAGGTGAGGTGATGGCTCTCGAATTGGAGGAAGTGGATGCTGCTCATCATCCGTGCCATCAAAAAAATTCTGACTAGCTTGCCACCAATCAGTGGCAAGCTCTTCCTCCGTGGGTGTCAGTCTTTGTAATGGAATGTTGGCCTCCTAAAATATAAAAACTCAAACAAAGTTAAACGTCTACTATTAATAACTTGTTTATATATTATATGAAAGTATTTGTGTTAACTTACATTATTTATTGTGGCATATGGTATTAAGTCTTCCCAATCCAACAGAGTTTTCCTCTTCCAGGAAATAGCCCTGGGAATATCATTTGACGTTTTTGCATATGTACGCATGCTGGGGAAAGCCTCGAATCCAAATCTACAAACAATATAATAACAAAATTAGTAATTGTTAAATAATTAATTATAATTTTAGAAACATTATATAGAAATTCTTACCTTAAGGCCCAACAAAGCCTGACAAAGTGTATTTGGACCCATCGCCCCGCAAACTTTTGCGGTCATCAAAGGCAGACGACAACTTAGTCCAGGTAGCTTTCCATATATACGAACCCCACGGAAACAGATTCCATGCATTCAGGTCCTCTACCAATATTAGCTCCGAGATAGGTTGTCTGGCCTCTCTGCCTAAAAAGCCGGCATACACAAGTAGTAGAAGGCATACTCGGACAACATCGACGTCTTCCATCCGAGTGAAACCAGCTTTCTTATTAAATAATTTCTTCAGGTCGTCAACATGTAGGTTCGGCTTCTCCATTGACTCATCCGGAAAACCCGGATAACCATGATGGGCGGGCGATATGACGAGTGTACGGCCTACATCATCGTGTCCGAATCGTAGACCAGTGATTAAGCAGAACTCCTTCCGCCCAAAGCAAGTATACGCTGGTGGAAAATGAAACCATATCTCTTCCTCACCACGTTGTATACTGTCGGGTAGATTTGATGTCATGGTCTGAAGCCACAAATGGGTCAAATTAGCATCTCCACCCGGATGCTGTACTCTCAGCCATGGCCCGAAGCAGGTTTCAAACAATTGTCTTTGAGCAGTGAAAGCTTCTTTGCAATTGTAGTGGCCAGGCTGACTTTATTTCTCAAGGTCAATTGAGCCGAAAAAAATTTCTACAAAAACAATAAACATACCAAGTTAGATATACCAAAAACTACACTGTGAAGATATACCAAAAACAATAAACATAAAAAGTAGTAGTTTATTCTTGAAACTAAAATTTGCAACACGTTTGTCTTTTGGTTGAAATGAAAATCGCAACGAGAGATCGCAACGCGAGATGACAATCGCAACGAGAGAATCGCAACGCGAAATGAAAATCGCAACGAGAGAATCGCAACGCGAAATGAAAATCGCAATGCGATTTTGGTTTCGCGTTGCGATTTTCATTCGCGTTGCGATCTCTCGTTGCGACAGTCATTCTCTCGTTGCGATTTTCATTTATCTCGTTGCGACTCTTCTGCAAATTGAAACTTGAATGGATTGCATTACTTCAACCAAAAGACAGAACAAAGACAAAGACAAATACTAACTTGAAAATCGCAACGAGAGAATAGCAACGCGAAATGAAAAATCGCAACGAGAATCGTAACGCGAAATGAAATCTAAGTGAAATGGTTATATTATTGAAATGACCATAAACTTATCATCAGTTTCAATATGAAAAACCTAACAATAATGCAAACATTTCAAAATAAAAATAATTAAAAAACTAACCCTCGGAGGTTGATTTTCCATTTCTGAATATTGTGAGGGATTTCTGACCGTGAATGGTTGGAGGGATTTCGCCGGAGATGGGGACGGAAATCTTCGGAGATGGGGACGGATTTCTTCGCCGTAGAGGAGAGATGGAGATGGACTGAGTTGTGATTTTAGGTTTTAGGTTATGAGTTGCGATTACGGGATTTTGTCTTAATATTCTTTTTGTAATTTGAAAATAAAATACGCGTAGCGATTATAATGGCGCTTTAAATATCGCGTTGCGATTTACGGATACGCGTTGCGATTTTATGTATTATCGTTGCGATTACGGATACGCGTTGCGATATACGGATACGCATTGCGATTTACCATACGCATTGCGATTTACGGATACACGTTGCGATTTACGGATACGCGTTGCGATTTATGTGTTCGCGTTGCGATTTTCATATTCGCGTTGCGATTATGGAAAATCGCAATGCGAATTTACTATCGCATCGCGATTTTCAAGAATCACGTTGCGATTTTGGAAACGATTTGCGATTCTGGAAACTGATTTGCGATTCTGGGGATCGCGTTGCGATTTTTATTTCGCGTTGCGATTTTGTTGGTCATTTTCTCATACTAAAATGGAGTATTAGAGATCCCTATAACAAAGTTTCCAAGTCCCAGATTGAGCCAACATTCCCCTTAGTTTTGCTCTCAGAGAAAATGATGATTTTAGTGAAAAAAGAAAATAAATGTTTAAAGGTAATATAGACAAATTTATTTGTAAAATTAAAAGTAGCACATTAATATTATCATTAATTGTATAACATTTGATAACTAAAATAGAAAAAAAATAACATCAATGATGATATTATTAAAAAAAATGACCAATTTATCGATTTGATGATCAGTGGTGTATTTACACTTTATTAGTATGGTTTAATTATAAAATAAATGTCAAAACTATACCGTTTTTTACGAATAGGTGTTGAAAGTTTTTTTTACTCATCTTGGTACTCAACATTACAAATGTTATCATTTTAGGTGCTAGGACTGTTAACGACATTAATTTTTTTGTTAAGTGACATGTGTCACAATCTGGTGATTTTAAATTTATTTTTTAAAATATTAAAAAATTATTATATTTATAAAAAATAATAATTTCTCTTAAATTATAAAAAAAAGTCAAAATCCCTAAAATCCTCAAATTCTAACCTTAACTCACTGCTGTCACCCTTTCTGGCCACGTCCACCACTGCCAATATAGTCCGTGTCATCCTCTTAGTCACGCGCCACCATAATTATCGCCGATTGACCGTTAAAATTGTGTGGGATCACGATTTTATCCTAAGGTTTGTGGGTATAAAACGTTGACTCATCGTTAATCGGCTGTCGGTTGAAAACGATTTCATAGGAGTTTTGGTCGCAAGGAGAGGTGAGGTCGAGTGGAGCTTCATCGATGACAAAGGTCGACAATCGACACGGGTTTAAGGTTGAAATGAAAGTTTTTTAGGGTTTGAGGCTATTTCAAAAAATTTGTGTTTTTTTTTCAAATACATAATTTTAATTTTTAAATAAATTTTTTAAAATGATCATATTATGACACTTATCAATAAACGAGAGAAATTAATATTGTTGACGATCCTAACACCGAAAATTAAAAACGTTTATAACTTTAAATATCATAATAAATTACATATTCAAAAAAACAACACTTATTTTATATTTAAGCCTACTAGTATTAGATACCGTATCCCACATCATGGAGAAAAGAA
This sequence comes from Hibiscus syriacus, assembly GCF_006381635.1. NCBI lineage: Eukaryota > Viridiplantae > Streptophyta > Magnoliopsida > Malvales > Malvaceae > Hibiscus > Hibiscus syriacus. The sequence continues at coordinate 472,715 of NW_024063073.1, read as the reverse complement.
CAAGAAGAAGGTGGCATCCTCCTTTTTAACAGCTAAAAAGAACTTAGTTATATTGGAAAGTGGTCCGTGGGGTCGACGCGTGTACTATGTTTTGTGGAGTCCTCTTTGGTTGATCAGAAAACTCCAAATTCAATCAATTTAAATAATAATGGTAATATTTATTTTTAACTTATCTCCGAAGAAATAATTCTAAATTGTAGATTTTTGTGTGTGTTTTTACTTGTTTTTTTATGAAAAAGTAATATAATTAGAGTAAACTATTTATTGTTTATCAAGTTTTATATTTTATTATTTTAATAATTTACACGTATTTATTTATATATATTTAAAAATTTATTATTTAATTTTTTTTAATAATTTTTAAATACCTTTTGGTATTATGAAAATGATAAAATAGTTTATAAAAAATAAAATATTTGATGCAAATTTGAAAGTATAAAAGGGTAAACTACGTATCTAATACTTAAACTATCAGTTTTGATCTTTTAGTATTTAAACTTTCAATTTTTTCAAAATCATACTTAAATTTAGTTTTTTTTCATTTTAATATATATCATTAAAACTTAAACGCATTTCTCTCGGCGTCTTCACCTGTCGTCTGGCGCACGGGAATCTCTGCATGACTCTCTGAATCGTGCATGCATGCTGGGGGGCCTGGACGTCTTCATCTGCATGACTCTCTGCATGCATGCAGAGTTGATTTAACACTTGAATACAATAATAATGGGAGTGCTCGGCGTCTTTAGTAATGGTTACAAGGGCGTTCGATTTCCCGGCGTCTTAAGCTATACATGGAGAATATTCGTTCTGCATGCGTCTGTATTCTTTGTGGCCGAAGCGTGGAGATTCGTCTGAAGCGTGAGATTTGTTGTATGCTTTGAGACTAATAATTTATTCGAAGTCTTCAATTGCAGGATGGTATTATAAAAAAAGGTCAATATTGGTGCACCGACTTGTTATAAAATAGGGGTGGGTATTGTTTTTCATTGCATGCAGTTGGTTTTAACTTACAGAAGCAAGTGAGGGAATTTTTTTTTGCATTAGATTCAATTGGAGCTGCTGCTTGAAGTGATATTGGAGATTTTTGTTGGTTCGATAATTTTTCGAACTTTGGTTTAACGTCGTTCAAAAACACGTAAGTTCTTTCTCGTTTCCCATGCGAACTCTGTTTTTTTTCGTGTTGAAAGAATGCTCATATATGTTAGGAGAATGATACATTTAAATTTGTTCATGAGACCATAGTAATGTAATTTAGAGTACTAATGTTATTTAAAATTAGAAAATGTAAGTTTGATGATTAGGTATACAGAAAATTTAAGTTTGAGTATTATTGTTAATTTAAATTTCGTGTAACTTTTAGTTGTATTTTTATATAATAATTATTAGAATTTTTATTTTGATTTAGTGGAAAAAATTCCCATTATGTAATCCTGACATTTTTACCGTAATAATGTATTTAAGTATTATTTTATAAACATTGTTAACATAATTTATTATTATTTATAGTTTTGTAAATAATTAATTTTCATTACATTATTAATGTAATTTATTCTGAATATCTATATTTTTACGTGTAGAGAAAATGAGCAACAAATTTTCACGATTGTCCATTACAATGGACATATGATGGAAAATGAGGTCGGAGTTATTTTCAGTCTGAAACACCTATAAATATGATGTTTAAAAGGGACATCACATTTGCAGAGATCAAGGAGAGGATAGAAAGAAAAATACGTGCTAAAGTTGATGGTTTGAGGTACAGATTTATGGTATGTCCCAATCCGATCAGGTATGCTGCAGTACCACTTGAAGAAGACGATGATATTATAACTATGGTTGAATTACTGACTCAACAAATATTCCAATTATTGAGTTATTTGTGAGTTGTGTAATATATCTAATGTGCCTGGGTCATCAATAAATGCGGTTGGAACTTCATCTCAAATGAGTTTCGAGAGTCATTTCGATAACCCAACATAGGTCGATGAACAGCTTTGTGGCGATGTTGGAAAGTGCAAATGAAGTTGGTGGAACATCTGGAGCCGCAGAGTATGATGCTGAAAACCGTTGGGAAGAAATACTTGAAGATTCCAGTGAAGATGAAGAAAACTGATGAACCTCTTTTGGCTGAGGATGATGCCATGTTCCATGGTGATGAAGCTGATATCAATATTGATGAATATTCGACATCGTATCAACCTACCCCTCACATGCAGGAGATTGATTATGAAGCAATGAGGGCACCTGAATTCCCGGAGATGCCACATTTAACTTCAGGCTATATAATTGAATCGTCCGATAACTCTGGTGAATTAGCAGTTGGGAAGCAATACAGAGGAAAAAAAGATTTAACTTTAATGATTTAATGATTTAATGATTTAATAATAATTACTTTAATGATTTAACTTTAATGATTTAACTTTAATGATTTAATAATAATTACTTTAATGATTTAATTTTAATGATTTATAATAATTACTTTAATGATTTAATTTTAATGATTTAATGATTTAACTTTAATGATTTAATAATAATTACTTTAATGATTTAATAATAATTACTTTAATGATTTAACTTTAATGCTTTAATAATAATTACTTATGATTTAATGATTTAATGATTTAATAATAATTACTTTAATGATTTAACTTTAATGCTTTAATAATAATTACTTTAATGATTTAATGATTTAATGATTAATGATTTAATAATAATTACTTTAATGATTAATTTAATAATTTAATAATAATTACTTAATTTTAATGATTTAATTTTAATGATTTAATAATAATTACTTGACTTTAATGATTTATATTTACTGATATAATAATAGTAAATATATTCGATTCAATTACTTTAATTTGATACAAATAATTAAAATAAGGATTACAACTCTTGTCGGTGTCGGGGTGTTGTTGAGTAATAATGTCGAGGCCCACGTCGGTTTCGTTGTTGTCGTTGCACTTGTTCAGGAGTTTGTTCAGCATAACCAACCTGCTCATTCATCGAGGGCATAGGTTCTGGTGTTGTAAATACTGCCCACCACCACTATGCTCCCATCTGAGGACAAACACTCGTACTTGTGATCATAGATGTCATCTGATCAAAATCATTTGTTGCCCCAAACATAGGAGGGAACATGAGTGATTGATGAGGAACATGTTGAGGAGTGTAGGGCGTAACACCAGAATCACCAACCACTTGACTAAATGATCTTGTGTGATCAAAAGATTCTGGTGGGATATTATCCATTGTCTCTTGTTCTGCTCCATGGTGAGAAGAACTCCTACTCCCACTCCCACTCCCACTCCCAGTCCTTCTTGGTTTCTCGGGTTTACCGAATTTTTTCGTATACTCTATAAATTGTCGCCTTTCTATGATCGTTGTCAGAACGGCTTTCCATGTTCCTAAAATAATTCAGGTAATCCGAACTCTTGAAGTCAAAGTCATCTGCTTGTATGGGAGTGAGCGTTGGCAAGTATGAACCCCTGTTGTTCCAATGATTGATATGGTTAGCATGCCTCACCGACCAATCCTCACCGACCCTACCCCGCCCATCTAATCGATGGAGAGCATCATGATTCTCTGGAATGACTGGAATATGTTGGTGGAAGCCGAACTGCCTCAACACTCTATCGGCAAATTGGAACTCCACAAACATGAAATGGATCAATGGTGTAACAGCACACCAATATTCACAACCCTCCCAGACATGTTGCGGTACGCACGACATAATTTCTTGATCATCGTACGGCCTCCAAATAAACTATAAAATAAAATTATATAGTTATTATTTAATTAAATAATTATAAAAATCAACAAATTAATAAATAACAATATTATAATATAAACATAATAAAAAATAAATTCACTTATTAATTTATATATACCTCAACTTTGCATTTGATGTTAATCTTAAACCTAAACTCTTCACGTTGTTGTGCGCCAACCCCGTTCTTTCTATTTTATGCCTCCATCTGTATACCAATCAAATAAAATTTTGTAATTATTTTTCATTTACAAAATATTCTTTATTTAATTAAAGATAAAATATTTTAAATCAATAAAATTACCTTCCGGCAAGAGGAAAATCAACTGCAGTTCGGCTAATCGGTGTTAACCATGGAATTCTGTACCACGCCCACGATTGTAATAACATCGTGCATCCACGATTTCAGTCGTGTACGCATCATTAACAATTAATGATGCCTTGCACATCTCGCGATACAAGAATGCCAATATTACTGATCCCCAACTATACTGACGGGTCATAAAGAAGTTCTCCAAAAACGGAAGATATTGTATATGGACAAGATTACTGGATTTATCTGGCATCAAGATTTCGCCGATCAAACGTAATATATATGCTCGAGTTGCATATATAATGTCTCGCTCACTACATTGTGGATCGAGCTTAAACTCATTTGCCAACCAGGATAATCTCAGCCGTGACCCTTTTGCTATATCTTTGTCTGGTACCTTCCCAAGGTAACGCTCACATATTGCAAACATGTCAAGATCTGTATTTCCAACCACTGCCATTCCATTTGTAGGAACCCCTAGTTGTAAAGCCACATCCTCCAAAGTGATCGTACATTCACCACATGGAAGATGAAAAGTATGAGTTTCTGGTCTCCACCTTTCAATTAATGCACTTATCAAACCGGGGATCAATCGAAATTCTCTTACAAAAGCAACATCATAAAAACCCACTGTTTTCAAATTATCAACAATACGTTGATCTGGCATCTCACAGTTGATAAGTCGAGGACGAAGGACTCGTTGTTCGTCATCCTGCAATTTATTAATCATTGTAATTAGAATTAATACACCGTTCTCAAATAAAAAAAATAAGTCGATCATATTACCAGTTCTCCCAAATTACTCGAAATGTGTCGACCATCTAGCCTCAAAAGAACATTTTCTTCGGCCATGTTTCAACAAATCTATACAAAAAAATTAAATATTACACTCAATTATTACATTGTTTTATTCAAATAATCAATTGCATGTTATCTACTTTAATAAAAAATAAACATCAAATATAAAATGATCCCTAATTACTATTTGCTTCTCAACATTTTCAAACTTTGCAATTTAATCACTAAATTTATAAATTCTTTCAAATTTAACCAATTAAGCATATTAATACTAAATTCAAGCATAGTATACCAACTTTTTATAATTTACTCTAATTCCTTAAATTCCTCAAATTTTGCAAAACGATCCCTAATTACTATTTGGTTCTCAACATTTTCAAAGTTAGCAATTTAATCCATAAATTTTAAATTCTTCTAATTTAACCAATTAAGCATACTAATACTAAATTCCAGCATAGTATAGCAACTTTTAATAATTTACTCTTATTCCTTAAATTCCTTAAATTTTACAAAACGGTCCCTAAAACTTTACAATGTTCCAAAATGGTCCCAACCTTATTTCAAATTATGTAACAACATATAAATTATTATTCAGAGTGTAACAACATATAATCACAAAATTAATAAACTTATGAAACTAAAATTATGAGATCAATATGAAACCCTAAACCTTTAAAACAAGAATCAAATGAGATCTAGGGCTTGAGTTTAAATTACCTCAGGCTATGCTTTGTGATCTTGCTGCTGATCAATCTCCCTCTCAGGCTCTCACTGCTTCTGTAATTGTGAATTGCCTCAGCCCCAAACTCTCACTGCTTCTATAATTGTGAATTGCCTCAGCCCGAGCAGTCTCTTATAAACACATTCGTAACTCATCCATGCATTATTGGATTTATTTGTTAAGAAGACGCCGAGATATCCAGCCTTCCATGCAAAGACGCCGAGAAATCCTTACCTAAATGTGAAGAAGACGCCGAGAAATCCAACAGTTGCATGCCCCCCACATGCAGACGTGCAGGACCCCCACATGCAGACGTGCAGCCCTGCTCAACCCGTGATTTCTGTGCTTTCTCCTTGCAGAACCCGTGATTTCTCACGTCCAGTCCCATGCACAGCACTGAAGACGCCGAGATTTCCTACGAAGAATCCAACTGAAGACGCCGAGAGTTCCTATGAAGAATCCAACTGAAGACGCCGAGATCAATCATACATGCACAGCTCCCACGCTTCCACATCTGCTGAAGACGCCGGGATATCCAAGTTGAAGACGACGACAGCTCCATCAAATCTGAAGACGCCGAGCTTTCCATATTTCCTATAGCAATCACCCCATTTGGGGAAATAATAATTAAAGTGCATTATTTGGGGAATTAAACCTCCCCGTATGCATTATTCCGGTTATTTTGCCCTTATTTTTTACATGCAAAAATAGTTTTCTGTTGGTTAAAATTTTGTTCTTAGGATTTGGTAGGGTCAAACTTTTTTTTTATTAAACGGAATATATAAAATAGTTACTGTTCAAATATTTTTAATTATTTAATAATAATAAACATTGAATATACTGTGCTTAAACCCAAACTCATCATGTGGACACCTATATAACTTTTTTTTACTTTGCTTAAAGTATTGGGAAGGTAATCAGTATCTTAGTTCAAGTGATAAATATTTTGATATCGTTTAATCAGGTTCTAGTTCGAGTTCTTCTGTATTACAAAAAAACCTCCTTGAGAGACTCACCCACAAAAATTAAGTATTCAATCCAAATCGATCTGAATTAATTAAAGTTAAGCTTTGAAAACCGGAAATACAACAAAGAAAAATGTAATGGGAAGGTAGAGATTTTTGAGGCAAAAGATATATCTTAGGGTTAATTTTGTTAGCAAAGCAGTAATCAAGGCTGCACATGTTGGGTGTCATTTTTTAAGGTTTTTCAATTACTCAGTTGATCTTTTAGCTCTAAGGCATCTCCGGCACATCGTTGGAGTGGCGAAGATCTCTATTTTAGAGAAGATTCTATGCTCCAGCCCATCGTTAATTTGTAGTTGTATTGTGGTGACAGTTATAGTGCACGCTACAACTGACGTTGCAATGTAGATGTACTACATTTTATTTGTAATTTTTTAAATTTTTTGTTATTATTATATATGTATAGATAATACTAAAGATAGTGTTAAAGATGAATTACTATTTCATTTTTAAAATAAAAATAGAAATATTGTACGATAGAAATGAGGGCCGGAGATAGTCCATGCAACCCAAAGGACCATTTAGATAAATATATTGATTTCATTACTTTAATTATGATACCATGACTTTTTCTTTTTGCTCCAATTAATTATGATAGGATTACATCAATATTACGAATGCATGTTCTTTGAGGAAAAAAAAGAAAAAAGACAAACCAATGGTTAAATCTGGAGGGAAGGCCTCAATCAAAGTAAATGGGTCCCAAAATTAAAGCTACCTCTTTGAATTAGGTGTGCAAGTGGGGCTATTTTCTTTTTCTTTAATGTTGTAACGACTGTGGAATTTAAAAAGGTTTGGATATTAGAAAAATCCTAAAGTATATATCATAAATATATATTTATTATTAACATATTAAGTAATTCCAGTGATAAAAAAAAATTATTATTTTTAGAGTTATTAAGTTAAAACATTTGTATATATAAAATGTGTATTTATTGTCAATAAATTAAAGAAGTTATGAATATAAACTATTTTATAACCATCTTAGATTATTTAAAATAATATTTGTCGAGATTAATAACCTTATTGCTCCATCATTAAAATCAGATTACCAATGAGGATTTTATAACATGAGAAAATTGGTCACACATGGACATACACAAGATTTTATACTAAGAGTAATGAACTTATAATATTTTAAAAGACAAAAATAGATTATAATAGACGGTATTTAAAATATAAGAATTTAAATTTTTTATAATTCTCAATCTATCATTGATAACACATAATAATTGAAAAACAATTGTATGAATGCATGAATTTATATGATTTATTGACCAAGTATTAGGGTGATCAAAACTCGACTCGAAAAATCAACTTTTTTTATTTGACTCGAGAAAACTCGAATCAAATTGATTTCTAGTTGTAATTTCATAAACTCGTCTCGACTAGAAAAAATTTCAAGTTCAAAACGAGTTGTAAAATACAACTCGGATAACTTGAATAATAACTCGAATTTTTTAGTAATTAGTGAATTAATTTTTAAGTTTGAGTCAATTCCCTCGAATTTGTATGATATATAAATATCACATATGGAAAAAATATGAAGAAATATATATATGTATTTTATATGGTCTTAAAAAACCATTTAAATTTGAATGAAATAATATTATAAATATTTACAATTAGATTTAAACAAAAACTCGAAAATTCGACTTAATTACATCTCGAATTTTATAAACTCGACTCGACTTGAAATTTTTTTAAATCAACTTTGAGTTGTAAAATAAGACTCGTCAACTCGAAAATTTTTAACTCGACTCGACTCACCTTGACTCGATCGAACACTCACCCCTACCATGTATTATCAAAATATCATCTAATAAAATATATAAAAAGTCAAATTTCAAAAGGTTTTTAAAAAACAAATAATTAAATTAATTAACGATGAAAATTAAATAAGAATACTTTATATATGTTTCTGTCATTAGAATTTATGAAGGCTTAGAACTAGAGTAGCGGAGTAATGTTGTCTTAGTTTAGGTTTTTAACCCATTAGACTTTATTTCTTCTCGTATGCTTTCTATCCTTGACTATTGTGTATCATTCTCTTCAGGTTTCCTCTTTTAAATTTAGTCGGGTCTTATGTTTCTGTCTATATACAGAGATTTTAGTGCATGAATTTATTTACATGGATTACTTCCCATTACAGACTTATATATGAAGACTGCATATAAAGATTGTTCAACTATGTATTTATTTATTTATTTATTTATACGTATATTGTATTTTATCTTTATCTTTAATTTTCTGACTACTGAAGGTCATCTACGGAAGTTACTCTCAACCCTGACGTTAGGGACAACTTATTGCTGGAGGTCTTCCTTTTGTACCAACATTTCTCCCCACGTTGGACCTATGCCTTGAAAAAAATAATTAATTAATTATTTTTTTTACTTCATGACTTCAATCATGGTGTTGATGATGGATGCGTTGTAGCTATATAATTGATCGAGTTAAAATGAACTGAATTTCATTGGTGGTTTAGATAGGATAAGGTAGTTTACTGTTAAAACTAAGGAGTAGAATATGTAATGAATAATTCCTCATTGACATAAAGTACAACTGATACATATACAGCTAAGTACTCTATGTAATTAACTAACCAATTAGTATTCAGTTACAAAACTTCCTAACTACAAACGATATAAGCTATACTAAACACTCCCCCTCAAGTTGGAGGTCGGAAGACATCTTTAACCGTCAACATGGAAACCAAAAATTTATGCTGTTGTACTCCCGGGGCTTTAGTCATCAAGTCTGTCAGCTGCTCACTCAAACGAACATGTTCTGTTTGTATGATGCCATCTTGAATTTTTTGAGGAACATAGTGCCAGTGTATCTCTATGTTGCTTTGTTCTCTCGTGGAAAACCGAATTACAGCTATATGAAGTGCTACCTTGCTGTCACATTAAAGTTTAGCCATTACCATTTTCTTTTCTCCAAGTTCACTCGGTAACCCTTGTAGCCATGTTACTTCAGTTTTCGTTATAGTCTTGCTTCTATAGTTTGTCTCTACTGAAGATCTTGCTATTGTACTTTGCTTCTTTGATTTATAAGAAATGAGTGAATTCCCAAGCTTAATGCAAAATCCGATTACAGATCGTCAGATCATGGGATGTGCACCCCCTTCCTTTAATATAGCACCACCCTTATAGTATCTTCTAGATGTGATCTTTGGGTTGATGCATGAATTGACTTTAAAAAATTACAATAAAAATCATGTCTGGTCTGGTGTGAGTAAGATAAATTTATCTTTCCACTAACCTTTGAAAAAAACAGTCTTATCTTACAGCACATGATCAGTACCTTCACCTACATCTTGACTTTTGTCGTACTCCACTATAGTTAACTTTTTGTTTTGTTCTAGTGGAGTTGGAGAAGGTTTAGCAGCACCCAAACAGTAACTGCTCTCAATTTCAGTGCATACTTTCTCTGATTCAAGACAATCCCTTCCTTGGATCTAAGAATTTCAGAACCCAAATCTTTCATCCTAAAATTTTTATTCAGGATTTTCTTCGATTCTCCAATCAAATTCTCATCACTTCCAGTAATTAGCCAATCATCTACGTATCAAGCAAGATGACAATATTCTCACCCTTTACCTTGGTGAACAAAGAGTATTCATATTTATTTTGCTTATATCCCTCTTTAAGTAGAGCTTCAATTGACTTCATGTTCTACTGTAGTGAAGCTTGTTTCAGACCATAGAGAGATTTTTGCAGCTACATACCATGGATTCCCCCTAGTTGTAAAAACCTTTCGGTTGCACCATATAAACTTCCTCATGCAAGTCCCTTTGTAGAAAACCATTGTAAACGTCCATTTGATGCAGAGACCAAGCATGAACTGAAGCAAGTGCCAACACCACTCGAACAATATCTAGCTTGGCAACCAGAGAGTTTCACCATAATCAATTTTCCCCTGTTGGGTGTATACTTTAACAACTAGGCGAGCCATAAACTGCTCCACATCATCGTTAGCATTATACTTGACATGATACACCCATTTGAAGCCGATTGGTGTCTTATTATATGGTAGAGAAATCACATACCACATGTTGTTGGATGCAAGAGCACTTATCTCTTCTTTCTTATATTGGTCCCACAAATGATTTTGAACAGCTTCTGAAAAAAATTTAGGCTCAACTAAGTGTGAGGCGGAAGAAACAAAACATTAAGTGCGAGGAGGTAAATGAGTGTAAGAGATATATTAAGAAATAGGGGACTCACCGGAAGTAACGGATAATGGTGATCATGAAATTCAAGGATAGAAATGTAAAATATTGATTTGATTTGAAAAATCGATTGAAATCGATTTGAGTTTGAATTGTTTATGATATTAGGTAAGGATGGTTTGAATTGAATTGATGTTGATCTAAACTTGGGTTGAACTTTGTTATTTTGGATATGAATTCAATCCGAGAAAGACCTAGATTCGAATTGAACTTAATAATGTGATAATCGAACTTTACCTATATTCGACATGATATGAACTTAAACTCGAGATTAATTAAAAAACTGATACAACCCGACTTGAAATAATTCGAGATCTGATTTTACCCTACCTTGAGTGAGAGAAGTAGAGATTCATGTGATTTACAATTAAGAAAGGCATATATATTTTTAGGGGTTGTTAAATTCGATGTGATGTGTACCACTTTCATGTGTGCTTCAATCCCATAGATTCCATTAAGGGAGCATATGTATGCGACAGTGTACTAGGATTATAAAATATATAAAAAGAACAAAGATTTTGGGTATTTTTCTTTATGTCTAAAGAGAGTTGCAATAGCGACATAAACTATATCAGAACAGAACAATTATTTTTTTTCCCGGAGAAGGTTAAGAAAAGTGAAATTGAAATGAAAGGTAATTTATATAATTGGGGTTAGTGTACTGTCAAGTGTGAAGGCAATGGTTTGAGATAAAAAATAATGAAGGTAATTTTTTTTTACCGACAAGAAAAGGACGTTCTCGCTTTTTTGCATGCAGAAGTTCAAGTCATTTAGAAATTGCTAGTTATATAAACACAGCTGCTGATCTGATGAAATTGGTTTAGATGTGAGAACGGCAGTTGATTAAAATCCCGACTGTCACTGCCCTCTTTTACTAGTAGTACAGTAATTGTTAGTGAAAATGTTGTTCAGTTGAGTTAATTAATAAATTTAACAGCACATCTCCCCTGTAGAATATTCTTGGATTTCATTCTTCTGTTGTCCTTTTTAATAAACTTATTGTTACCAGACAGACATCTTCATATACATAATATAGACTTTGGTTTTTAGGGATCCCTTTGTTGTTCATATATATAATTGTTAGGTAAATAATGTTGAACGGAGGAGTGGAGCCTTCATCATCTCTTTGGGATTTATTCGTTTCATTAATTAGTATGATTGGTTTTTCTTTTCTTAATTAAGCTTTGTTTTGTGGAAGGAGAGGTATCCCCATTTTTCACCAGTTTGTAAACTCAGCAATATATCATCTTTACATTTTATATTACTTACAATGCATCTTTCTTTCTTTTTTATTTCGCCGATGTGCATAAAAATAGACAAGACAAAGAAGGGTCAATTCAGAATGGTAGAATTCTTTTTTGGGACCATGATGTGAATAAAAAGATGGGGTACCTGTTTGCCCTTCCTATTTCTAGTTTGGGGAAGTTGCAGAGATTTTCAGTCAGACAAAAGGGACTCTATATTTAAGTTGTTGATTTTGATGCCAAATCATACATCATATTAACAGAGGTAGTTTTATATTATACCTCACTCTGCTGCCTCATGATATCCCCATCTCTTTCCCTCTCAAATTATAGCCTTTTTCCTATAATTTTCATGGCTTCTTCCTTTTCTTTTCTTTTTGTGAGCTAAAAATCCATGTTTTTCGTTGCAGTGAAGATGATGATGAAGATTGAAGCACGTGCACTCATAGATTAAATCAATTTTCTTCCTTTCAATATCCCTTTTCTCTCTCCTTGCCATTCCCCCTTGCCTTCCTCTCTTATCTTTATATATACACCTTAGTACCTTTCATTTTCTTCTTCTTCTTCTTCTTCTTCTTCTTCCTACTATGTCTTCAAGCTCCAGAATAGAAATTAAGAAATAGCCATACAAGTAGCATGCCTTCAATCTCTTATGCTTTTGGCGGCGCGCTTCGTATAGTTTGATTGATGTCTCAATTATGGATGGATTTTCTTTTAGCCTATCTGAGTATGCAACTACTGATGCTTGCTCTTTCTTTTTCTTCTCAGTGAAGCAAAAACACGGAGAATACCCTTAGATCTTTGCAGAACTGTTTACAGTAAAAAAAGCTATCTATCTATCTATATATACGATGGCGACGTACTTTCATGGGAACCCTGAAATGCAAGCAGCCGACGATCTTCAAACGCTCGTGCTTATGAACCCTGCCTATCTTCAGTGCTCCGACGCCCCTCTGCCGCCGCAAAACAACCTCGTTTTCCTCAACTCACTCTCTCCTAACGCTCCATCGCCCCACGCTCAGCAATTCGTCGGCATCACTCTACCTACCACCTCCGGTGCCAGCCAAGACGTGGTCTCCCCCTTGCATGGCCTCCTACAGCGCGTCCATTACAACCCGTACAACCCTATCGACCCTTCTGGGCCGGAACGTGACACCCGACGCGCTCAGCAGGGGCTGTCTTTGACCCTTTCTCCACAACAGCAGCCGGGTTATGGATCACAGGCTCAAGCAGTTATTGGTGAGGAGATGCGGGTTCCAGCTGCTTCAGGTCCGGCGGTGACCAACGGGGTTTCAGGTATACAAAGTGTGTTGTCGAGCTCTAAATATTTGAAGGCTGCTCAAGAGCTTCTTGATGAGGTTGTTAATATTAACAATAGTGTGATTGCAAAGTGTGAAATGGCTAAAAAGGGTACTAGTGGAAATAATAGCAATAGCAGTAAGGCTACCGGAGAATCATCGGTGGTGGCCGGAGATGACTCTACAGGCGGGGAGGCAGGTGGAAAGCGCGGTGCGGAGCTGAGCACGGCTGAGAGACAAGAAATTCAGATGAAGAAAGCAAAGCTAATTAGCATGTTTGATGAGGTTTGGAAATTATTTACAAGGATACAGCACAATTGTATGTCCTATATTATTATATGTATTAGTGGGTTTGGTTTGGTTTTGGATCTTGTTTTTGAAAGTGAAAGCATATAAAAACACAAGTTTGTTTTCTCGGGAAAGTAGTGTTTTCCAAGGAAAAATTGTTCTAAATAATATATGACTTGAATTTACCCATTGGAGTCTAAAATTTAAATTGTTTCCCAGGTGGAGCAAAGGTACAGGCAATACCATCACCAGATGCAGATTGTGATATCCTCATTTGAGCTAGCAGCTGGAATCGGGTCTGCGAAACATATACAGCTCTGGCATTAAAGACCATCTCGAAGCAGTTTCGGTGCTTGAAAGACGCAATAATAGGTCAGATTCGAGGTGTAAACAAGACCTTAGGCGAAGAGGATTGCCTTGGAGGGAAGACAGAGGGGTCCAGGCTTAAGTTCGTGGATCATCAGATTCGACAACAGAGAGCTCTCCAGCAGCTGGGGATGATCCAACACAATGCTTGGAGACCCCAAAGAGGATTACCAGAAAGATCAGTTTCTGTTCTCCGTTCTTGGCTCTTTGAACACTTCCTCCACCCGTAAGTATTCTCAACAATTCCCATCACTTATATTCCTTCAACAATGGCATCCGATAATCTTTGTTTGCCTTTCAGATATCCTAAAGACTCTGACAAGCACATGCTTGCTAAACAGACAGGGCTTACCAGGAGCCAGGTACAGGCTGAATTCTACGTTGTTGATTTGTCTCAATTGACAATCGTGGCATGTCTAAAAGGATGATTTTTTGTGATAACTTACAGGTGTCTAATTGGTTCATAAATGCTCGAGTCCGGCTTTGGAAGCCAATGGTTGAAGAGATGTACTTGGAGGAAATCAAGGGGCAAGAACAGAATAATGAAGATTCAGCATCCAAATCCACTGTCCCGGACAAAAGTCCAGCACCAGCAGAGAACCATGCTAAAAGTTTCTCCATGGCTCCTCTTGAGGGAAATGCACAAAACCAGTCAGGGTTTTCCTTCATTGGGTCATTCGAATTGGAAGGGATCACCCGAGGAAGTCCCAAGAGACCAAGGAGCACCGAAGCACTATTGCAGTCCCCAACTAGTGTGCCACCAATACACATGGACATCAAGCAAAGAGAGGCAAACGACGAGGTCTCCATCAAGTTTGACAACGAGGGCTACTCATTTATGGGGACTAATACGAGTTTCATCGGAGGATTCGGCCAATATCCTGTAGGTGAAATGGCAAGGTTCGATGCAGACCACTTTACTCCAGGGTTCCCTGGAAATGGTGTTTCACTCACTCTTGGTCTTCCTCACTGTGAAAACCTCTCACTGTCAGCAACTCACCAAACTTTTCTCCCCAACCAAAGCCTGCAAATGGGGAGGAGGCTCAACATCGGTGACCCGAATGAGTTTGGTGCCATAAACCCTTCAGCACCCCACTCTTCGGCTGCTGCGTACGAGAATCCAAAAAGGTTTGCCTCACAATTGTTACCCGACTTTGTTGCCTGATGAATACGATTCGAATTCAGATCGAAGAAACATTACAGGGGAAGAAGGGCTTCAGGCTGTCATCCTTCTCACTAGTTCTTGTTCATTTTCTGTCCTCCAGGTAACAAGGAAACTGCATGGAATAAAGAAAGAAGAAAATTCAGCTCTAGTATAGACCTTATACTTTGGATAGCAGTACTTGAGTCCTTAGCCAGATTAGGATGTCAGGCATATAATTTGAGGATTGTATATAAATTTTGTAAGTTTTGGGGATTGGTATTATAAATTAGTTACTTGGGTATATAAGTAATCAATTTGGGTGCTATTCAATGCGGATGATGGGATTTTTACCAATTAAAGGTACCCTTGTAGTAGCTAAATTTATGCAGGAAACAGAAGCCAAATTTGATAGGCTACTATGCCTAGTATTGACTCTTCCCGCATCGATTGTACCATCAGGGCGAGTTTTTTCGATGACGAAAATTATGAAAATAAACTTTTATAGTCGAACGGAAGATGACCTCCTGAAAGATTATATATCAAAAAGGAGATTAAAGAAACATTTGTTACTGATGTGATCATTGTTACATTTTGTGTTTAGCTTAAACAGATGGACAGACTGATTTCGATAAAATAATCGCAATCAAATGTTGGCTTTTACACGAAATGAACAAGATAATAACCGCAGTTATGAGATAAATTGGTTCATCCATGCACATAATTCGGCATAAGCCAGAATGTTTACCTCAGGCAATGGCAAAAACTATGGGAAGTATTAGAACTAAGCTTCTCTTGATGACTCCGAAAATGGGTCATGCTCTACCGGGAAAACATTAGCCTGCCTTCATTTCACATCCCAAAACCCCTATTGACTAACTAAAATGTAACTTACAAACAACATTGGTCTTAATGTATACCATCATAATCTCTTCTAAATATATTTGTCATGCAGATTGTATGGCTTTATCATAATAATATGGATATTGGAGAATTGGATGCAACTTCAACTAAAGGCAAAATGATTGATAATGCATATAACTATAACATCAGGAACTTCATTCCTCGCCATTAGTACAACTCCATAAGAATGGAAATAAAATATCACGAACTGATAATTGCTATGTGAATCTGAAATCAGTAAAACTTTTTCCATGTGGTTTATCGGGAAAAAAAAAACAATTTAAACGAGCCATCCAGAAAGGAGTTCAAACAGGGCCTTATGGCACAGCAGAGGGGTGACTTGATATAGTTCCAGAAGCCGCAAGGGGGGGGGGGGATAGGATGATCCGACATAGAGGTCGAACAATACTTCTTAAAGCTCCAAATCCCATTTATCTAGATCATGAAATTCTTAGGTTTAAAGGACTACAATGAGTATAAAAAAACATGTTCAAATAGCCATTTCATTTTTCATTTAGACAAATAAAATTGGTAGAATAAGTGCATGACCAATGACAATGAAAACACAAATATTCAAAAGGTCTTCTCGCGATTTAGGACGAATGGTGGACAGTGAGTATGAATCAAGGGTCGGGATGTGGTCGGGAGGCGATGCCGGTGACGATAGTGATGGAGGTGTGAGTCACCGCTGACTGGAGGTGGGGTGAACGGCTATGGAACGACTTGAGGAGGAGGAGGAGGAGAAGAAGGGGTTAACGAAGTTAAGTGCCACATCGGTAAAAACTAACGAGAGGTAACTACATGGACCTTACTGAAAGCGAACTAAAAGTTTGATGATCGAATTGCAAGTTTTAAAAGTTGGGTGACCAAAATGCAAGTACCCTAAAAGTTCAAGACTATTTATATACTTTATCATAATTCTATTTTTATTATCCATCATTAAAAGATTAACTATAATAATGATGTGGATAATTCTACATCAACGTAAAAAATAATTAAAAGATACCCCATCAACATATATGTATAGATATTTGGACAAACTACGTGTTTAGTATTTAAACTATCAGTTTTAGTCCGTTAGAATACCTAAACTTTTAATTTTTAAAAAAATACATAACGTTTTGTTTTTATTTCATTTTACAACCCCTTCGTTAAAAACCTAACAAATGAGCTGACGGGGTATAGCTACAGTGGACAGAAGATCAATCTAAACAGTGGGCCATGAGAGAATGATGAGTCACCAACATAGTTCATTTTCAAGTCCATCTGACAGTTGAAGAGGATATCAGGGGTGAAAAATTCAAAGAGTCCATTGTCGATTTGGGAAGATTGAGGCATTTTTCAGGTGAAATGGAGTCTGAAATCACGTTCAGGAGTCGAAAAGATATTACCTGAAAAATTTGGGCTTCATTAATTTTTTAACGGCGGTGCACTAAAATAAAACGAAAATTAAACGTATGTATGGTTTTGAAAAAAATGAAAGTTTAAATATTAAAATGGAATAAAACTGATAATTTAGGTACTAAACACATAATTTACTTTAAATATTTTATGCTTATAGAGAGAAAATGACATTATTTTTAGTTAAACAAATGTATTCAGTTTCCCAGGTCCACCCTATTTGTTTAGTGAAATTTTATAAAATTTCATTTGATTTCTAAACTTGGGGAAACAATCGTTCCCATTTTTTTCCAAACTACATATTTAGTACTTAAATTATTAGTTTGATTCAGTTTAGTATATGAACTTTCATTTTTTTCAAAATTATACCTAATTTTTAGTTTTTGTTTTATTTTAGTACCTATTGTTAAAAACTTAACGCGTTTAATACATAAACTATTAATTTTGGTCCGTTTTAGTACCTAAAATTTCAATTTTTTTAAGATTTAATGCTAAATTATGAACAAGGTACTAAAATGAACTAAAAATTAAAGTATGATTTTAAAAAATTGAAAGTTTAGGTACTAAAAAGGACCAAAATTGATAGTTTAGGTACTAAAAAGGATCAAAACTGATAGTTTAGGTACTAAACATGTAATTTACTCTTGATAATTTACCTTATTATTTAATGATGGGATAAATAACAAATTTCATCACTGAACTTTACCCTCTCTCTTATTTTGCTCACTGAACTTTAAAGTTTTCTTACTAAACTTAATATATTGAGTTCTTTTTATCATTGAACTTTACTCTCTCCTATTTTGGTCACTCCTCAGTTATATAGTTAAAGACGTTAAAAACGACACCGTTTTAAGAAAAATAAAATTTTCATCAAAACCTAATGTATTAAGTTCAGTGAGAAAATTGAAATGATTTAAAGTACAGTGAGTAAAATAGGAGATAGAATAAAGTCCAATTACTAAATTTGTAATTTAGTCTTTAAAGTGTAGGTCAACATTTCTGGCTTTGACCGACTAACTGTATCCTTAGAATGAATTAAATGCGATGATACATGATCTGAGAGATTGCAATGACCAGTAAGACACACCAATCAAATCCCCTCCCTTTTCTTACCTTTTTCGTCAATAAAATTAAGCCAGCCGCTTTCTTTTACCACTCTAAATTCTCCCCATCTCACACTTCAAATCCCCACCTCCATTCTCCTACATCACCATCGTTTCTCTTCTCCTTTTTTTTCCATGGATGATACTGATATCGAAGTTCCCAAGTATTTCATCTGCCCCATATCTTTGCAGATCATGAAAGACCCTGTGACAGCCATAACCGGCATCACATATGATCGAGACAGCATCGAGCAATGGCTACTCAAAGGCAAAACCACCAACTGCCCCGTCACCCAGCAGCCTTTGCCTACGCTCTCCGATTTAACGCCTAACCATACGCTGCGTCGCTTGATCCAAGCCTGGTGCACCGAGAATGCCTCGCTCGGTGTTGACCGGATCCCCACCCCTAAACCCTCCATCGATAAGCTCCACTTCCTTAAACTCACCAAAGAGCTTCAGCATCCCGATTCCAAGATGAAAGCTTTGAAAGAATTGGATCTGTTGGCGGCCAAGAATGAGAGAAACAGGAAGTGCATGGTGGAAGCTGGGGTGTCTAAAGCTATGGTATCGCTCATTGTAAATTGCTTCAAGGAAGACTGTGTCAATGGCCTGGAAGAAGCCCTAAGCGTCCTTTCCTTAATTAGAATTCCACCCAGTGAAGCTAAGCTACTCCCCAAAGAAAATGCTCTGATGATCATCAGATCATTGGTTTGGGTATTAGGACGTGAATTCAGAACCCACGTTATGGTTCAATCCCATGCGGTTTCGGCATTGAAACCATCATTGAAGCGGCAAGTTCCGTTCTACTCGAAAGACTAGAGCCTAAGTTCTTCGAGGCGGTTGTCGGAGTTTTGAAGCAAGGCACAAAAAGGTTCAGTCAACAGGGAATAAATTCAGCTCTGCACGTTCTATTAGACGCTTGTCCCTGGGGAAGAAACCGGCTAATGATGGTCGAATCGGAAGCCGTCTATGCGCTTATCGAGCTCGAATTGGACTCGCCTGAAAGGAAAACAACCGAGCTCATTCTGGGAATACTCTTCCATCTATGTTCTTGCGCCGACGGGAGAGCGGAGTTTCTCGACCACAAAGGCGGCATCGCCGTCGTCGCAAAGAGGATCGCTAGAGTTTCTCCGGCAGCCGACGATCGAGCCGTGCTGATCCTGTCGCTGATATGCAAGTTCTCGGCCACTAGTTTGGTTGTTCATGAAATGTTGGACGTTGGAGCTATAACAAAGCTTTGCACGTTGCTACAAATGGATTGTGCAACGTATTTGAAGGATAAAGCATTGGGAACCCTTAGATCACATTCGGATGATTGGCTAAAGTTCCCTTGCATCGACAAAACTCTGTTCACAAGGTACATTAAATGATAGTTCAATTTCACTTGTATTTACGTTTCTAAATACCATGTAATTGAGAATTAAACTATATCCACAACCAATAATAAACAATATCTCATAATTGAATTTTTATGGACAATTTGACTATTGGTTGTGATATAGATTAATTATTTGTTTAAGAGGAAATGGAAGATAATATCATCGTTTTCAATTTTTTTTTATTCGCCCCTCCGTTCTAAGATTTTGTCTTGATTTATTCGGATCGATCCGTGTCGTACATCTTGTTTTGGTGGGTGAGTCACCCAATAGAGATTTCCAAACTCTAGATCTTGCTTAATCGATATAAAGTTATTTACTACTTGAATCAATCCATGTTGATCAATTTTTTAATAACATTAATTATTTGTGATTGTGCATTAAATAATAATAATAATAATTGGAATTTATTATTCAAGAATTGGACACAATGTTACTAAATTTGTATATAAATGCTGTACCTTTCTATTCATAATCATTAATTGAATGATCTTTTCTATATATTTTTTTTCAATCATATAGTGGATTAACAAATTATATAAAATATTTGATTAAATTAATGTCACAATTAATTGAATATCAATTCGATTAAAAATCAAAGAGTTAAAAAATATTTTAATTTAATGTTAGTTTTATTATTTAATATTTTCTAAATGTTAACTATTAAAAATAACTTTATTATTTGAAAATGAATGAAACATTGATTCAAATGATAATAATAAATTATATATTATATTTGGTTGTTTAGTTTCTTATATTGGAACCATGATAAATGAAATAAAGAAAAAAATTATATTTATATATTTCGAATCGTTTTATATTTGAAAACAATTTAAAAGGGTTAAGATCCATTTACACCTAGTGTAAAACTAAAAATTTTACCTCTTTTTAAGACCGTTGTATTGAGAGAAATCAAATGCTGTTATCTGACGTTGAAATAGATACGTATTTTTTTATCGTTCCACTCATGACTATTATCCTCCTAACGAGGGTGAACGCTAAGATGCCTTTGCCATCACAAAGATTAGTTTACATATCAATCGGGTCCTTCTAAAAAAGAAAAATGAGCTACCTCTATCTCAAGAATGAGAGCAATGAGATATATATTATGATTGATTTATAAGGCACGAGAGTTGCATAATGACGGTATATCTAATGTTTTTAAAATATATTAATTTTTTAATATTAAATAAGAATATAAAATATTTTATAATAATATTAATCATCAATTGTCTCGTAACTATATATCTATATATATGAATCTTATATTATAACTAGTGAGATGAGTTACTAGATTCATCAAGTAAGGTCAGGGTTCAAATTATGACGATTGTAAATAGAGTAAATGGGGTTGGGATGGATCACCCTTGTCTGAACTACATGATCTGAATTAATTGATTAATAAATTAAAAAAAAAATTGAAAAAAAATCTATTAAAGGAAGCATTACCATTGCTTAGGCTGTTTTATTGGCTGACTAAATATTAAAAACATTGTAGGTCGATCTCAACATTTTTATTTGTTTACTTTCAAATCATGAATCTTATGTGTCTATGCATAAAAGATGGTTTACTTTGACAATTGAACATACTTTTCTTTATATATATATATATATAAAAAAGGTGAAATCTGATTTAAAGACGACAAAATAAAGTTCAAACCATTGATGTCCAGAATAAGCCATTTGGCACAAATCTAGTCGGAGACTGACGCATCAAATCATTGCAAAAATAAATTTGTGTATACATAAAATTTATCAAAGTCAGGTGTATGATATGAGTCGATTTGATTATTATAATATTGTATGATTATATTATTCTGAGTTTATTTATGAACATGTTTGAACATCTAACAACCGAAATATTGAAACATGGACCGGTATTTGTCTGTGTTGAAATGCAACCGGTATTGACTCATGAAAAAAAACAAAACAAAGACTTGATTAAAACATGGCTTTACTTTGGTTATTAGCTAACGTGAAGTTGGCTGCAACGGACCCCACTCATATTTGTACATAAAAATATAAAAATATTGAATTATATTTGTACATTTAAAATATTGAATTATATTTGTGCTGAACCTCTGTGCTGCAAACCTGCAATTACTTGTATATAAAAATATATATTGAATTATATTTGTACATTTAAAGTATGTATTTTCATTTAGCTGCAAAATATTTTAGAATTTCTTTTCGAAATAATTAACATTAAGGTAAATTACGCATTTAATATCTAAACTATCAGTTTTGGTTTGTTTTAGTACCTAAACTCTCAATTTTTTTAAAATTATACCCGAAATTTAATTTTTGTCTCATTTTAGTACCCTCAATTCAAAATTTAGTGCTAAATTTTGAAAAAAAACTGAAAGTTTAGGTACTAAAATGGACCAAAGCTTTTAATACTGGGACTACTAAAATGAAACAAAAATTAAATGTTGGATATAATTTTGAAAAAGTTAAAAGTTTAGGTACTAAAACATATCAAAACTGATAATTTAGGTACTAAATACATAGTTTACCCTTATCATTAAATTAATATGCCATATACATTTCTTTTCTTTTCTTTTTTTGAATGGACATTTCTTTTTTCTTTTTTTTAAATCTATGTTTTACATATTCATACAAATCTTTATGTATCCAATATTGGCACCAAAAAAGGGGAAATACTTGATTCATGCTTAGTAAAATTTTATTTTAAATTACTTGAACCAAGTTAATTCGGTGATTAAAAGAATAATTATTATTTCTAGAGGTTTCGGCTTCGATACCAATGACTATATGATATTTGAGCGTTCATTATCAAATAGTTGAAAGTCTTTAAAATATATATTATCAAATCTAACTCAAACTAATTAATTTTTCTTGAAAGAGAATAAAATGGCCTAAGAAGTAGGATGAATAAATTTGGATTAAAAAAGTTAAGAAAAATCAAGTTTTGAATTTTTTAAGTTAACCCAAATTAATATTTGATTTTTACCTTCCATGAAATGAAACGACACCATTTCGTAGTTTAGCAATCCCTTTCCCTATTTTCTTTCATTTAATTCGCTATTGATTAAATTCTTAATTTATTTTCACAATCACAATATAGAATGGAAAACCAAATCTTCTTTTTTATTATTAAAAAATCAAATCCTAGTGTTGTATTAACATCTACGAGCATTGAGAGTGCATAAGACATGCAAACCTGTTTTTAGGGTTCACTTATGCAAATATTTTTCTTATAAAAATAAACACGGATAATATATTCGGTTTAACACAATTCAAATTTTATTAAACACGGAGATGAGAAGAATTTCACTAATATGAAGGGCGAAAAAACACGGGAGGATATTGGAGAAATAAAAACTTGATATTTAACTCTTACCCTTAGTATATATTTATAGGAATATATACTTGGTTACAAAGAAAACTAAATAAAGTAAAAAAAAAGTTATTTTATTAAACGCTATTTTAATAAAATTCTTTGCTTTTAATTAAACTAGATTTATTACTTTCTCAATTAAATTGTGCCACTTTGAATTCGAGTCAAACTTTTATAAATCTCCACCTAGACAAATTCTGAAAGTGTGAAGGATTCAAGACAACACACCCAAAATCGACGAGGCACTCAAACTCAACAAAAAATAATATTTTACCAGTAACAATGTCATTTGATACAGGGAGGAAACATCAGCTGTATTATCTAAAACTGTCGAACCCTGTAGAACATGAAATTTGATAGTCTTTCTCTATCCTTCATCACAACAAGAGAACCCTTACAAATTTTCATAGCTTCAATTTCACCCATGAATTTGTATCCTTTCAAAATTAAAATATCTAACAAAATTAAATTTATGCTCAAATCCGGAACGTCTCACATTACCAAGTGTAAGTCATTAGAATACCACTTACCTACACAATTAAATATTTTCCTCATTACATGAATCATGCCTTTGCATATTTCACGGTCTCGGAAGCAAAACAGCTGGAATTTGCAATAACTCGGCCGTATAATTGACCATATATTATCCACCACATAAGAGACAGCCACTTACCATGTTAATTAGAATGGATGGTATCTATATTATGTATTATAATATTATTTTGGACTCACGTTATTAATTTTTTAAAATATATTATTTTCATGCATTTCCTATGTTTGACTTTCCACACCTTATTTTATAAAACCCATTTTATCTTGTTTCTATAAATAAATAAATAAATAAAACTATAAACAACTCCTTGATGAAAATTATAAGAATTGACCTTATATCTTAATATTAACTTGTTATTATAAACTTGACTTAGTAGTTGTAGTGTTAAATCAAGATGTATATAAAGTTGATTTAGTAATTATAATATCAACTTCAAAATTTTAATTTTCCAATATAATTATCATTAATTTCCTTAAGAACTCAAAATATTTGGCCAAAATAATCCACATACTTTTACCCATTCTAAAATAGAAAAATGCTAAATATAAGAAATCTTTTGGAAGGACAGAGAAAACCTATCACACCATTTCAACCATATACTTAAACAAATTAATTTATTTTCCAACATATATATATTTATTGACCTTTGGATCTATTATTCTAATACAAGAAAGGCAACCACCTTGATCATTATCCTCATCATCAATCACACTGGATAAAATCTAACCAATAAAAGTAGGTTTAATTCTTACTTTAGTTGCACGAACTGACTTACCTAATGGTTAAAGGAATCGTTGTTGTTTCTAGGAGTCATAAGTTTGAGCACCAACGGCTACAATAGTGTGATTGAGTGTTTATTGTCAAATAATCGAGAGTATTTAAAATAAATACTACTTTAAATTTAATATAATCTATTCTGTTTATCTCTATAATATTATATGTAGATTTAAATTTATAACTCCATTAGTTGTTTGTTTTAAAGCAATAATGTCAATCTTTCAACAACCTTAAATATATAGTTGCCGTGTAATAAATTTATATCGATGAAATATAATTGATTAAATTTTTACATGATTAATAGGGTAAACTACATCAAAAACCACTTAACTTTAGGTGTTGTATCGTTTATACAATTGAACTTTTAATTTTACCAATTATAGCACTGAATTTTGATTTTCATTTCAATTATACCATTGAACTGTTAAATCGTTAACGACACGACGACGTGGTTGACGGTTGCCGACGTGAGTGGCGATTGTTGGCGTAGAGGCCAGATCAAAACGATGTCGTTTTGTTCTGGCTGTTAATGATTTAATATCCCAGTGGTATAATTGAGACGAAAAGCAAAGTTCAGTGTTATAATTGACAAAATTAAAAGTTTAGTGAAATAAACGATACAATATCTAAAGTTTGATGATATATGATATAGTTTACGCTAACTATTATTGTACGATTCAATATAGTAATAAAAATGATGCTATCATTAGTCTAGAACAATAATTCGACCATTAAAGGGAAAAGAATATAAAATTTTAACAAATGGTGGGTCAAAAGAGGTGGGAACAAACAACCAAAGACGGTATAAACCAACGAGTGTCGTGAGAGATGAGGTGACGTAGGCATGCAAATTGGCATCCCCATTTGAATTTGTCGGGTGTTGGATAATATTTGCAAATAAAAATCATGTGCTGAAATTATAACAATGATTCTGCCCCAAATATTTGTCCTTAGTAGCTGCAGTAGGGGTGGACCGAGGGAATAGGTATGACAGTAACCTCCTAAAAATTAAAATTATTATATATTTTAAATTTTTTATATATTTTTTATTAAAAATTTATTTTTATTCTCTATAATTTATTTTATAATTTTATAAATTTTATATACTTTAAAATTTTAAAAGAGTAAGTTCGTACCTCTTATATAAAATCTTCTGTTCCCGTGTACTGCAGTTATAATTTGTCAGCCATCCTGGAGCCTTTCCATAGTTTGGAAAAGTCAGCCCTTTTCCGTGTGTTTGACTTTCTCCGGCTATGGCTACCCACACGCATATATATTCCATCTCCAACCTCAAAATTCAATCCAATTCACAACTGACCTTTTAAGCAAACCAAGTTTTCTTTTTTCTTGTCTGGGTTGTTGTTGAACTTATCAATCTTTGTTTCTTCAAGCTTCTTGGTTGATTTCTTAAATGGGGGATATTGATGTTCCTCCGTATTTCATCTGCCCGATTACTATTGAGATTATGAAGGATCCCGTCACGGTTTCAACGGGGATTACCTACGACAGGGAGAGCATCGAGAGATGGCTGTTCTCAGAGAAGAGCACCACATGTCCGGTCACAAAGCAAGTTATCTCTGACTGTGAGCTTACCCCAAACCACACCCTCAGGAGATTGATTCAATCTTGGTGCATGCTAAACGCTTCGCATGGAATCGAAAGGATCCCAACGCCAAAGCCACCCATCAGCAAAGCTCAGGTCATCAAGCTTCTCAACGATGCCGAGTCACCGCAGCAACAGATCAAGTGTCTCAAGAGCCTACAATCGATCGCCTCCGAGAATGCTACAAACAAAAGGTGCATTGAGTCTTCAGGCGCTGTTGAGTTCTTGGCTTCCATTGTCAGTAATCACGACTATTCAGCAGCTGAAGGCACATTACATTACGAGTTCGAGTCAATAAGACCAACTGATGAAGCTTTAAGCATTCTCTACAACCTCCAACTCTCAGAAGCTTCTCTCCAGAATCTATTGTTCAACAATGATGATTTCATAGTGTCCTTAACGAGAGTAATGCAACGCGGAAGCTACGATTCTCGGGCTTATGCAGTACTGCTGTTGAAGTCGATGGTGGAGGTAGCGGATCCGATGCAACTCGCCAACTTGAGATCTGAACTATTCATCGAATTAACCAGAGTTCTGCGTGATCAAATATCAAAGCAGGCCACAAAAGCTTCTCTACAATTGCTGGCTGGTATTTGTTCATGGGGAAGAAACAGGATCAAGGCAGCCGAAGCTGGCGTGGTACCGGTCTTGATCGAATTGCTTCTCCATTCATCATCGGGGAGTAGGGCTTGTGAGATGATACTAACGGTGCTGGATGCAGTGTGTGGATGTGCGGAAGGCCGGTCGGAGCTGCTGCAGCATGGGGCAGGGGTTGCCATTGTTTCAAAGAAGATACTTAGGGTTTCTCGGGTTGCAAGTGAAAGGGCAGTGAGGATTTTGCTGTCCATTTCCAAGTTCTGTGGCACCACCATGGTTCTTCAAGAAATGCTGCAATTAGGTGTGGTGGCTAAACTGTGCTTGGTGCTTCAAATGGATTGCGGATTCAAGACCAAGGAGAAGGCCAGAGAGGTGCTCAAATTGCATGCTGGAGTCTGGAGCAACTCTCCCTGTGTACCAACCACTCTGCTCTCTTCTTATCCAGCTTGATTCTATAGTTTCGTGTTTTGTCGGTCATCTATATTTGTGTACATATAATTCTTCATAGATAAAACTACGTAGCAATAGCAGTTACATACATGGGCAAAGAAACTAGTGCCCTCTCACACCAAATGTATACATAGAGTGGTTCACTCCTTTCGATTTATATGTAGAGACTCATTCGTTATTCAATAGATGAGAAGGGAAAAGCGGTTGAACTGAAGATGATGATGATCAATTATCGATATTAGTATAGAGAGACAGCTCGAGAGAGGGACCTTCTCCATCAACATTGTATAGTGACTTATATGTTGGTGGTGTCAAGCTGGTGCTACACTTTAGACGAGTGACTTATTGTAGGTCAGTAAATTAAATAGATATAACTATCAGCTACTAGATTGTATATCTCGTGAGCATGCCAAATATTACACAAAAGATTTGTAGTGTTCATAAAACATGGAACTTCAAAAGTTTTAAAGAATTCCGGAAGATATATAACTCTAGAGGCTTCAACGAATTCCGAAGACCTCAACGCTAGATAAACAGAAAAAACAGTAGCTGGATGTAAATTTATTGAAATGAGATACATAAAACAAAAATTACTATATCAAACCACAAGTAGTGACCTCTTTTATTTTTTTTTCTCACCAATTTTTTAGAAGAATTCATAGAAAACTAATCTAATTGAACCATCCATTTCCTTTCATTTCTTCATAAACCATACATGTTCATTCAATTTCTTCTTGGAGCAAGTATACTTATTCAAATATGCACATATTAATTACAGGAATCAGTCACTATATATAGGTAGGGTATCTTCATCTAGCAGTCAGTCAGGTATTATTTATTATCTTGTACCTAATTTTTCCATTTTTGCATCTTTATCTAGTGATGAATAATTGTCAATATTATGTAAATGTCCCCACTAGATGCCGAGATAAAAAAGTAGGAACATAGGAAAAAAAATATTAAAAAGAAATTAGCAGAGACAACAATGGAAGGCGTTAATGAGGGAGGTGGACAAAGTTGGCTAAAAGCCAGCGTTGGGTGGCCCGGAGGCGGCTTCGGTGGCGGGGGTCAGCGCTCACTACTTTTGATAATGAAGGTCAACCATAGTTCATGTATGGGTCAATCTCTTTGAGTAGTGGTGACATTTTGTGTGTGTTAGGGATCATTTTAAAAAATTGTACGGATTACTCAAAATATCATATTAATAAAAGAAAATTTTATAAATTCTTAAAATTCACCCCAACCCTTTGATCATAAACCCTAAATTTTATACCCTGAATTTTTATTCTTGATTTCACAACTCCTCCCTCTTACAAATTTCCCATATTAGTTTGAAGCAAAAAGAATTGTCTGTCCAACTCAGTTGGTAGAGTACAAGGCTCTTAACCTTGGGGTTGTGGGATCAAGTCCCACGGTGGGTAATTCATAATTAGGAGGTCTTTCACGGAAGCTGCTCTCAACTTGGTGTTGGGGGTAGCCTACTATCATACCTCCCCCTTACCCCATTACATATGGGAATAAGGGTCAACTAATTTTTAGTTTGAAGCAAAAAGGTTTAACAATTCTAATCAATTATACACAATCACTTCATTCACAAGGTAAGTAAAATTTGTTAATCACCTAACTAAAATATTTAAAGAGCTTAAAAATTTAACATAAATAATTTTATTCATAAAAATAAAATTCTAGAAGTTTAAGTATCTCATAATATAATTTTGACATTGTTTGTGATATTTTGGAGAGAAAAAAAGTTTGAAAAACTCCTGATAATTGAGTTTAACAATCTTATGTAGCAATAAATCCTAAGATTAAATGAATTGTAGTTGAATATCTTGTGTACTTTTCTTTTTGAATTCATATATGATAACCAGAATGTTAATTCCATAGATATACAATATTTTGTATTATATATTTTTTAAAATCCATGTTTTATTATAACTCATAAAACAGAGACTAAAATAATTAATAAAAATCAATGATGGGTCCAAAAATATTTGTGAATGCGAGCACCCGTATTAATTATTAAAATTTTTTATATGGGATGTACATAAATAAAATTTCAGAAAATAAACATGTAATCCACTCTAAATATGCTTTACATTTTAGTATTTATTTTCATCACCACAAAAGTAGAATAATACGAGAGAAAATTAGGGATGTCAACGGGTCGGATTTGGGGCCGGATATTGGTCCCCCGTTTAAAAAATTCGTACCCGTCTCCGTTTAAAAAACCGTGGGGATTTAAACGGGGATCCTCATCAGGTAATAGGGAAAACCGCGGGGAAACGAGTATTCCCGTTTAGAATAAACGATTATTTAAACGGGTATCGGGCCGGGTATATATATATTTAAATTAAATATATAAATATTATATATATATTTTATTTTAAATTAAATTTATTAATATTATATATATATATATAATAATTATTTTTAATATTTATCGGGTCAGGTAATCGGGTAATCGGGGTGGGGATTACCAAACCCGTCCCTGTCCCTGTCCCTATTTAGCATAAACGATTTTTCCCGTTCCCTGTTTAATTTGATTTTCGATTTTTCCCGTCCCTGTTTAATTTGATTTTTTATATTTTTTTATTAAAAATATGTTTTAATATCTTAATATTTTATAAATTTAAGTTCACTTTTTTTAATTTTATAAGTTTAATTTCACGTCTTAATTTAAAATTTTATATCCGTCGTGTAAAGGCCACCAGAGGCGGTGGCTCACCGTTCGACGACCATTCTAATCCACGTGATCAGAAATCGTCCCTGCCTGTCATCATTAGATTAATTGATCCCTACGCCGTCGACCACCGACCCTATGTTCAGAAGCGTCCACCTTCACAGTTATTAACTTCTTTATTTATTATTAAAAAGAAGCCCTACCAATCAGATAACTCTACGTATAACTTTACTTAATTTAACATTAATTAGGCTTCTAAATGAATAGAATGTTCAACGAACACTTTATGAATCGTTCGATGAGAAGTTTATTTATATTTGTTTATTTATTAAAAAGATAAATATGAATAATATTTTATGTTTGTTTATTTTTGTTCATTAATATTCATTTATGTTCGTTCTCTTATATTCAGTCAAATTTCTAGACCTATTTGAAATATTAATACCTAATAAATGCTAACTTTAAACACATTAATATTTTAAAACTCAATTAATTTTAAACTCGAATAAAAATAGTCAAATCAATTAAAGAAAATATAAATCCTAAAACTATTTGAAAATAAAAAAAAACTATTCTCAAATATAACCCCAATTAATTTTATGTTCTTTCGTTTACGTTTGTTCGTTTATGTTCATTTACGTTCGTTCATTTGTGTTCGTTTATCATTTTAACGAATGAACACAAACCAACTTAAATTTCTTAATGAATGAACAAAAATTTTCATTCGATTAGTTGTTTGCGTTTGTTCGTTTAAAGTTAAAATAACGAACATGAACATACCATCGTTTAGTTCGTTTATTTCGTTCACAAGCCTAACATTAATAGTTGTTTATTGTTATTTTGAGAGGTTTCCGGTTTTTTAACTATTGGAAATAATATTTAGGGATGACATGAGAGGTGAAAATAGTCATACTTCTTGAAAATTTTAAATTATCATATATTTTAAGATTTTTATGTATTTTTTATTTAAAATATATTTTTTCTTTATTTTTTTAAATTTATCTCCTCCTAAAATTTTAAAGATTTATCTCCTCTAACATAAAGTTTTACGTCCGTTCATAACAATATTCATATGTTCAAATGGTCTAAATAGAAAGTAATATCATCTAACTCTATAAAAAAACAATAAAATTATTTATTATATACTTTTCCTAAAAAAATATTTACTCTTCTATTATTCCCATAATATTCTCAGTACTAAATATGATTGTAGAGTAAGAGGAAGTCAGTTTTCTATTTTATTTTTTTCAATGTTGGCGTATCTGAAAATTTATTAGATGGATATTGCTCATCACGTTAATCGTAATCCTAGCCAATAATATTTTTCATTTTTTTTTTTCAAAGTGAAACTTTACTTCTTTCCTACTTGTAAATAAAAAATTATTTTAAAATTATTTTAAAATTAATAAATACGACTTACTAGAACTATAGATTATGTAATGAGCTGGGACCTGAAGTAATTTCTTGGGATCATATCAAGCTAGAGTGCCCTGATTTTGTCATTTCCAAAAGGCTATTGCATCATTTAGAGTTGGATTTTGATAAAATATTTTTTTAGATTTTTTTTCTATTTTTTAAAAAATAAAAATAAACAACTACTGAGAAATTTCAAAAAGAAAAAGGAATTTAATTATAAAAAAAACAAAAGGGCTTACTTATAATTTTTTGGAAAATTTGAGGAATAAAACATAATTTTTTTAATATTTGGAGGGGCGCCTCTAAACCCATTATTATTTTCTAGTGTATCATTTATCATTTAATAGAACCTACTTGCATGCTTCCTCGCTCAAATAGGGTGTTGGAAAAAAAATTCTTCGTATAGAGCTCTCATCAAATTATTTTCTAAATTAATGTGTTTTCTACTGTTTCAAGCTAAAGACGCATAGTAATATGATATCATTTTTTTTCATGAACTTCCAACTTTGTAGAGAAAAAAATGGGTGAAGACGCAGAGTAATCTTAGGATCTTCTCCAAATTACTGTTCAAAACACTATAGTCTTAAAAATAATTACTTGAATGGACTATTTGAGGAAATTTTTTTCAACACATTATCTCAGCCATTTGCCCTCTACTTGCATATCATGTTTCATAAAATTGTATTAAATTTTAGGGTAAACTACACAGATGACCACTTAACTATGGTCAAAAATCATTTTTACTACTGATATTTCAATTTGATCAAACATACCACCCAACTGTTTAAATGGTTCAATCAAGCTAATGGAGGTTAACTTTTAATGGTTGAATTGACATGGCAGTTAAATCATTTTGATATAATTACACAATTGGTCCTTGTTATTTATATATTATTTTAATTTAATCATAGTTTTAATAAATTAAAATAAATTTAACCCTCGAATCAAGAGGTGTCATGTGTCATTGGTTACACCTGTCATCATTCGATTAATGAACTAAATTTATATTAATTTATTAGATTTATTTTCCTCCAATTAGAGGATGACATGTGTCACCCTCTTGGAAGAAAATAATTAACGCTGCTGTGAAAAAAGGGTAGAGGGATTCGGTACTATATCCTTTGGATAGAATGGTAGCTCCCAAACCATTAAGCCAAAGCATCCTTTATGTTTAGTTTAGACAACAAATGATATATGTCTTATATCTTAGCATATAAATGCTTTACTCAAAATTAGTAATGTTTTACATGTTTTATAATTTAAAAATATATTCTATTTCTATTTTAACTTGTTAAATATATTTTATTTTTGTCTTAAAATATTAAATATTAAATATTTTAATATAAAATATATATTTTATATTTATAATCACTTAAAAATATTTTTTTAAAAATATTTTAATTTAAAATATATTTAAATATTTTATTATTCATTTAATATAAAATATATATTTTATTTAAAAAATATTTTTATATTTTATCTTCACTTAAAAGTTAAGATAATAAAGACTTATTTTAAATTAAAAGCACATTTTTAAATTGAAAAAGCCTAAAACAGTAGCTAGATAAGTCTTTATTATCTTAACTTTTAAGTGAAGATAAAATATAAACATATTTTTAAATTTAAAATACATTTTTAAATGAAGATAAAAAATATATTTTATATTAAATTAATAATAAAATATTTATATATATATTTTAAATTAAGATATTTTAAAAATATATTTTTAAGTGATTATAAAGTTAAAATATATATTTTTATATTAAAATAAAATAAATATATTTAATAAGTTAAGAAAATAAAATAAAATATATTTAACAAGTTAAAACATAAATAAAATATATTTTTAAAATATAAGACATGTAAAATATTATCAATCTTGAGTAAAACATTTATATATTAAGATACAAGACATATATCATTTGTTGTTCAAAGTAAACAAAATTGATGTTTTGGCTCGATGGAATGGCAGTTGCATGGGATCAAATCTCCTTCCCTCTCCTCTTCACAGCAATGTAACACGTGTTATTCTCTAATTAGAGGAAAATAAATCTAATAAATTAAAAATAAATTAGTAATGAACAAATCCACTAATTGAATGATAACATGTGTCATGATAGGTGTCACCAATGACAGATGTCGTCTCTTGATTTGATGATTAAATTTATTTTAATTTATTAAAATTAGAATCAAATTAAAAGAATATATAAATAACATAGACCAAATGTGTAATTATACAAAAATAATTAAACTACCACGTCACCTCCTCCATTAAATGTTAACGGAAGGTGGCTTGATTGAACCTTTGAAATAGTTGGATGGTCTAATTGATCAAATCGAAACATAGACGGTCAAAATTATTTTTGACAATAGCTGAGTGGTCACCCGTATAATTTACCCTAGTTTTTAAATATGATAAAATAATTTAAATCCTAAAATTACATAATCAAAAGTATTAGATTATTGTAACAAAACTATGTATATTATGAAATAAATTAAAAAAATATCATTTCATGAAAAATAAAATAAACACAAAATAAATGTGTCAAATTCTATATAAAATGATTTACTAGCTTGTTAATAAATTATATATGACCTGTAATACTTTATTTATACATGAAATATAATACCCCAAATTTTGGATAGTGACTAAAAATTAAGTTTTGAAAGTTTGGTGGTTAAATTATAAATTTTGTAAAAGTTTAAGGACTAAAATTATAATTTTAGAAAAGTTATATATTTTAGCCCCCTTAAACAAGAACTTCCGTGGTAATCAGATTTTTGATAAGGGATTTGTATTAAAAGTTATAAAGCGATAAAATTTAGTATAGAAATGGGTAATCGGATCAAATTGTAATTTTACGAAAATTTGAAGAATGGTAGATAAGGGTTGGAAATATTATTTCCATATTTTAGATCAGATAAATTTAGCACAAATCAGTGTAATTTTTCAGATTTGGACAAACAGTGTAATTTTAGTGACTAAAATGCAATTTTTGAAAATTACATTACCAAAGTAGAAAGTCAAAGCCAAGTTGATTCATCCTTGACTAAAGAATATTTTAATGGATAATATGAAAATGGCATTTGATAATTTTTAAGATTCATTAATGGTAAAAAATGGAATTTCTCATTAATTGAATTTAAATTCAATTAAATTAGTTTAAATTGCCATGTGTATTAGGAAAATTACTAGAAAAATCAAGAGTTATTCTTCTCCATCAGCTTGCTTCCGTGAAACCCCTACAAGGTGAGGAAAAATTTTCTTTGTCATTTTTGAGCTATTTTAGTAGGATTTTAGATTAAGTTGTGAAATAGAAAAATGTTCTTCATCAAATTCTCTATCATTTGGTATAAGAAATTCAAGCTAAACATGCTTGAATGTTGAGATTTGGTGATTAGGGTTTATGGATTTTGAGGATTTGATGAAATATTTTATGTTCTTGATGTTGGAGATTAATTATAAGGTTTATGTGATAATTAAAATTATGTGTAAAGTCCGATATTAGATTCGGCCAAGTTGAAGTTTATGGAGGTTGGATTAATTTTGATTGAATTTGATATTGTAATGGTTAGAATAGCATATATTTGGTATAAAGAAGTTGAATTCATGCTTGAAATTGAATGGAAATCAAGCTTTATGGTTCTTGAAATATTCGACCATTCAAGGGAAAATAGGGGAAAATATTGAAAATTTTCCTATGATCTAGAGTTGATATTAGATGTGTTCTATGTGACTTGGAGATCAATTTGGAAGCTTGAATTAGAAAAAGGACTATTTTACAAGTTTTGAGAATTGTGGCATATTATTGCATAAATGTGATAATTGGAGGGTTCAATGTTGAATTTTAACATTTGAAATGCTGCAATTTTTAAGTTGGGAAGTTTGTTGGAACCAAATTTTAAGTTTGGTAAATTTTAGTAGTAGAATTCAAAAATTTATAAAGTTTAGGGACTTGATTGCGAGTTATTAAATGTGAAAGTACCATTTAAGTAAAATATTACAATGCTGGAAATTTTATTAATATGCTGGTTTTTGGAGTTTGATTATTAGTTGGGAGCAATTTGCAAGTTTATTAAAGTAAATGGTTGAATTTGAAAAATCTAAGAAAGTTTAGGATGAAATTTCAAGCTTTTGAATATTTAAGTGTTGATTTAAATATTTTAATAAGGTGCTGGAAGTTTTAGAAATTTATATAGAATGATCATAATGGTGAAGAACTATTATGAATTTAATGAAAAATTAAGGTGAATTCTAGAAAGAATTTATAATTAGTGGATTGATTGTGTAATTAGAAAAAGTCGAAGGGTTGATGATGGAAATAAATAATTATGGAATTTAAAGAGTATGTTTGAGAAGTTTGAATCTTTAATGGAAATATGAATTAGTTTTATATCGATTTTATTTTTATAGACTTTTATATTATTAAGTTTATATTATTAAGTTTAGATTATGTTAGTACGATACTAATATATAGTTGAATATTTTATGTTATTATATGACGTTGTCATATCACGATAAACCTAGCGATCCGAAAGGAAAGAACAAAGCACAAGAGTATGAACTGCCCATTTTATTTATTTAATTATTATGATGACTTGCGATAAGTCAACCTCATTTTATTTTCAAGTATGATTTATAAAAATTTAAGTATGGATGATTTCCATAATATTTTCAATAAGTTTTATGAAGGATTTAGGGTATGAACTGTCCAAATACGATTTTTTTATAATGATGAATTTTAATTGTTTATGATTTTAAGACATGAATTTATAAATGATTATGTTACGAATATTAAGCACATGTATGTTGCATTGAGAGTCGTAGGTACATTTGACATGCCATTAAGTTGAGTAAATTAAAGTTAAGTTATGGTACATTCGTGTACATTATGTATTTACACCGTGAGTGCAAATGATATGATTTGCACTGAAGTGCATCTTATGACATTATGATTGGCACCGTGATGTGCCTAGTGCGCACCTTATGTTCTACTCAATGTCTCACTAAGTTATACTTAGTGCGTGATGATTTTCATGCGTAGGTTCTGATTAAATAAGGATGTGCAGTGAGAAACCTCCTTAGCATCTTTTTGGAAGTCATGTCTATCATCAGTATCAGTAAGACATCTATGATGTTACTTTTGACTTTTAGTGGCATGTATAATTATGTCACTAGTTTTATTTATCGGATTTACTTTTAAATAGTCTATAGTAGTAAATTATGATTGTTTTATTTTGTCTAGTCTAGTCTTAACAGTTTTATGCATGAGAATATATATATGGTTCAGAAATTTAGCAGAAATCAGATAGTTCTAAATGATTTACGAAAATACATTAAATTGTCTAATTACTGCTAAAAATGAATTTATTTTCTATGACAAAATGTTAATTTATAATTTTTATGCTATTAAGGAATATATTTAAAGTTAAAATATGAATATTTTAAAACGAAACAAAATTTTAAGCATATATGTTAAGTGAATATTTGTCAAGTTGATGTGATATCTTTGACATGTAATTATTTCTCAAATGTTTTTAATAGAAGCAACCAATTTTATTCAAAATAGAAAATATCCCAAATTACAATAAAAATTTACAATCGCAATCGTAAATTAAACACATAACTAGGAAAATTTCTTATAATCATTGAAACAAAACTAGCAACTTAAGATCACATAAGGATCATACATGGAAAGATAAAAAAATCAAACCAATAAACTCGAACAAAGATAAATACAAACATATTTGATCGCATCAGCAAACAAACCACAAAAGGGATCAAACTATTGAAAAACCATTGACAAATTGTAAATCAAACTCGAGTGATGTGAAAAGCTATCAACGAACACAAATCAAGTATTCAAATCCAATCCGATGGTCTAAAGCAGGGAAGATCAACAAGACATCAGATAAGTATCATCTTGACCAGTCGTGGTGATGTCAAATCAACCTTTAGAAAAAAGATAAATGAAAAACGACAAAACAACTGAAAAATATGTCAAAAAAGCATATGAAAACGTGTTATACATGCAGACTTATTGATAATAGAGATACAATATCGAAAAGAAAAAGACAATAAAGAATACCGACGGTCGACAACCAACATTAAATTTGGTGTCGCCGCCAATCAACAAAGACGAAAAAAGAAAAGAGATGAGCGACACACCAATGAGAGAAATTGGATTTTTTAAGTAAGAAAATCCCTAGATTAATTATTTCTCAAAATTTAATCTTTATGACAATATGAATTAAAACATTATTTTTATTATTATTATGAGGTGCATATAAGGTAGTATTTGTTTGAAATGCTTTCAACTATTCGACAATAAACGATCATACACTTTTACAAACATTATACTTGAATCCGAGACTTTAAAAGATAATAATAATCTCTTATCAACTGAAACCGCTTAATACATGCATTTAATTACAACTCATATAAAATATGACATAACATAAAACATAAGGCAAAATATAACATAAACAGAACATATATATTCTTCCTTTTTAAAATCTATTTTTTTGGTAACAATTTTTTTAAAATCTATTTCAATTTTTTAGTTTTCCAGCTCATTTTAAGCAAACAACATAATTATCTTTGTCAAATATTAATACGTTCGTTTCAACTAGAAGCCGAGGCTTCGTTCGCTTCTATAGTATGATTTGATTCTGGTTTGATGAGTTTATAGGCTTTATTAGCGTTTTAACCTTAATATAAACATTCGCGGAGCGGGAAAAAAAAGGAAACAAGCAAAAATAGGGAAAGAAATTACTGATATTGCAGATGGGGGAAGTGCATGCATATGGTTTCCTCAAGTCCTGGTGAAAGCATCATCACTAGACAAATCAAATGGGCTCCAATCACCAAACAGCAGATTTGGGTCTTGAGTTTCAGGTCCTAGAACTGGCTCTTGTGTTGCTTGCAAGGAAAGAGGATTTTGCCACAGAAAATATTCTTGACCAGATAAATCATCGCCTGGCAGAGGCGGCAATGCGTAGTTACTTGTTTCATGGCCCGTACATTGTTGATCAACTCCATCTTGATGCTTGTGAACTGATTCTAATCCAGAATAGTATATTTGACCATTGTTGCTCAGATGATTTTCTATGGACATATCGGAGTGCGCTAGGCATGAAACAAGACCATTCTCTCCTGGTAGCTGAAGACTCGATTCCACGTTTATGAACTCTTTTGACGGATCGAACTCGCTGGGAAATTCCGGCGCATCGAAACCAGACTTGTTTTCCGGTTGTTTATTATTCAAAAAGTTCACTAAAACGAGTGCCAGATCGATGTGAGAACCACCAGACACATCCGAGGGGATATTAGACTTGGATAAGGTATTCACTTTGTGACCATAACGAGGAACTAAACCACTTGACAAACTCTTGGAGGGGACATGACCATCGGTCGGCATCCTTAGTAACGACTTACCTCTTTGATTCTTGCGGCAGCCGCCTCCGACCGGCACGTTCCGAAGGGACCCTCCTTTAGTCCAATATCTTCTACAGCCTTTGCAGAAGTACCTCGGTTGTGTCAAGCTGTAATTGTTGTAATAGCAGAATTTGGTATTGGAAGAGCCACACCTGGGACAATTTGGTGATACCTCCACACTAGGCTTCCATCTCTCCATAACAAATAATTGCCTTCAACTCCGTAGCCTTTCATCAAGAAAATTAGGTTAAATCTGTTGGAGAGCACGCATGAAGGCTTATGGGGCCATGGGAATGTAGTTATATGAAGCAAATGCCTCGAGAGGCACGATCAGGTTATAGGAAGCAAATGCCTCGAGAGGCACAATCAGGTTATCTTCATTAGGAGACAACCTCCCCCGGTGAATAGGTTATAAAAACAGATGCACACGGGCAATGCACGTGAATATCTCTTTAGTCCCTAGAATGATAACTTCAAGAGAGGATATCTGGGATCATGCGCTTCTTGGATCATGTACCATTTCTCTTTTCTTTTCTTTTTTGCAGATTTTCATGAATGTGCATGTGATTGAGAATGTTGAACAAAATTAACTCACTTTTCTCAAAACCACCATCTCTGAGTTGCTTCTCATTCCATCCATACAACACTTGCTGCCATGATCCTTGATAAGGGCATGCTAAAAATGGTGAGCTAAAAGTGAGCATATACATCTTCAAACACGACAGATGCATAATTTTTTGTTAGTGGACGAATATATAAAATTTCGAGGGAAATCAACTTATAAGATTTTAGGGAACGAAAACGGATTATCAATAGAAAATACAAGAAAAAAAAGGATCGATGGTTTTATTAGAAGGCCTTTGTGATCTTTTATCTCTGTCTTCTTTTGCAGAAGTGATTAACAAGAGTTTTTAGGATCTATCTGATGGTTTTCCATTTATCATTAATAAGGACAGACTCTATCATTGTTCTATGCAGAACTTCCAAGAAGACACCGCCTCGTTGCTGCATTGTTTTCAACAGTTCATCTCCGATAGTGAACGATGGCGACTTGTTTGTTCGTTCTTTCCATTTCGGGAAAAAAATTGCATTACTAGCTATATTTATATCTGAAACAAGTCTGGAACAGTGCTCGAACCAAACCATATCTTCAATCCCATGTTGTCGTCTTCACCGTCTCAATGCTCAATGCTGTTTTATCATCATCCTACTTTTTCTTCCATTCGCGCATCCGGTGTCTTTTAACATTACTAGTTTCGTTGCCTCAGCAAATAGCATAGTTTACGAAGGAGACGCCCATCCTTCACTTGGAAACATCGAACTCAACAACGTGGATTATTTATGCCGTGTTGGTCGGGCGGTGTACTCGGAGCCTATTCGCGTATGGGATTCATCCACCGGAGCGCTTGCAGACTTCACCACCCAATTCTCATTCACCATCAAAACCAGAAATGCGACTATTTACGGCAATGGATTTGCGTTTTTCCTTGCTCCTGTGGGCTACCAAATACCACCAAATTCGGCGGGGGTTATCTTGGGATATTGAATAGCAGCGCCGCGGATGCCTCGTCCCAAACTCAGGTGGTCTCAGTTGAGTATGGAGATTGGGATCCACCAACAGAACATGTTGGGATCAATAACAGCTCAATGAAATCAGTTGTTTATGCCCCATGGATTGCCGGTTCAAACACTGGGAAAGTGGCTAACGTTTGGATTACTTACAATGCCACCGCACAAAACCTGAGTGTGTTTTGGACATACGATGAACACCCTGTTTTTATGGGGAACTCTTCTCTTTCTTGTGTGATTGATCTAAAGAAAAATCTCCCACAGTGGGTTAAAATTGGATTTTCAGCTGGTACAGTCCAGTACACAGAATACAACACCATTAAATCATGGAAATTTACTTCAAATCTCGAAACCAATCCCAGTAAAGGGTACAACATAAGAACATATGTGATTGTTCTTGTTCCAGTTTGTTCAGTCGTGTTGTTACTTGGCCTATGTACAGGTTGGTTCTTCCTCTGGCGGCCAAAGAAGGGCATTCCGTGTTGGTCACGGCCGAATAGGATGCCAAGCGGCAATCGGGATGTAGACGGGGATGGTCATACAAATGGAGCGAATGAAGTGAGCCCTCATATTGATGGAGGAGGCATACCAAATTTTTTTTCTTACAATAACTATTTAAAGCTACCAATGTCTTCGGGGAAGACAAAAGATTGGGCCGAGGAGCGTCGGCACATGTTTATAAAGGAGAGTTGGACGATCGTAGAGTAGTTGCCGTGAAGAGAATATTTACCGAATCCGAGAGTTCTTTTATCAACGAACATAATGTAATAAGTCATTTAAAGAATCGAAACTTGGTGGGGTTCATCGGTTATTGTCATGAATAAGACCAGCTATTACTTGTTTATGAGTAAATGCCAAACGGCTGCCTCGACAGTCATC
This sequence comes from Hibiscus syriacus, assembly GCF_006381635.1. Lineage (NCBI taxonomy): Eukaryota > Viridiplantae > Streptophyta > Magnoliopsida > Malvales > Malvaceae > Hibiscus > Hibiscus syriacus. The sequence goes on along the minus strand of NW_024063073.1, from coordinate 431,406 downwards.
TTCATGGCGAACTGACACTTTTTTGGCACACAAGGCATAAGATAGCCATTGAATTGGCATTCGCTCTTAATTATCTTCATGAAGGCGCGGAGCAGTGTGTCATCCATAGAGAGATCAAATCAGACATTGTGTTGCTAGATCTGGATTTCACAACCAAGCTCGCCGATTTCGGGGTTTCGAAGCTTATTGAGGGGGGGCAGAAGACTCAAACAACGAAGATCATCGGGACATACGGATACTTAGCACCGGAATACTTGCAAGAAGGAAAAGCTCGCAGACGGACATGTACAGCTTTGGGATTGTGGTGTTGGAGATTTGCTGTGGGAGGAAACCGAATCGAAAGGGCACGCTGGTTAGGTTGGTGTGGCAGTTATACCTTGCCGGCTGCGTCGTCGTCCCTGCCGATGCACGGTTAGAAAATTTCGACGAAACCGAAATGAGATGCTTGATGTCAGTGGGATTATGGTGTGCTAATCCTGATGAAAGGAAAAGGCCTAGTGCAGGGGAAGCTCTCAAAGTTCTTCTCAAGGAATCTCCATTGCCGGAACTTCCACAAGATATGTTTCCACCTCCTTTAGCAACACTGGAAATCAATACCTCAGGCTCAGAGCTGACTGAGGGATCAAGATGAAGCGTTTAATTCAAGAATCAACCAATTGTTGAGAAACACTATAATATCAATCAAGATTCTGCAGATAAATCAATGAATTTAGCCGTCTTAACCACTAAATGCTAATGATACCACTTTCATTCCTATATTTATCCAAAGTTTTCCTTCCATTTCTTATGCAATTTCACTTAGGATCGGTGGTTCCAATTCATAATAATGCTGGTATTTCGAGTCCGGTAAAAAAAATTTAAATTATTTAAGTTGTAAGTCTTATTTTACGACTCGAAGTTGACTAGAATTTTTTTAGTCTAACCGAGTTTATAGAATTCGAGTTAATCAAAATTTTGAGTTTTTATTTAAATTTAATTGTAATTATTTAAAATATTATTTTATTATTTTATTTCAATTTAAATGATTTTTATAGTCATATAATATATACATATGAATATATATATATATTCATATGTAATATACATATATTATACATAGTCGAGAGATTCAAGTCACACTGAAAAATCAATCCACTAATTACTAAATATTTTTCGAGTTGTATTTTACAATTCGATTTGAACTTGAACTTTTTTTCGAGTCGAGTCAAGTTTATGAAACTACAACTCGAAGTCAATTCGAGTCAAATTTTTTTAAATTGATTCGAATAAATAAAATAATTTTTGAGTCGAATCAACTTTTATTCGTCCCTAGTGCGACTATAAACGTGATTTAAGAGTGAAATGGGTGAGCAAGGAGCCAACAATGCGAGTGAAGGAGCGTATAGAGCAGGGTGGCGGATCAAATCAAAATGGAGACGCTGTTCCGATAATTAGGTGAACCAACCAACCAACATTTTCATTACTTTGTATGGCCAGGTTTGTGATGGATTCCAATTAAATTCGGAAAGAAACTATTTGGAATCATTACTATGAAAATTAAATAAATTTTAATTTAGATACTTTTAAATTTATATGTATGCATATAGTTAAAATCTGATTAAATAAAACTATAATATATTTTTTTATTAAACTAAGATGATTATAAAATAATATTTATTTTAAATAATTTTAATCATTTGACTATAAACGTTTAATCATTCTGTTGCAATCCACTCTTGATGAAAGTTGAGCGTTTCAATGATAAAATAATAGGGAATGACGATCCTTTCAATCCAAAACAAGATCGAAAAGGAAGATAATTAGGAAACTAAATTAACGAAACGTTTTCTTCCTTCTTTTAGCATTGGAATTTACTTGAACAGGTTTACATTCTTACCGTCTTTGACCTTTCTTTGCTTCCTTCCACCTTCCAAGATGCTTCCTTTTTTTCCCTTTCTAGAAAAGGACAACATGAACAGTTACCGAAAATGAAATTGGATTTTCTAGTTTGTGATTTCACTTGTCCAATCCTGTTTTGTCGAAATTTCCCACCTTCCTAAAATCATTGTTTTTCAAATCTCTTGAAGAAAAATGGATTCCATGACTTGATTACATACACCAATCGCCTTCCCCACATATTAAGATCATTCCTTGGGATCCAACCAACGCTTTTAAAGCCCTTGAAGAGAATTTTAATAAGGGAACCAACCATGAACAATCTGTTCTCGTTTCCTTCTCTCGCTTCCGAAGCGAAGGGTCTTTCCCGATCACCAACACCACGACGAGGTCCAGATGTCGGAATCGGCTTCGACCCCTCGCGGCGTCAACCTCGACAAGTTCTTCGACGATGTCGAGTCCGTCAAAGACGAGCTGAAGGAGCTCGAGAGGCTCAACGAAAAACCTCTCCTCGTCTCACGAGCAGAGCAAGACGTTGCACAGCGCGAAGGCCGTGAGGGATTTGAGGGCCAAGATGGACGCCGACGTATCCACGGCGTTGAAAAAGGCCAAGCTCGTTAAGGTTCGCCTGGAGGCGCTTGACCGGTCCAACGCCGCTAACAGGGGCCTGCCCGAGTGTGGACCGGGCTCTTCCTCCGACCGGACGAGGACTTCGGTCGTGAACGGGTTGAGAAAGAAGTTGAAAGATTCCATGGAAAGTTTCAATGACCTGAGGGAGAGGATCTCGTCTGAGTACAGAGATACTGTTCAGAGAAGGTATTTTACGGTACCGGAGAAAACCCAGATGAAAAGACTCTTGATCTTCTGATTTCAACAGGTCAGTTCACCCTTCTTGTTACATACTGCAATCTGGAAATTTCCAAATCCTTTTCATTTGGTTGATTGATATGTTTAATTTGGGGACGATTATATGCTAAGCTAAGTGAGTAATTTGGGTGCAATCTGGAAATTTTGCAAACATACATGTAGATTGAGTCTCTTTTATATGTTGAATTAACAATTGAAACTTTGAAATCGTAATTATGAACAAAATTTGGGAACTCGTTTGGTGTTAACATTCTTGCAGGGGAGAGTGAGACATTCTTGCAAAAAGCTATTCAAGAACAAGGAAGGGGAAGAATTTTGGACACGATCAATGAGATTCAAGAAAGGCATGATGCCGTGAAGGACTTGGAGAGGCATCTCAAGGAGTTGCACCAAGTTTTCATGGACATGGCAGTGCTGGTTCAGGCTCAAGGCGAGCAATTGGATGACATGAGAGCCCAAGTGAACCGAGCTAACTCGTTTGTGAGAGGTGGAACGGAGCGGCTGCAAACGGCTAGGAATTACCAGAAAAACACCCGGAAATGGACTTGTTATGCTATCGTAATCTTGCTGCTCATCGTCTTGTGTCGTGTTATTCACCGTATTCAGTCCTGCTCCGGCGACACCGGCAACAACAACTCCACCTCCACCTTAAAAGTTGCTTTGATCAGCTATCGATCGGAGTGTTAGCTATGCATATGTTGCTTGAGAGACTATAGTCCTTTTTTACTTCTATATTTTTGATTAGTTTGAAAACTTGATGGGCTGAGGCATTTTGATTGTTGATTCTTTCTTGTATCTAGCAATATTTTTGGTTTAGTTTTTTTCATGTTTTCTTGGTTTTGCTACGTATACTGTTTACATGTTCTGAAAGGTGTATGGATATAAGTATTCATAGGAGTAACTAAAACTCGACTCGACTTGAAAAATCAAATTTTTTACTCGATTCGGCTTGAAAAAACTCGACTCAATTTGACTTTAAGTTTTAATTTCATAAACTCGATTCGACTTGAAAAAAATTCAAATTCAAATCGAGTTGTAAAATACAACTTGAATAATTCAAAATTTTAGTAATTAGTTTATTTATTTTTAAGTTTGAGTCGAGTCCTTAAACTTTGTATGATATATATTATCACGTATGAAAAATATAAAGAAATATTTATATATATACGATTATAGAAAGTCACTTAAATTAAAATCAAATAATGTAATAATATTATAAATATTGACAATTAAATTTAAGTAGAAACTCAAAAAATCGACTCGATTCAACTTGACTCGAATTTATAAACTTACCTTGACTAAAAAAAATTAAAATCAAGTTCGAATTGTAAAATATGACTCGTCAACTCGAATAACTTGAAATTCTTTAAGTTGGACTCGATCCAACACTCGTATTCAATGCCATGTTATTATTTAGGGTAAATTATGTATTTAGTACTTAAACTACAGTTTGATTATTTTACTAAACTTTTATTTTTTTTCAAAATCATACTTAGAGTTTAGGTTTTGTTTCATTTAAGTACTTTTGTTCAAAATTTAACATTAAATTAAATTTATAACATTATTGTTAAATTATTTTTATTTTAAATCTTTTTTAAATAATTTTATTTTTAAAATATTTTTAATTATATGTTTTAACTTGTAGTGATATTTTAAAATGTAAAAATATTTTTAAAATAATTAAAATTTAGAATAATAAAATTTAAAAAATTAATTAGAACTCATACAAATTATGATAATATGGAATCTTTAATCACTCGATAAATTAATGCATGTCTATGTTCTTTACGTTGTTGTTATAAATTATAGATAAAAATTAAAACTCTATGTTTATTTTTATTTGGCAAAAGACATCAGTGATCCCTGTAATTTGGGAAAAACTATATGACCATCGTATTATTATTTTTTTCAATGTGGCCCTCCAACTCAGAAAATAAAACCTAATGAGAGCATTTGACGAATGTTTTTCGTCGTTGGCCGTTACGGTATTGATGTGACAGTTCACAGTGCTGACGTGGTAGTCCAAGATGAGAGAAAATAATAATACAAAGGCAATATTAATTTTTTTTAAAAAGTAAAGAGGCCTCTAATACTTTTTGTCTTTCTATTTTTTACACAAATTTGATACGATAAACTCTAAATCTGATTATGGGTTTCTTCATGTAGTTTAAAGTATTCCCAATTCCCATAATTATTTATTTGTAACACCACCGCCTTGCAATTGGTTGAAACCTCTAACTCTTCTGGATTGTCTCGTGAGGAAAGGGGAGTCTTCTCGTGACGAAGACTTCTTAGAATAAATGGTTCATACATGACTGATGAGAATGGGTTAAAGTATTATAAGATGCAAGTAGAAAGATGAAGATCAAGTCATGCGTACTAATGGCTCCCAAATCCACCTTTATTCTTATGCTAATGCAGGGAATGTGGAGACTTCAGTTGCAAGAGATGAAGACCTTAACTCAAATCCAACGACACATTATACCTTACGATTAGATCAGAATTTTTATCAGGGATTTAAATCACGATCACAGTCGAATTTTCGGCTGCACTGCATTTATTGATTATATACACAACGGACATTATTACGGTGATGACAAATATAGCGAATATGCAATAACGGTTTCAGGACGTTATTACGAGCATGAGCACCACATCGGCTTCACATGAAACGGACTTCTAGGGTCCAATAGCATCGGCAGCTTCGGGTACGTCATAGGAGTAACAATCGCCACCATCATTTTGGCATCCTTTTCTGCACCAGGACTCAAACGTCACAGGAAGCGCGGTCCAGAAGGACTAGATGAGAGCCATACATCGATCCCGATAGCTTTGTCATCGACATAGGCCTCGACGAGGACACCATGAAGAGCTACCCAAAGCTGCTCTACTCGGAGGCCAAGCTCCAGAAGAACGATTCCACGGCTTCATGTTGTTTCATATGCTTGGCGGATTACAAAAGCAGTGACATGCTGAGGTTGTTGCCCGATTGCAACCATCTATTCCATGTCAAGTGTGTGGACCCTTGGTTGCGGTTGAGCCCGATATGTTCCGGTTGACTTATCATAAGTCGTAATCAATCAAATAACTGAATAAATAAATAAATTATATTTACTTTGACACTTTATTAATAATCAAAATACAAGCCTCACTAAGCTTTAGAATTAATCTTTTGTTTTCAAATGTTTCTACTACCCAATTTATCAAAATTTCATATTCAGACAATTTGCACTACCTTGAAGAAATATTATTATGTATTAATCTATATACTTAAAAATTATTCGTTAGTACCACTGAAAACTAGAATTGAATACGAATTTAACCATACAAGGCACTTCTTCTAATTCAACTTGTACGATTAATAACAAATTTTCAAAGTTGACTGACAGAAGCTATTTTGAGCATAATCTGCTGCCATGCTTTCTGGATTTTACTCGATTTTGATCCGATTCGAGCATGAAATCAACCTCTATTCAACCTTATAAAATCTCTACAATCAAATCTCTAATCAAATTTCATCATAACATAAACTTCCCTAAATTATGGTTGGCTGAAACATCATGGAAACATTTTCAGGAAGTTTTGATCATCATACAAGCTTGGAAACGATTCTACGACCTCAAAACATCAAAATTCATCATTAATTCCATAAAACCTAGAATTTGGGATCTTTGAACACAAACAAGATTAGCATGCAATACTGATACCAAATGATAGTGTTTTTAGAATAAAATAGTTTTCTATTTCACGGCTCAATCCAAAATCCGAAGGAAATTGCTCAAAAATGAAAATAAAATTTCTCTTACCTTAGGACATGGAGGCCACGAAATGGAGCTGAAATTGGCTTGGTCTCGTGAAATTTCTCCTTAATTTCATGTTAATTATCATGTATTTAAGTTTAAATGAATATAAAACTCATTTAATGAGAAATGCCCATTGTACCATTAATGAAACTTGATATTTACCTTCATACCAAGCCACATAACCCTTATCATCTTTATAAATTCAAATATAAATAAAATTATTTTACCCTTTACAACTTTGCCCATGCCATTTTCCAAAAATTTCAATCTTGTCATTTTCATCCAACGATCCAAATTGAATATGGAAATAAATTCTCAAATCCAATGCTCCATGTTATTTTTCATCATTTTAACATGTGGAAATAATATTTCTAAGATTAATTTATTGCCCTTCAAATTTACTTAAAATTTCTATTTGATTCGATTTACCGAATTTTTACCGGACTTTAATACTTTCTAGTTTTTAACAAAATTTCTGGATCAAAATCTATTTTGCATAAAACTCCATTCTCAAGAGTAAACTATCTATTTATGGGGGAAATTCTTTTTGGGAAAATTATTACTTAGGTACCTAAACCTTTCTTAATTTTATATTTTGATCACTAAACTTTCAAATTTTACATTTTGATCACTAACCAAAATTTTGGGGTATTACAATTTGCCAACTTGAATAACTCGAAATATTTTACTCGACTCGATCGAACACTCACCCCTAGTAGTAATTATATCAATCTTATTACTATGACAGGAAGAACAAAGTGATACATAAATGATATTAAGGAAATTAAAAGGGATAAAATACACAAATGATCCCCGGACTATAGGATGTTGCTTTGTTAAATATTTCGACTATTAAAAGTTACAAAATGGTCACATGACTATTTACATGTTCCAAACTCATTCTTTTTAGTTAACGATTGTTTAAGCTGGAAGTTGACATGATGACTAGGATATGATAGTTGTTTGAGATTTTGGGATCAAGTTTTATCATATCACAATCAACAGATTAAATTCAGCTCAGAATACCGTCAATTTTTAACCGGAAAAAGGGTGAGTTTGAAACATAACGAATAGTCGGTGACCATTGTGTAACTTTTAATAGTCGATGGACTTAACGAAACAACACTCTATAGTCAAAGATCATTTTATAACTTTTAATAGTCGAGGGATTAATAAAACAATACACTATAGTTGAGGGACAACTTCTGAACTTTATCCAAATTAAAAATACAGATGAATTATTAAGTTTGATGTTAAAATATTGAGAAAATCGCCTCAGTGACCAAAAAAAGTTATAATATACGATTTTAACCAACTTTTTTTGGATTTGCCAAAATGACCAATAAAATCGCAACGCGAAATAAAAATCGCAACGCGATCCCCAGAATCGCAAATCAGTTTCCAAAATCGCAACGCGATTCTTGAAAATCGCAATGCGATAGTACAAATTCGCATTGCGATTTTCCAAAATCGCAACGCGAATATGAAAATCGCAACGCGAACACATAAATCGCAACGCGTATCCGTAAATCGCAACGTGTATCCGTAAATCGCAACGCGTATGGGTAAATCGCAATGCGTATCCGTATATCGCAACGCGTATCCGTAAATCGCAACGAGAATCCGTAAATCGCAACGATAATCCGTAAATCGCAACGATAATCCGTAAATCGCACGAGAATCTGTAAATCCGGTAGGGCATATGTCTGTAAATCACAACACTGAAATTTTGGGTATATAACACTGAAATCATAAACTAAATCCCTAAATCGCAACTCATTCCATCTCCATCTATCACTCTCTCCGGCGACATCCGTTCCTATATCCAACGACATCCTTCCCAATCCGGCAACAGGTTTTAGTTTCGCAGCTCGTCTGTTTAGTAAATTAATTTACAACCATGAAATCATCTAATGTTGATCATGTTTGGATAGATTTGTGTTTTGGAGGGTCATGGGATAATGTTAATGGTGTTTTACAATATATGCCTTTACCCATGAATCTTCAACTAAAATTGTCTTTACAAAAGTTAACTTATGAAACTCTAATGCTACGTGTTTCAAATAAATTGAATTTAGAGCCCCTAAGTGGATTTAGGCTATCTTATCAGAGAAATGGTAAAGTTTATTTGTTAACCGACAATGAAGATGTTGAACGATTCATTGCTTACATTAGTGTTTCACAAGATGATGTTACATTGTATGTTGTTGAACCTAGAAGTAGTATTGTTGGGTCAGTAGCGGGTAGTAATCAACTAAGTTTTTCTCAAAACCCACAACCTTTCTCTAATCCAAATCCCAATCAACTTTCAGCACCAAATTCCGGTTTTCGTATTGACCAGTTAGACGATGATGAGCCAACAGAAAAAATTGTGAGTACTAGTCAGTATTCGAAATTTGGTCTTGGTCAATATCCGGACTTTGATATTGGTCAATACACGGATTTTGATGATGTTTCAGAAGAAGAAACAGACCCTGCGTGTAATGATTTTGATATTGGTCAATACCCGAATTTTGATGATGAAACAGCCGTTGCCGAAGAATGTATTGATGATGATAATGAGGAGGAAGTTACGACTGTGAATGAACATGTTGAACATCCATTCTGTAATTCATATAATCCTGAAGAAGAAAAGAAGAAGAAAAAGTCCCCGAAGAAAAGAAAATGCCACGGGCGTATACTGGAATATGCCAGAATTACTTCAGATACCGGAAGAAGAGTTGATAAAGAAAGCAGTTGATTGTTACACAAAAGTTATTCGTATCAAGAAAGATGATTGTTTTGATACAAGGAAGACTTGAAGATAGCTTTGTATACGAAATGTGTGGAAGATGGCTATCAACTAAAAGTTAACAAATCAAGCAAAGATCGTTTCGAAACAAGGTGTATGATTGACAAAAACTGTACGTGGCGTATGATTGCAAAGAGAATAAAAGATTGCAAAATGTTTCAAGTTAGGACTTTTATTGATAAACATACATGTTCAAGAACCCAAGTTTTTCCTCACCATAGACAGGCAAACAAAAAGGTGTTGGGTGGTTTTCTGGCTGAGTTAATGTTTTTGAATGGCAGGGTATATCGGGGACATGAAATTATGACTGACATGAATGCTCGGTTCAAGATTAGTATATCATATTCTCAAGCTTGGAGAGCCAAATGTTATGCCTTGGAATTGTTGAGGGGGTCGCCAGAAGCATCGTTTGCCCAACTGCCGGCTTATTGTCACAATTTAAAGCTGAAAAATCCTGGGTCGGTAACTCATATCAAAACAGATAGAGATGGACGCTTTGAGTTGCTGTTTATCGCCATTGGTGCTACGGTTAGTAAATCAATATAATTTTGTTGACTCATTTTTGTTAGTTACATGCATTTCACATTTAAATGATTATATTTCTTGTGTATATTATTTGTAGATTCGTTCGTTATTACTTGCATGCGCCCAGTTATTATAGTTGACGGAGCACATTTGAAAGGTCGATACCTTGGAGTAAACTTATTAGCAGTAGCCATGGATGCTAACAATGGGATATTGCCAATAGCTTACGGGGTTGGCAAATCTGAAACCTCTGATTCATGGACATGGTTTATGGGGCATCTTAGGGATTGCATAAGTCCTATTAGCAATCTGACAATCATATCCGATAGGGCAAACTCAATTGACAACGCTGTTAGAAGGTGTTTCCCAGATGCTTTTCATGGACTTTGTGGTGTTCATTTGTATAGAAATCTAAAATCAAGGTCTGCTGGTATAAAAAAGCACAAATGGACATACTGGAAGGCTGTAAAAGCTTATCGGGAAGTGGATTTCAATAAGCATATAAATTGTTTAAGACGTGTTTTGCCTCAGTGTGCTCAAACACTAGAAGATGTCGGGTTTGAAAGATGGTCAAGAGTACATCAACTTGGAGTAAGATATGGTTTCATGACGTCTAATAGTGCAGAATCAATCAACGCTCTAAGTCGTCATTCCCGGAAATTACCCATTACTATGTTAATGGAGTTTTTTCGAGCCTCTATTCAACAGTGGTACTACAAGAAAAGAAACCATGCAGGTATTATTTCTTTGAATTCGTAACTTATCATATTTATATATTTTACTAAGTATTGTTTATTTAAATTTACAGGAACATTGGAACATCGTGTTACACCATGGACTGAAAAAAAGATAACGAAACGTGTTGTGAAGTCAACGTCATGGAGAGTTGAACCATGTTCAAACACTTTGTTTCAAGTACTGGATAATAACTTAAATGGGCTAGTCGATCTAAATGCAAAGACGTGTAGTTGTATGAAATGGCAAACATCTGGTTATCCGTGTGGCCATGTTATAAAAGTTGCTCTTCATTTAAACCAAGATGATTCAAGCGCATACACTATGGATTGCTACACTACAGAAGTTTATCGACAGACTTATGCCGAGATTGTCTACCCTATTCCACATCCTTCTGAGTGGGACATACCAGATGACTTACAAACAGTTTTGCCACCAGCCATGGACAGAAGGCTACCTGGCCGACCAAAAAGTCACGATCGTATACCGTCTAGGGGTGAAGAGAAGAAGAGATCGACATGTAGTCGGTGCAAGGAAAGTGGTCATACAAGGTTGACATGTGGATCACCAGTGCCATCAAAATCATCTTTTCCTCTACCAAAATATGGATCCTCATCAAAATCCAAAGCTCATATGGTGTGAACTTTGTATTATGTAAACGTTGTTATTCAGTTGTATTATGTAAACGTTTTAACATTTAACATTTTATGTGTATTATGTAAACGTTGCCATCAAAAGCTCATATGCAAACGTTGTATTATGTGGATTTTATGTGTGAACTTTTAACATTTTCAGTTGAATTAATGACTCAGGCCAACCATTTTGACTTAACCAACTCTTGTTATTCAGTTGTTATCACTATTAGGCATGCATTTGACTATCGCAACACGGAAATTACAATCGCAACGAGAGAATCGCAATGCGAAATGAAAATCCCAACATGAAAATCGCAATGCGGAAATAAAAATCGCAACGAAAATCGCAATGCGAAATGAAAATCGCAATGCGAAATGAAAATCGCAACGAGAGAATCGCAATGCGAAATGAAAATCGCAATGCGAAATGAAAATCGCAACGAGATAATTGCAATGCGAAATGAAAATCGCAATGCGAAATGAAAATCGCATTGCGATTCTCTCGTTGCGATTTTCATTTCCGCATTGCGATTTTCATTTCGCATTGCGATTCTCTCGTTGCGATTTTCATTTCGCATTGCGATTTTCATTTCGCATTGCGATAGTCATTTTTGCCTTCAACATAATGCAGATATCAACAAAATCAACCATTACATTTCAATCAATTAAACAAGCACAAATAAGAATTATGTTCGCATCAATTACACAAATCAACTTTTACAAATCATCTTTTACAAATCAATTAAACAATCAAAAATAAGCAATAATTCTTATTTCCGATCATCTACTATTGAATCAACTTTTACAAAATCAATTAAACAATCAAAAAACAATCAATTAAACTATTGAATCAACTTTTGCAGCCATACATCATTTTCACGCAGTTCACTTCTGAGATTAACCTGCAGAAACCAACATTTGCTCAAACAACACTTTCTACACATCTAAAACCTACAAACAGCAAATTATTGAATTCTAGGTACTTAACCAAACATTTTCAAACCAAAAGTATATAAACTTACCAATTGTTTATGGACATTTTTATAACGCGGATGCAGGTAGGCAGCGTCTCGTATATATCGATTTAGCCATATAATGCCGAAACCACAAGCCTACTGCAGCTCTATCTCTATCGGTGGGAGGTAGATACTTGATGCTTCCCGTCGTCAAACGCTCCAACGCCAAGCATACGAGAGGACCACAATCTCCTCTGGCTCCGCTCGTTTGTTGTGGCGCGGTCTCGTCTCTAATAACTGTAATATTGAGCTTCTTTGGCTTCTTGTTTCCAGAACGAGTCCAATAATTGATCGCATCCAAGAATTTAGCCAATGAGAGCTCCATCCCTTAATAACATCTCTTAAATCAGCCAATGATATGTAATTTATCATGCTGTCATACACTATTGTCTTAAGGGATGGGAGCTGAAGCTCGACGAGAATCCAATGTTTACGTTCCAAAACAGGGATAAACACCTGCAATCATAAGTAATAATTCATTCATTTACGCACTTATTTCATAAAACCTTTAAACTCAATCTAAAATAAATACTAACCTTATCGACCTCCCACCATGCAGGATAAAGTTTAGCTTGTCCATTGCCCAAATCAAATGATTCATCTCGTGCATTCTTCAAGTGAACGGCGTGAAAAGACGTCGGCATAATTGTATATCGTATATTTTATTTTTCTTAAGTTTTCTTATTATTAGAAGACGTGTCACCCACGCATCGATATGCTGTTTTACAAAAAAAGACATATATTAGTGACTTACATAAATTAAAAAAAAATTAATCAAATTGAAATATAAGAAAAATATAAGACTTACCCCCCCATCGAAATAGCCATTGTCTTCGACCCCTAATAATACGCCCCACCAAGACCGATCAAGCAACAAATAGATATCATCGGTGAGCTTGCATATGTCAGTGAAACACCCCTGGCTCTGCTCATGTAGATAAAAATCAACAGCGGTCTTAGCCCAAAGGGTGTTATCCAGAATTGTGTCCGGTAGTTGTTCCCTCTCCTCTTCAGATACCGGTATGGTACTGGCCGGTAACTCATACGAGAGCCAACTTGAATCCATCATGTCCGGCACGTCAGAGGGTTTCTCAAGAAGCCTACATATGACGCCATGTGAATCGGGCTCTTGAATGGTGGGAGGGACCTCTTCAATGATGACAGTGGCCTCTTGAACGGTGGGAGGGGACTCTCGAGGAATGATAGGGGGGGCCTCTTCAACGATAGGAGTGGACTCTTGAGGGATGACAGGCGAGTCGGGCTTCTTCTTGCGGTGTCTTCGCACTATTGGGGTGTACGGAGACTTAATAGCACGTGCACGCTGTCTGATGCGTGAACTCCGTCGTGCAAGCATAACCCGACGTAAAGCATCCACTCTATCGGGCCGCTAAATAATTAAATACAAAAATCAGTAAATAAACAGACATGATATTTAAACAGTGAAAACAAAGATAAATATGTTTCAAACTTGCATTGTATTCACCCAAGTCATTATTCTATCATAGTTCACAAAATGCATCAGATAACAAAGAAAAATATGTTTCAAACTAATACCCTGAAGTTAGTATTTATCTTTGTTTTGTCTATTGGTTGAAGTAATGCAATCCATTCAAGTTTCAATTTGCAGAAGAAGAAATAGTTTACTTTCGCAACACGAAACTTAAAATCGCAACGCGAAACCAAAATCGCAACGCGAAATGAAAATCGCAACTTAAAATCGCAACGCGAAACCAAAATCGCAACGAAAGAATCGCAACGCTGTGAAGATATACTAAAAATTTCTTGAAACTAAAAAGTAGTAGTTTATTCTTGAAACTAAAATTTGCAACACTGTTTTGTCTTTGGGTTGAAATGAAAATCGCAACGAGAGAATCGCAACGCGAAATGACAATCGCAACGCGAAATGAAAATCGCAACGAGAGAATCGCAACGCGAAATGAAAATCGCAATGCGATTTTGGTTTCGCGTTGCGATTCTCTCGTTGCGATTTTCATTTCGCGTTGCGATTATCTCGTTGCGATTGTCATTTCGCGTTGCGACTCTTCTGCAAATTGAAACTTGAATGGATTGCATTACTTCAACCAAAAGACAGAACAAAGACAAAGACAAATACTAACTTGAAAATCGCAACGACAGAATCGTAACGCGAAATGAAATCTAAGTGAAATGGTTAATCTATTATTGAAATGACCAGTAAACTTATCATCAGTTTCAATATGAAAAACCTACAATAATGCAAACATTTCAAAATAAAAATAATTAAAAAAACTAACCCTCGGAGGTTGATTTTCCATTTCTGAATATTGTGAGGGATTTCTGACCGTGAATGGTTGTGAGGGATTTCGCCGGAGATGGGGACGGAAATATTCGGAGATGGGGACGGATTTCTTCGCCGTAGAGAGTGAGAGATGGAGATGGGACTGAGTTGTGATTTTAGGTTTTAGGTTATGAGTTGCGATTACGGGATTTTGTCTTAATATTCGTTTTTGTAATTTGAAAATAAAATACGCGTAGCGATTATAATGGCGCTTTAAATATCGCGTTGCGATTTACGGATTCTCGTTGCGATTTACGGATTATCGTTGCGATTTACGGATACGCGTTGCGATATACGGATACGCATTGCGATTTACCCATACGCGTTGCGATTTACGGATACACGTTGCGATTTACGGATACGCGTTGCGATTTATGTGTTCGCGTTGCGATTTTCATATTCGCGTTGCGATTTTGGAAAATCGCAATGCGAATTTGTACTATCGCATTGCGATTTTCAAGAATCGCGTTGCGATTTTGGAAACTGATTTGCGATTCTGGGGATCGCGTTGCGATTTTTATTTCGCGTTGCGATTTTATTGGTCATTTTGGCAAATCCAAAAAAAGTTGGTTAAAATCGTATATTATAACTTTTTTTGGTCACTGAGGCGATTTTCTCTAAAATATTTTACAATCCGTATCTATCACGAATCAATCTGGCAAAAGACTATCAATTTAGTCTCCAACCAAAACAGAAAAAAGAAAAATCAATGTGCACTAATAATAAAAAGTCCACGTGACGTTGCAAGTGAGTATTCGATTCAAATGGATTATATATATCAAGGTACTTAATTTAAAGTTTTTTATTGAAAAAATTGTTTTATTATTGAAAAAATCATGGCATGTTTAATATCATAAAATATGAGCTTAAAGATTGATGACTCACCTACTGGGTGACTCATGGCAAGTGAGTTCGAGTATTTGTGTGTATAAAAGATTATCGTTAGAGATTCACCCATCAAAATTATATATGCAATTTGAGTCGATCCAAATTAATCAAAGTAAAATCAGTGACGAATCTATAAATTTGAGAATAAGGTCCAAAGTTTTTGTTTTCAAATAAGGTCCGAAGATGGTCCTTTCACCATTAGTTTTATTTTACTTGTCATATTTAAAATTACACCTGACCTTTTTTTTTAACAATTCCTACTTGAAAGAAGGAAAGAAGTTTCATTTTTAATTAGTATCGAATCCACAACTTAAAAGAGATAGATTTAAGTACTCATATTTTTTATTAATTAAAGTGATTACAAAATAATATTTATTCAAAATATTCTTAATCATTTGATAATGAACGCTCAATCACCCTGTCGCAGATGCTAGTGCTCAAACCCGTAACCTCAAAAAATAATAACAATTACTTAAACACTGAGATAAGTTAGTTAATGCTTTAGCTAGTCATGTTTGAATCATATAGTATTATTAGTAGTATTATAAGGATGGATGATCATTTCATTTGTATTCAACAAATTTTGACTCGACTCGGTTTGGTTGAGTTGATTTTTTATCTTAAAAGTTTTAATTCGGTGCGAGTCTGGTCATGATCTTTAAAGGATGAGGTTGGTGATAAAATCTCAGCTGATATAATATTATAATTATCTTATATATTTAGAGATAATTATAATAATATCTTTTTTATATTATTATTTTTAATTAGGTTCTTATTTTCTAATAAAAATGAATTATGTATAATAATACACCTTTCAATTTGATTTTTGAGACAAATCTTGACCGATTCTCTGGTTCATGAGATTTGTCCACGTTCATCATTTCAATTGTTCACAAAAATAAATTGGTCTCGTCGGTCATTAGCGGTTCATCCTTTTGGTTTGAGCGAAGAGTCGCGGTCAGTGAAAGAACGACTATTGGTCGATGTTTCTTTGTGAAAGAAAGAGCTGGACACGAGGACGGTGATGATAATGAAAAATAAGAGTGTCTTTAAGTTGCGGAAGGTTAAGCCATTTTATCAGTTTTGACCGGGAGTATTTATAGTGGCCCTAACCGGTGGTGTTAGATGTATAATTATGACTATTTATATACTAATGAGTTAGACAGATCTAGTGGTCAGATCTTAGATTCATTCTGGACGGTCATATGAATTTGTTAGAGGCCTTTCTATACATTGTGAGAGGAGTTTATCTGAAAATTACCATATATTTTAAATTTTTTCTATTTATTTCTTATTGAAAATCTGTTTCGCCACTCGGAATTTTAGTTCGTTCCCCCTAAGTTTAAGTTCGCCTCCCACTGTTCAACGTCAGAACAACAGGTAAACTAATCAATATCTTCCAGTGAATCTATTCGTTACTTGATGCAAGGTGTTATGATTTGATGCTGGGGACTCAGGACTGTATGTGTTTGTATATACAACATTGGTTTGCAGGCTGTCTTGTAGTCCGGAACTCGACGCCATTTATTGTTGGCTAATTACATGATAGCTTTGTGTCTCGTCCGATGATGGACGATGGTATTTGTAGTTATGCAACCAAAATCAATGGTGTTTTTAGCGTTTGGTTGTACCCCTATGAACAATACCTCTGAAGATCTTTAACCTTGTGCAGGGTTCACACACTCTGAAGATGAAGATGTTCACTGCAAACAAGCATGAGTTGACATGCACTGAATTTGATTTTAGCGTCTGGTAGGCATCATCTGTGGCTGATAGTTGAATGTTACAATGCATTTCCTTTTCTTATCCATGTATCTAACATGTATATTGTATGTTACTACTATCTTTATTCATGATATGCATGTATAACTTGGATTATCTCGGTGAATTATTTGCAGGTAGGGTAGGGGCCTGGTTGTATGATGCATGCTCTTCCCCTTATGCCATGAAGAGGCGACCAAGAATGTTGGTTATTTGGTCAGGTCGAGTGGAAGGGGTACCCCACTCCTTCGGTGATCATTGAAAGCTTTTAAAAGCAACCAGCAAACACCCTTTTCAGTTTTACAGTTTCCATTTTTCCTGCCATAAGAGAATCTTCATCATCCAATTTTCCTCACCAACATCTACTCTCTTTTGCCTTTCTCATTCGAAACTCCATTCCCTTCCATGCTTTCCCTTCTCAATTTCTTCAAGTGGCTCCAATGCATTTATGGGGCTTTCTTGTATCTCATCACTGTCAAAGGAGATGAAAGGCCTCAAGGGAAGATCTCTAAAGAAACCCAAACTCATACTATCACCACTTCCAAACAGGGCTCAGTCCTTGAGCTTAACCTATCGGTTCACAAAGAGCAAGACTGCAAAAGCAAAAAGATCAATGTTCCGGAACCAGTAGTCAGTTTTAAAGATCAACAGGATGAAGAAACCGAGTTGTCGGAGTTCGATGTTGGCGATCAAGGCATAGTTCCAATCTCTTCAAAGACCATTATCGATGATGAGCGTAGCACACAAGAAGTGAAAGGGGAGAATGAAGAACATCCAGAGTTATCAGATTTCGAAGAGAAATGTCCACCGGGAGGAGAAGATTCAGTGGTTTTCTACACGACAAGTCTGAGGGGAATCAGAAAAACATTCGAAGACTGCAGCAGTATAAGGTTTCTTTTAGACAGTTTCAAGATATTGGTCCAGGAGAGAGATGTTTCAATGGACATGAGGTTCAGGGAAGAACTGTGGAGGATATATGGTGGCAGGGTGGTCCCCCCAAAGCTGTTCATCAAGGGAAGAGACATAGGAGGAGCCGACCAAGTTTTTCGACTTCACGAACAAGGAAAGCTAAAGAAGCTCCTGGAAGGGATACCTTCAAGCAGCATGTGTACTGATTGTGCCAACATCAGGTTCCTGGTCTGCTCAAACTGCAATGGGAGCCGCAAGGTTTTTTCAGAAAATGAAGGCGATGAATTGTGCATGAATTGCCCTGATTGTAATGAGAATGGACTGGTTATATGCCCTGTGTGCTGCTGAAATGTCTACTTACCATAATTGCATCCTTTTTTCTTCACTTAGAACCAAACGGTGGTTGTGTCAAGCTTTCAGGTCCTATTAGAAGGTATGATGAATTATGTACAAATTTCCTTCAACTTGTATAATGCTTATTACTTTTTTACTTTTGCTTTCCTCTGTGTGTTTACTACTTTTCTTTGTTGAATGCATGTAAATCAAAAAGGTTTCATTTAACTTTTAACATAATTGTAGGGTAAAAGTTTAAACAAAGTTGGTGATGGTACCAATCAGTAGGGGACTAAAAACCAACAATTTTTTCACTTTTCAAAAGAGTAAAAGAATAAAGAGTAAAAACCAACACGGGTTGGTTTAAAGGGTAAGTAATTTGATATTACTAAAGCAAAGTCTCCACTTCAAGTCCTCGTAAATACAAAAAATTCTCGTTGGAAGACTCGGTCACCAAAATTAGGTGTGTGAAACGGGATGGTCCGAATTAGTGAAGGTAAAACCTTGGAATTGGGAGTGCAATAAAAAGATAACTTTTATCTTAAAAGCTCAGCAAAGACAACTTGATTACTTTCTTAGTCAGCTTTGACAGTAATAATCTGTGACAATTAAGGTTTTGATTCACTGGTAAAAAAATTACATTAAGTTTTAATTGCCGGGAGTTATAGTTTTTTCTTTACTCAACAATTGTTGGGTAAGCGATAATCCAGAAATATGTTTTAAGGTAGATACGTATATATTAATAATAGATTTTTTTTCGTATGGAGTGAAAGCAAAAAAAAATTTATGGTAGGTATTAATAATAAAATAAACAATTAATATAAAGAAATTCATATTATAGAATAGACACGAACATTGATTTGAATAGGTGGAATTGAGTTCCAATTCTAAAAGTTTAAATTGGATTTGGGTAATAGGTTATTCTTCGGGCGTACTATTGGAATTCAATTCCACCACTTTCCCATGTTTGGTTCAAGTTTCCCAAGGGAATTGCCTCATCGCTTCAACTTTCCATCAAATGAGGGAAAGTGGATGGAATTCAATTCCCTTGTTGGAGGGAATTGAAATTTGATCATACTACTCTCATCAATCTTTTGGTAACTTATTCATATATTGAATAAAAATATTTTTTTATTATTTAGGGTCAGATTTCTAATTCATATATTCGGGTCGGGTCAGGTCGGGTGAAACTTTATTTTGGTAGGTCGGGTCAGTTATTTTAAGTGTGATATTCGGGTCGGGGTCGAGTTCGGGTTTAGGGTGAAAAATACCCGACCCGAAAATATATATAATTTTACCTTATATATTTATGAATAATTCCAATAATACCCCTCTATATATAATTTTTTTCAATTAAGTCACTGCTTTTTATTGAATAAAAATAATTTTTTTATTATTTCGGATCGGGTCGGGTCGGATTTCTAATTCATATATTCGGGTCGGGTCGGTTTTTTTTAAGTGTGATATTCAGGTCTGGTCGGATTTGAGTTTAGGGTGAAAAATACCCGACCCGACCCAAAAAATATATAATTTTACCTTATATATTTAGGAATAATTACAATAATACCCCTCTATATTTAGGAATAATTACAATAATACCCCTCTATATATATATTTTTTCCAATTAAATCACTATTTTTATTGAATAAAAATAATTTTTTTATTATTTCGGGTATGGTTTCTAATTCATATATTCGGGTCGGGTCGGGTGAAACTTTATTTTGGTCGGGTCGGGTTTCCAATTTAATTTTTTTTTAATTTTTATAATATATTCCTACATGTAATTTATAAAACAAACTAAAATTAAGCAAAAAAAAACAAGAAGGGCAATTCTGTCATTTTATATTACTGAAATCAAATTCATCTAACATGTTTGCGAACCAAACAGAATATGTAATTGGATTTCAATTCAATTTCCTGCCAACCAAACAGAATATGGAATTGGATTCCAATTCCTTCACAAATTCTAATTTCTTCAGAAACATTCCAGCGAATCAAACGCTACAGATTTAAAAGATAATGAATAGTCATGTGATTATTTTGTAACTTTCAATAGTCGATAGGTTCAACAAAGCAGCACTCTATAGTTAGATTATTTATATACTTTATCCTTTATCTTTTATCTTTTATTCATATATCATTACAAAACAAGATTATTTAACAAATGTACTAATTATCCAATGAGAAAGTTTAAGGGATTATAATTTTATTTAAGACTAAAAATAATAATCATCATAATCGAAAATATGATAAAAATTATAATATTTTAGATTAAATATAACTTAAAATATTTTTTTAATATTTTTGATTGAACTAAAAATATTAAAAAAACTGTATCATTTTAAGCTACATTCAATTTAAAATATTATAATTTTTATCATATTTTTAATTATGTTAATCACTATTTTTTAGAATTATATTAGATTATAGCAGAATAGAATCACCCCTTTATCTTATCAAGTAAAATCTGAAATATAGTAGAAAAATAGAATAAACCTAAATTCGACACGTGTAGGCCGTAAATGTCAATATCCATTAGGATAGCAGAAGCTGACAACTTTCTAGCTTATGGACATGACTATGCCACGTCAGTCCAATTTATTACATGTCTTAATTTTCTCCTTATTACATACTAAAGTGTATCGCATTTTTATTTAAATATATAAAATATTTTTAATTAAAATAAATATTTAAATAGATATTTAAAATATTTTTTTATCATAATAAGTGTTTAAAACTTTTAATCTTTTTTATTTAAATTATGAAATAATTAAAACATAACATTAATTAAAGAATACTTTAAATACTTAAATGAAAAAAAATTAAATATTTTAAATACCTATATTGATAAAAAAGAACTTTTAAGTATTTATTTTTTATGAAAATGTAACCATATATATATATTTATTTATTTATTTTAATCAAAAATAATTTAAATACTTAAATATAAAATTAATATACTTTAAATACTTATTTATAATATATTTTTTAGTATAACTAGATTTATTTATAATATAATTATTTTTAAAGTGCATATAAAACTATAAAATAATAAAACGATTCGGTAATGTTTAAGTGCTGGTGGGACCCACCTTCATAGCTTTCCGAAAACCCGTGTCCTATGCAAATTAAAAAAGAAAAAAGAAACATTTTTTTAAAATTTTTGTTTAGAGGAAACAAAGGTCTAATTTTTGATGTAGTGATTTCTGGCGACTGGCGTGTATCGAGTATACCCGAGAAGAAAAAGGAGTGTGTTGATTTTGAGCGTAGGCTGTCTCGAATCAAAGTGGCTTCTTGTCGTTCCTTGCTTTGTTTAACACGATCAAGATATATAGATTAAGTGAACTTTTCATCGAGAACTGCAATCTGGGTTTGCGGGATTCTCCTTTTCTGATCTTGGTGAACGAATTCTCAGTTTTTGGTTTGATTTGGTTTTCATTGAGCTTCGTGTAAGTTCAACTTCTTTGCTTGCTTGCTTTTACTTCAACTCTTCTTTCTTTCCTGTGCTTCAACTTTCCTTGCAAAGCTCCTGTTTTTCCTTTCATTCTGTTGATCTTATGAGGTTAGAGATATGAACGTTTTGGAGAAGCTTTTAATGGCTTCGTCTTACTGTTGTACATTCTGTAGATAGAGATCAATTTTGTTCATGATTTGTCTTTGAGGCTGTCATCAATTAATGCATGTATTTATGAAATTGGTTTTTAGTTGATCCTTGGAGTGCTTGAGTGGGAGCTGGATGCTGTTTTCATATAGATGTAAACATGGAAAAGAAGAAGACAATCTCTCATTACAGAGAGAGGCTGGACAATACTGTCTTCTGCCGAACTGACCGATCCTGTGACGCTTAAAACCCTTGTCAAGAATCAGATTTTACAATGTGCACAAGATGAGAAAGAAGGTTTTAGAGCATTAATTTCCAGTTTTTTCTGTTTAAGCTTCCATGTGTGTATTTTTAATCCCTCGATGAACCTTAGTTAACTGCATTTAGAGTTTGTTCTCAAGTATATACTGTCAAACGTTTTCCTTCTTTTTGGTCAACAGAGTTTAGTGAACATTTATTGGATAAAAGGGCTCGGGAAGTATCCAATTTTCTCGACATGTTGAGGAGTACTTCTGTTGATGATCATCAACTGTCAGAATCCCGTGAGACATCATCACATGGTCAATGGAAAGTATGCTCTATTAGCTGGTATTTATCAAGCACATCTTAGTGGAATGAAATTTTCTATGTTCTGAAATGCATGGCCAACCTTCTTTTGACAGTTGAAGCATGATAACGAAGAGTTCCGTGTTATGTACCGTGAAGGACCTCATGGTACCCCTTTTCATACATTACTCGTTGAAGGCTATGTAGACGGACCTTTGGATGTTTGTAAGTCCTGATCATGTTTAATTGTTTTAAGCTTAATCCTAAATCATTAGCAAACAATTATGCAATTGCAATTAATTCAAGACTTTTAAGTACCGGCCGTGGTATATGAAACTTTTTTCATCAGGAACTTCATTGCAGGTCTGTGTATCTCTTGGGAGTCAGCCCTCTACAAGAAATGGTGAGAATTATTTCTGGTGTTCCACTTGATTCCAATATAGAATTGACACTATTTATTGACTGGGAAAACAGTGTAGCCTGCATGCTTCCATTCTTTTTTATATCATCTGGTGAGTTATAGTGCGTATCAATGATCTTGGTCATGTGTTGTTGAAAAAAATTCTCTTTAATTTTATAGTTGTTTACTTTTGGATCTGATTCTGAACCATGGAGCAGTAGCAATATGACTTCATTTGAAATGCTACTATTTGTTTTTGAACTCTTATGGTCAGCATCATCTAGAATTTTAAAAGTCGAAGTTATTGTTTCGAGGTCATTGTCATGTTTTAATTGCTTTTCTTAAACTTAGGATGGCTGAATTTTTTAGGATTTCATCAAATTTAACTGAAAATGTGTTCAATACTAATCTTCTTTTACTCTTCCTAGGTGGCCTCAGTCTAGCTTTCCACCTTTAAAAGTAACTAATTCCACCTGTGTGAGAAAGATCAGACTTGGTGAACAAATAGCTCTAGTGAGGTTTGTCAAGCCTAGAACAATTACATTTTATTAAATATGTTTCCTTATATTTTGTAATACATTGAAGTTTGAAACTGTAATCTGCATACTTGTTTTTGTATTTCCGGAAGAAAGGGTGAAGGTTGCATGGCCACTGTCAGCTAGGGAGGCTCTAGTACACTTTTTTTCCTTTCAGTACTTCCAAGATGATCTGATTGTTATTCTCGTGAACACGGTGGTCACTTCAAAGACTTGAATATGGTTTCGCTTCTTTTGCAATTTACTTTCTTCGCATAGACTGGAAATTCATCTAAATATTCCATATGTTCTTGTGGTTTTAGATCTCAGATGTGAGAAATATTGATAGAGCAACACATGGGTTCACTAACGACAGGATCCCCGAAGCAAAGGATGTTGTAAGGATTGATGTAGTCGGAGGCTTTGCTTTGCAGAAGGTGAACAGTGGAAGAAGCTACTTTAGGTAAGTTGTGATTCTTTGAATTGTCACATTTGAATAGGATAACAGTCATGTTCTTCTCTTGATATTAAAAGGTTGCTGGCTTTTGTAGGACAATAGCAAATATGGATATGAAGCTGGATTTTGTCCCTCCGTCCCTTATAAATTTTATCGCAAGGCAGCTCATCGGAAACGGTTTCAAACTCTATCAAAAGGTCATGCATTCTTCTGGCATGACATCTTAGTTTCCCTCGTGTAGTTTAAGATTAGGAACTTCATTTTTCCTGATGCTGATTATTACCATCCTGGCAATTAGTCTCTCACGTTCTGAATTTATAATGCTTTACAGACAGTGGCTTCTGTCACTAATAGCGAAGAAGATTACAGCAAGGCCTTGCGAGAGCCTCTGTTTTGTCCGATACGTGAAAAGCTTTACTCCGATAACAAATCAGGCAAAGTTCTTGAAGCACAAGAGCTCAAAAGTGGACCTGATATTTTGCCTAATGAAAATGTAATTGAAGACCTACAGGACAATACTGATGATGCGGACCCGATGATGGTTCATGCTAATGACCCTGCCGGTGAATCTCCACTGAAGAAAGTAAACAACAGAAAGAGAAAAGCTTTTGGTGAAATTGAGGAAGAAGAAAATACTGAAGAGAGTACATGCCTGGATGAGGGCATTACAGCTGCAAATCAACCTTCAACCGATAAATTTGCGGGTTCGAATGGTGTAAGTGCTAAACAAAAGACTCCTATTCGTCCAGAGGTGGATGAAGCTCTACGAACATTGGAGCAGGCCATTTCAATAGTACGACGATACAGATTTAATAATGTCCGAAGCAGATCTTCTAGTTTCTCTGATGAAGGAACTCCTAATATCGAAGACGGTGATGTAAAAGACACAACTTATGCTGCAGAAGATAATGTTCCTCTAGAAGCGGAGGTTGGTCCTGATGCTGGCTCCGAAATGGTCGGGAATCCGGACATGACGTTGGATGACTTGAAGAACAGCAATGACAATAATGACACAAGGTAATAACATTAAGATATTCGCATACCGAACCAAATTACACTTGCAACCGATGGGTTTATGGCCTACGGATGATGTACTTGCAGGTCTGCAAGATCAAATTCTTTGCCAAGGGAAGTAAACCATAAGAAAGTAGCACCCGCATCGCCTCAGCGAAACGTGATAATACCAGTGGAGACTAA
This sequence comes from Hibiscus syriacus, assembly GCF_006381635.1. Lineage (NCBI taxonomy): Eukaryota > Viridiplantae > Streptophyta > Magnoliopsida > Malvales > Malvaceae > Hibiscus > Hibiscus syriacus. Next base: position 406,235 of record NW_024063073.1, on the reverse strand, counting down.
CCAAGTTGGTTTGAATCCTCATGGAAACGAAACCTTCACGACAAATGGTGTAGGTGATGTTGAGAAGTTGAGTAAATGGAGAAAGCATAGGTTCTGTTGCTTTGGCTTCTATTCACGAGGAAGAAGAAAACCTTGAATGGATGGAAAGCAAGACACTTCATTGTCAGCCTTCAGCATGGTTTAATGGTATGAAGCCCTAGATCCTTTAAGCAAACTTAAAGATTCAAACTTTAATTATTTACATGGCATAATATGCAGCCCTAAATAAGAAAAAACAAAATGGTTATCCCATCCCTGTACATTATATTTTCTATTTTCTTGACATTTCCTTACAGAGCACCCACTTTTATTGGCAGAAAATGGCACATTTCTGCAGATCTGGTTCTGGTTTGTAGTAAATTGTTTTTTGGGTAAACTACACATTTTGTACCTAGATTATTAATTTTAGTCCGTTTTAGTACCTAAATTAGTTTTTGTGTCGCAGGTTCGAACCATTTGCCAAAGCGTTCTTTTTTTTTTTTGGGGTCTAATTTTTTGCTATTCTATTCATATTTTTGCTCGTTTTGTGTTTTCTTTAACTAACAAAATCTTGGGTAGTGTCTCTTTTAAAAAAACATCCTGGTAGATTATACGATTGATAAATTTCGTTTAAATTTTGTACAATTTTCTTCGTTTAATTTGAAAATCATATCATTTGGTCCATTTCGTTTTTATTTGTTGAAGTATACCCTCAGCAATATTACCGATGCTATTCCTTCAGGTTGTGAAGGGCCTAGAAAATAACAGCAGCTGGGGTTATTTTGTTAAACCAATACAGATGAAGGACCTAAAAGAACAACTGATGTTAGCTTTTGAAGTTAAATTTCAATGCTCTTCAACTTCGTCAGGTCTATTGTCCTCTCCACTGTGGAACACGAAGACAACTGATGTTAGCCAGCTTCAGCTCTTGTTTTCAAGAGATGTATAAAATAGTTTCCTGATCTACCTCTAATAGTAGTCATTATAAGGTGAAAAGGCCACATTTGAGCCACATGCCCCTTTTTGGGATTTTGACGATCTTAGTACGCCATTAAAAAAAAGATTACATTTATCGTTATTGCGAACATAAAGGGTAAGATTACTATCTTTGCGAGTATCGTAATTGTGAATTTTTAATAACATATGCTATTGTGGGCATAATGATTGTGGATATCGCGGTTTCGGATGATTCGTTACCATTGCATAATAGTCATTGTTGTGGTTACATATCGTTATTTAAGTAATTGTTCATAATAATAAGTGTTGAAAAAAATAAATTTTAAGGGCAACTCCATAATAACAAATGTAAAAAAAAAGTAGGTCCCTAATAACAATGATTTAAAAAATTTAAGAGTATGCTAATAATAACAATGAAAAAAATTAACCTCTATGAAGTACTGAAAAATTGGACTTATAATAATAAATAAATATTAAAAAAAATAAATTTAATTTTAAAAGTATGAAACTATTAAAAAAATAGGTCGAGCCTTTAATAACAAATGTTAGAAAAAAATATTGACAAAAAAGTGGACACTTTTACGAATATTAAAAAAATAAATTATTAGAGTAGGCCCTTAATTATGAATATTAAAAAAATTGAACTCATAATAATAAATATTGAGAAATAATTAAATCGATAATAATAAGTATTAAAAATAGTTAGGTAGCTCTCGGCTATAAAGAAAATTAACTAAGTATGGTCTCTACCATACTTAGCATATTTTATGAAAACATGAAAACGAAAAAAAATGTAAAGTAAAGAAAGCGAAAAATGAAAGAAAAAGAAAACTTTGATTAAAGCAAGAACAAAAGTAACAAAGATGAATTCAAGATACCCTAAGCCATACCCAAAGAAGGGCATTTATAGGGTTCTAAATCCTAAGATAATATGGAAATTAAAATCAAAATAAAATCAATCCTAAAATTTTGGAAGATAACTCCAAATGTTTAAATTCAAACTTTAAGTCTCCTAGAAAATCTCCTCAGATTGTGCTGATTGAGCTGTTTTTCAAATGTTTCGCGTGTTGACTGGACATTCTAAAAATTGTCACCTCAGACCCGCATCGTGCCAATGTCTCCAACCGAGATCAGAAAATAAGAAAAGTTGCACAATGCGTCTTTTTACTGCCAATTCCAATAAACATGTCACTACACATAAAATAAACGAATACAACCTAAATCAATAGTAAATAATTCATAAAACAAGAGAATTAGCAAGTAAAAAAGCGACAATTTAAAACGCTCATCGATAGGAAAATTGATGGAATGAATAGTGTAAATAGAGAGTTTTGTGAGAGTTAGGGCTGCTCATTGTAGGGTATCCTATTTTTTTTGTTGGACGTCTGTTTGTTCGTAGCAGGTTTTCTTCTTCTTGAATAAATACACACATACTTATTCAAAAAATATTGTCAAGATAAACTTCATGGTGGAAAATGTAAATTTGTAACATTAGTAATTATTTGTACAATTTATCATTTTTAATTTTATATATTTATTGTGTGTCATGTCAGTAATCTATTAAAAATCTAATAATAATTAACTTTAGTGACCACCTAATAAAAAAAACGAAAGTGACCAAATATTGTCCAGGACCCATGTAGCCATTAAGCCAGTGGGTTTGTACTTGTAGTCTACTCTATTGCCCCGGTTGTCTCAAAACCAAACTAGACTGAATCAATCTGGATTAGGTCGAATTATAGACCGAATCAAGTCGTTGATCAAACTGTTGATCTAAGTTGTTTGATTGACTCGTTTATCTAACCTAGACGATTAACTTGTTAAGCTGACTCATTTAATTATTTATCGTTGACTTTACCTATTAGTTTTGACTTTGATCTGCTTATTTGAATTTCTAACTTATTTTTTTTTATTTTAACTCGAATAATATCAACCTATTAAAATATTCTTAATCTTTTAAGTTTAATGAGTAAAAATATATAAATATAAAAGAAAATGATAAACCCTCGTCCTCATTTTATCTTTGTTCATTGATAAAAACGATGATGATGTTAACTATTTACCCGTTGAGTTAAGAAGGAACAATTTTTAGTTGTGAATCAAATAACCATTTATTTTAATGGAGGTTCTCTAAAATAAAAAAAACAAGAGTAAATTACACCATATACCATTAAACTTTAATCGTTGTATCGTCTATGCTATTGAAATTTAATTTTGTCAATCATAACACTGGATTTTAATTTTCGTTTCAGTTATATCATTGGACCGTTAAATCGTTAACAGTCAGATCAAAATGATGGCGTTTCGGTGAGTTGTCTATGTCGGCAACCGTCAGTCACGTCATCATTTCGTTAAAGATCTAGCGATTCAATGGCATAATTGAAACAAAAACCAAAGTTCAATGCTATAATTGATAAAATTAAAATTTCATGTGATATAACCGACATAACATCTAAAGTTCAATGATATCCGGTGTAGTTTACCGTAAAAAGAAAAAGAAAAAAAAAAACCAAAGCGAGCCTGTACATCAAATAATTTCTCCACAATGAACCAAAAACCGAAAAAACCACCAACAGAATAACCAGAAACACGTAAGCCGTCCATATCAGCATGTGAAGCCAACCCTAACGTTGTAATAACTAATAAGCAATGAAAAGCTTCAGTGTTAGTTTATTTCAAGCCAAAACAGCTCTGCCATTCATTATTTTCTCTTCCTCTTCATTTCCTTTCCCGGGAAAAAAAGAAGGGGAAAATCCAGCAATCTTTTCTTTGTTCTTTTTCGTCTTTGATTTCGCAGATTGATTAAAGCCCTAATACGTACGTTGTTGTTGTTTTTTGTATCTCATATATGTAAACCTGTCTCTAAACCAAAAACCTCAATTTTCTCATTTTCCATTTCTCTTGCTTCTATTTCGTTTTCATCATTTTTCCCCATTATTCATGATTTCAAATCATTGTTTTGACGTCGAATTTGTCAAGTGTCGTCTTTTGTTTCTGCTGGGTTATTGAAAGTTTCTTTCTTTATCCTTTTTGTTCTATGATTATTGATCATTGCATTTACATGGGAAGTTTTCTGGGGGCACAATATAATAGAAGGCCCTTTTTTTCTGATGAAATTGTTTTCTTGAGATAATTATTCTCTTTGATGCATCACATTGATCATTGAATCATTGGTATTTGGGTCAATTGTTGGGGAGATGAGGCTGCAGCATTAGGCTAAGTTTCAGGATTTTGTTCTCATAGATGTATGTTTACACAAGAAAAAGTGTGAGAATTGGGAGTAGTTTCAGATGGGAAACAATTGTTTTAAAAATGGCTTCTTTCAAACGATCTCAAATTCCATTTGGGGGAGTGGATCAGATGAGGGTGCAAAAGCAAATGTGGGGAATGAAAAAGAAGCTGCTGTTGAGTCTGGGAGTGAAGAGAAAGAAGCTCCCAAGCAGCAGCCCCCTGAAGAAATAAAAATTGTTAAGGAAGAGATAGAAAAGGAGCAAGAAGGCAAGTCCAGAGAAGAACTCCAGAGGCAACAATCGAAGCTTCCCCCTCAAAGACTCGACTCCAAACCAGCACTACAGGTTCATGATGCTGTAAATAAAGAGGAAGACCCTAAGGTTGAGCCTAGGAAAACACCAAGGAGACCCCATAATGTTAAGAGGCAGTCATGCGCTGGACTCAAGATCGACTCGGTGTTACAAACCAAAAGAGGTAACTTGAAGGAATTCTATAGCTTGGGGACCAAGCTAGGGAACGGACAGTTCGGGACGACTTTCGTATGCACCGAGAAAGGTACCGGGAAGCAGTATGCTTGCAAATCGATCGCTAAAAGGAAACTGCTAACCGTGGCTGATGTTGATGATGTGAGGAGGGAAATTCAGATAATGCATCACATGACAGGGCACCCTAATATTGTGTCCATTAAAGGGGCTTACGAAGATCAGGCGGCAGTTCATGTCGTCATGGATTTGTGTTCAGGGGGAGAACTATTTGAGAGGATTGTTAAGAGAGGACATTATTCTGAAAGAAAGGCAGCTAAATTAGCCAGGACTATAGTTGGTGTTGTTGAAGCCTGTCATTCCATGGGAGTAATGCATAGGGATCTTAAGCCTGAGAATTTTCTTTTTGTGAACGAGGAGGAGGATTCACCTCTTAAAGTCATCGATTTTGGATTATCGATATTCTTCAAGCCTGGTCTGTTCAATATTCTTTCTTCTTTTGTCACAAATGTTCTTGTTTTTCTTTTCAGTACATCCCAATTGCTGTTCTGCATTGAAACTGTGAAAGATCAGTTTGCTTTCAATTCCCATGAACCGTAATTAGAATGGAAACTGCATGCATTTTCCTTAATATACATACACGCATATCTCAAAAGCATGGTTTCACAACTTTACATTTTTATTCTTCAACAACTTCATCTAGAAAAGAAAAGAAATAAAAGTAAACTTGCATTTGGTAAAGTGTGTACTCATTTTCAATTATATATATAATATATATATAATAAAGTACCCCAAGTGAAATTTCAAAATTCTTGTAGGAAAAAGTTGAATGTTTATGTCTAGGAGGATGCAGTACACATGTTGTTTACCAAATTGAACAAGTATTCTTGGTAGGCTGCTGTCTATGCAACCAGCAATGAGTTGTTATGTTAAGGTCTTAAAATTTCAGGGGATACCTTATCTGCTGTTGTTGGAAGCCCATACTATGTAGCGCCTGAGGTTTTGAAAAAGTGTTATGGTCCAGAAGCTGATGTGTGGAGTGCTGGGGTCGTCATTTACATTCTCCTTTCTGGGGTGCCTCCATTTTGGGGTGGTAAGACTCCATCCTATGTCATTTCCTTTTCTTTTTTAAATAAAAAATAATTTTATTGCATGGGAATAAAAAACGCATTGCCCATGGCCTCATTAAAAAACCTCCTAAGTAGAGGAAAAAGAGTACACCCAGGCAATGACTACAACCGCATCCAACACCCAAGAAGACAACCTAAGAAACGTCAAGAAACAGCCAGCAGAAAAATAGACAGAAAAGCAAGAAACCATATACATCAACCGAACAGCACCACATACAGACCACACCAACACCCAAAATACATTTCAACCAGCCACAGACCCTGCAGCCAATTTAGCAAGATGGTCAGCCTCCGGATTCAGACACCTAGAAACATGACGCACAGTGAAGTTTTCTCTAGTAGATACTTCAGCGACCGGACGAAGAATCGACACCCATTCCGTAGGAATTGAATTAGGATCCCTCAACCAATTCATCACTACTTCACAATCGCACTCTAAAATAAAATCCACAAACAAATTTACCACATTTTCCACAGCCAATATCTCAGCCAGCATTGGGGACCCCCAACCAATTGGGACCGAAAAGGATAACAAGATGGCGCCATTTGTATCTCTAAGGATCCCCCCAAGACCTCCGCCGCTACCATCAAACCGCATCGAACCACCTACATTAAACTTAACACAACCATTCGGAGGAGGAATCCAACCCAAAGGAGGAGGAACAGGATTTTTCCGGAGATGAGCATCCTTCGCAATCAGAAGATCCGCAGCCAGGTTTTCCAAAGTGAAGGGGCCGAAGGAAATTTAGCTGACAACCAACAAGCTACTCTATACTTTACTAAAAAGACTAATTGCAACCAGTCGAACTTCTTTCCATGAAAAACCACGTCATTCCTGAGTAGCCAAGTAGAACAGATGATAGAAAAAGGCAACACACCCCATATTATTCTATATGGTAGATTCGGAGGAAGAGACTCATACCACGCCTGCAGAAAATTAATAGGCTCAAAAGGAAAAGTCGCAGAGATAACCCCATGAGTTTAAGAACGATCCCCAAACTCTCCAAACAGCCTCACAAGAAAAAATCAGATGTTCGACTGATTCAAGTGAAATCGAACCAAGCGGGCAGCTTACTTCTAGTATCCTGACTCCTCTCTTCTCAAGTTCCACTCTCACCGGAACTCTACGATGAAGCACCCTCCATAAAAACGCTTCTACTCTAAAAGGGGCAATTCCCATCCAGACATTCTTCTTCCAGTTGAAAGCAGACCGCTCCCTATCAAAATATAGATTCGACTCTGACTTCACCGAATAAACTCCGTCGGATGAGCCCAACCATTTAAACCCAATCTGAACGGGAAGCCGAACTCGCAAACTTTTCAAGAGACCGCATCAAACCATCCCATTGCACTCTTATAGTTGAGATAGTTATTTGACCTTTCTTGTTTAACTCTGCATTTTTCTTATAGTTTACTTTGTTCTATTTGTGCTCTTCTGAAACAGACAGTGAACAAGAAATATTTGACGAGATCTTGAAAAGTGAACTTGACTTCACATCTGATCCTTGGCCTAGTATATCTGCAAGCGCAAAAGATCTCGTGTCGAAAATGCTTGCTAAAGACCCCAAGAAGCGGATAACCGCATACGAAGTACTATGTAAGTCACTTTTAGTATGTTAGAGGGATGAAATGATGTGATTTTGTTTGGTACAAATCCATATTATCATCTTTGTTCACCACTGCTATGGGGGAGTATTTACCAATGAGGAATTAAGCTAATTTGATTTTGGTTCCTTGCAGGCCACAGGTGGATTCAGGTTGATGGGGGGGCTCCGGACAAGCCACTTGATTCTTTAGTCTTAGGCCGCATGAAGCAATTTTCTGCAATGAAAAAGCTCAAGAAATTGGCCTTAAGAGTAAGTTTCTGGCAGTGAGACATTGGCCCTATCTCTTTCGAACATCAGTCTCTAAAAATTCTTCAAAGATCTATGTTAAGGTACTTGTGTCCGATACATGAATCAATATGTATATGGGGGTACGATCCTCCGAATACAACGAAAAAAAACTTAGAAAAAGTTGAGCATATCCATGTCGGGCACATACGACGAGACCGTGAAACTCTTTCAATGAACAATGCCGAATATCTAAAATAACTTGACCCTTTTTTCATTTTCTTTTAGGTTATTGGAGAAAGACTTTCTCAAGAAGAAATAGCCGGATTGAAGGAGATGTTCAAGATTATTGACACAGATAACAGTGGTCAAATCACTTATGAAGAACTCAAAGCTGGATTGCAAAGATTCGGTGCAAATCTTGCTGAATCAGAATTTCGTGCTCTGATGCAGGCTGTAAGTTCCATTTCTCAAATGATCAATGTTTCATGAAACCGTTAAGAAATCGATTCGTCGTTCATCAAGAAAACTGTGCTATTTATGCTTCCTTCATGTTCTAATGCAGGCAGACATTAACAACAGTGGTACAATCGATGGTCAAGAGTTCATAGCTGCAACGATGCATCTAAACATGATCGAGAGAGAAGAGAATCTCTTGGCTGCTTTCTCCTATTTCGACAGAGACGGAAGCGGCTACATCACTCAGGAAGAGCTTCAAAAAGCTTGTCAAGAGTTCGGCATCGACGACATCCACTTGGACGAAATAATGCGCGAAGTCGATCATGACAATGTAAGCCCTCGTATCCATGTAAGACGCAAACATGGTTGCATACCGCTCCTTCCGAACGAGTTTTCACGTAGTTCTTCCTCTTCTTTCAGGATGGACGGATAGATTACAAAGAATTCGAGGCCATGATGCACATAGGGAACCCTGAATTCGGAAAAGGTTTAACCATTGGATTAAGGTGAACGAACTGCTTGTTTTCTTGACAGAAACACAACATAGTCGTGACATAGGCGATTTCTACTTCATTTTCTTCCAAATTTTTTAGGGTTTAGCATTAGTTTAGCTCTTCAAAGTTTGAGGATCATCGCTTTATTCATCGGGCATTCCTTCCATGACTTGATATGGGGTTTCCTTGTATGTTCTTGTACCTGAAATATTGTACGTATTTCGCAATTCCCGCTTTGATTTTTCTTCCTTTTCATGGTGGAAAAAGAGAAACCAACGCAAAGGATTGTAGATGCTGACCTGGTAACAATACTTGAATCAACCAATGTATGAAACAACGAAAAATTATTAGATAGATCCGGATCATCACGTCATCTGTGGTTCTAACCAATGATATTTTTCCCTCATTTTTTTAAAGTAAATTTTCACTTATTTCATATATGTAAATAAGGGTGGAAATTATTTGAAAATTATTTTAAAATTAATAGATGTGATTCATTAGAACCATAGATAACGTGGAGAGTCGGTTCATGAAATAATTTCTATGAAACAACGGATTCAGCCTAAGATTATGGATGTAAGATTACCAAGTTATACATGTACTTTGTTTTGTTTAGTTCAACTGTAAGATTATAATATTTGATCAAGGAATTGTAAAATTATCTGGAAAAAAAGTTTAATTACTTTAATTTTTTAGTATTAATATCTGTAAAATTAATTTTTTTAGTTTTAATACGTTAATAAATATATTATTAAAGTAAGTATAATAACTATAATTCAGATATGATATTTGTAGTTTCAATGATAAAAAAGTATTTTTTAAATAATGAGAATATTGTTAGATAGTTATCAGAAAATATTGATTAGATTTGATGATTTTAATTTTTTTGTGTTATTATTATTTTTTTTAAATAAATTGATTAAAATAATATAAATTAAATTAAATAGTGGAACGTATTATTAGGGTCCATATAATTAGCATATATCACCAATTTGATTCAGCATCATTTGTTAGCAATTATCGTTGCATTAAAATATTATTTTTTAATTAATAATTAATATTCGGTTTATTAATATTGATAGAAAATCCATTTTTAATACAACAATTTCATCATCGGTTTGTTTAATATTTTACTTTTAAATTGTAATAATAAATATTATTTTTTTTAAATTATAAAATTTACAAAAAGATATTCAAACCCCTTGATTTTAAACAAAAAGATAAATTCATTTTTTATTAATTACTTATAATTATATTTAATTTTAGGGTTAAATATGCATATGATAATTTATGTTTGTGTTTTGTCCACTTTTGATCACTGATTTCATAAAACATAAGATATAATTAATTTCATTTTTATTTAATTAAGATGTGATCACCCCGAGTTAACTGCCGTTAACGGCAATTAAATATTTTGATATAATCACACATTTGGTCCCTGTTATTTACATATTCTCTCAATTTAGTCCAACTATTAATAAATTAAAATATATGCATGGTTGGATACATGTGGGATAATCATAAAATTTTACTGAAGCTTTCAACTTTTATGATTTTGTCATCCATTTACTCTAAATAAGCTAATGAGCAACATTGTCGTTTTCAGTCTTGTTAACAGCAAACATTTGAGCAAGATAATGTTAAAAGATTGTAGACAGTTTTGAGCTTATATATAAAATCAAATCTTCACTTCATCACCTTAAAAAACAAGTTTTCGCTTCATTAATGACGGAAGAGGTTAGAGTTATTGAATAAGTTCACGTTTTCATGATCCTATCTTTGTGGCTTAAAGTAAAAATAAGTCCATAAATTATGCCATCTTTTTGTTTTAAGCCCCTAGACTATAATTTGGTCAAATTAAGTACTTAAACTATTATATTTAACCATTTTAAGTCCTGTCATTTTTCACTTAGAAAAATGTTTTTTCGGCCAATAAGATGGTGACAAATCACACAGAATGAGGTGTTTGTTTTGAACCAAAAAACAGTTTAGGTGCTTGAAGCAAAAAAGAGACATAGTTCAGGGACTTATTTTGACCAAAAAATAGTTTAGGTACTTAAAGTGGTTACATATAATAGTTTAAGGATTTATTTTGACCAAAAAATAGTTTAGGGGATTAAAGCGTAAAGGAGTACAGTTCTGGGACTTTTTTTAGTTTAAGCCTATAATATATATTAACAAATTGCCCATTTCTGCAATTCCTTAAGAAGCTCAACTAGGGCTTATTTCTTTTTAACCTTCAACTATATTAAAAATAATAATAATTCATCTTTTTTTTCCCTAGCTTTGTTTAAAGGTAAGTACCCCACTATAATGAATTATTAGGTGCAAACCCTTGTTGCTTAAGGTATTGCCTTGAAAAGCAAGTCAACAAAATGAATGGTGGCACTAAAGATTTGAATGTGACGATTGTATAAATATGGACTGAATAAAAATGAGCTATGATATACTTGAATACTAAGTAAACTTTCTTTTATAAAATAAAAAATAAATAAAGTGCATGGTGGATTGTTTTAAATCAATTCTCAGACCGCATGAACCAAGTTATCTCTTGTTGTTGTTTCTAGATGTCACGGGTTCGAACACCAATGACTACAACATAATGATTGAACATTGTTATTTTTAGATGTCATGAATTCGAATACCAACAATTGAAGCAGGGTGATTGGGGATTTATTATATCCGAGCATCATATCATATGAGATTGAGATATCCTACTATATTTTTCACATGTTTCATTTAATTATTTGGGAAAATCAACTGCTTTTTATGTGGTAGCCAACCTGGAGGATCCAAGCTCCAGGCAGTGCCTTGATTTGTACCCAAATTTTTCACATTAAATTTTGGGTAAACTACACATTTAGTACCTAAATTATCTATTTTAATCTGTTTTAATACCTAAACTTTCAATTTTTTCAAAATCATACTTAATGTTTAGTTTTTGTTTCGTTTTAGTAAAAAAATCAAAATTTAACGTTGAATTTTGAACGGTGTACTAAAATGAAACTTCAGGTACGATTTTGGAAAAAAAAAATAAAAGTTTAAATACTAAAATGAACTAATAATTTAGGTGTTAAATACATAATTGACCCTTAAATTTTCCGCACCTTGCTTGGGAAAATGCCTAATTACTAATAAATAAGCTACAAATATAACAACCCTACTGCACATTGCAAATTGCCAAAAAGTCTCGATAAAATTTAGGCAGTGATAAACAGAGCGGACTCAGGACAAAAATTCAAGAGTTGCAAGAGTCTCAGGGGTGACACTTGTATTAGGGGTGGCACTTGTGGAGGGGTTGCCCGGGATACCCGAGCACCATGGAGGTCTACCCGGGATACCCCGGGCACCATGGACATCCGCCCCTTGTGATAAAGGTAAGAGAGATTAATACAATTGTAATATTTTCATTATTATTTTTTTATCCTTCCAGTTCCCAAGACTTCGTACTACACAATTTATATAAAAAGGATGAAATATTAGATTCCCTAAATAAGATAAGAAGTTCTCTAATTATAATATGAAAAAATAACCTCAGTGACTGAAAATGCCTTATAATATACGATTTTAACCAACTTTTTTTGGATTTACCAAAATGACCAACAAATTCGCAACGCGAACTCCAATTTCGCAACCCAATTTCTAATTTCGCAACGCGAATATGTAAATCGCATTGCGTTTTCCAAATTCACGTTGTGATTTTCCAAATTCGCAACGTGAATTTGTAAATCGCAACACAAAAGTCAAATTCGCAACGTGAATAGTAAAATTGCAACGTGAATAGTAAAATCGCAACGAATCTATATGTAAATTATCTCTTATCATCCATCTATAATAATTTGTTGGAAAAGTACATAAATAATTTTTATAAAAAAATATTCGTACATGCGAAAAAATTTATATGTAAATAAACAACAAATTTATTTCATTTGTCAATCTTCATTACAAATTATTCTAAATTCAATTAATTAAAGTTTGAAATTTGAAAGAATCCTTAACTCAGACCAATGAAATACATTTAAAAAATTAAATTTTGAATTATTTTAAGAAAAAGTTGATTCCTGTACACATGTAGATAAGTTTTATTTTCCACTTAAAATCTCAGTCTAGAAGCAGGGAGTTACCATTTGAAATTCGCAACGCGATTTTATGATTTTACTATTCACGTTGCGATTTTACTATTCACATTTGTAATTTCTACTATTCACGTTACGATTTTACTATTCACGTTACGATTTTTACTATTCACGTTACGAAATTAAAAATTGAGTTACGAAATTGAAATTCGTGTTGCGAATTTATTGGTCATTTTGACAAATCCAAAAAAAAAATTAGTTAAAATCATATATTATAAAACATTTTCGGTCACTAAGATTATTTTCTCTTATAATATTTACGTTGAAGCAATCTAAATTGAAAGAATTATATTCATATTAGGCTTATGCAAGACCCAATTCGAATTAATTGGAATAGTCTTTTAATAAAATAAATAATAGTGTTTATAAAAAAAAATATAGGAAAAACTTTATTATGCACAAACAGGCCAACAATGAACCAGAGAACCTTTATTACGAAAGAAACGTGGCAGTGATTCATACACAAAAACCAATTAAAAAATGGTATGTAATTACAGAATTTATTACAAAATAACACCAAACTTTCTATTTTCTGGGGATTTCTCTTCTTCTTTTCTTTTGAGTTCATCCAAGAAGCATCTACCAGGCCCTTCCAAAAACCTATCCTTACAACTGCAAATGACATGCATCTTTTAGCCGGAGAAAGTGTTGTTTCACCCCTGTTTCGCTTGCCTTCCTTTCCTACCATCTTTTCTGTTCCAACTCAACACTACGATTTCATACGTATTTATTGACACGATCGAAACCGTAGAGTGCCAAGCATCCAGCATCCGATTTCCAACAACTTCCCTGCATAATCGAATCGGAACATAAAACGCAAGTCGAACAAACAATCAAGTGTCTACATAACATGAACAAAACTCGTATATTCATTCAATCAAACAATTAAGTGGCATAAATTAAATAATTCAGTAGTAAACTCATACCAACCACCAAACCCCCATATAAAATTAAGGTCAGCTAATAATCAAGTACAGAACAATTACACAACAAATATTGCCAGCTAATGAAGTTGTGGTGGGGTAGGCATGTGCCGCTAGGAGCTTGGCAGCCTCAGGATTTTGGTTACAGGGTTCCGTTAGGCAATGAACTCGAGAAATAATTTGGACCTACTAGTTAAAGATAGTTCTTCTACAGTTCTATCTAGACACTACCAAGATTGTACCAAATGACTTGTTCACAAATTTAGCCTTCCTCTCTCTCTCTCTCTCTCTAATGCCGGGTTCAGTGTGTTTTCCAGACAAACAACGATGCCTTGTCCCGTGCCGACCTCGTATCAGCCTCCCCCGATTTGGACAATAATCAAATCATCTAATGATTCCTTAATATGGCAGGGTGTTATTGGTTCGTTTCTGTAATGCTAAGCATAGATATAACAGCTCCTATCTTTCCTTTCCATGCATTTGCGTAAAAGTTAGACACCCCCCCTAATCACCAAATTGAAGCCACAGACTCGAATTCCATGCTCCTATATGTCCCACCTCCTAAAACATCAACCATCGGAACACCATCCGACCTCGAACTTAGTAATCACTCCATCAACCTCAACCTCCAATTCTTTTCATTCTCTTACGAACCTTATCAACTGATTCTAAGCTAAATGCATAAGGGTATGCATGGCGGAGCGAATGAAGGACGGATAGCGATGCGATAATATCTCTATCTAAACACAAACTAACCAAATACTCAAAGTTGCATAGTTTATGAATTTATATCCTAACAATAATTAATCAACTGGATAACCTAACCCAATAACCAGAGAACAGCTGCAGGATTAATTAAAACTGCAAGAAGAAAGAACAATACCTCTCCTGGGCTTGGAGGCAACCTTAACAGCTGCCGGTTTCTTAACAATTTCGGTTTCTTCCTCCGGGAACAAAATCCCATCGATTCCCTGAACCGAAATCCTCCCGTCCGTATAAATGTCAGGGTCGAACAGATAAGCAGATCCATCGCCGTGCCCGAATTTCACCGAACCATCAGCCTCCTGAGCCACTACCTTGTGCGGCAGCCGCAGCGTGTCGTAATTCACTTTCCCGAACCTCCGAACTGCATTGTACATGCTCTCCTCCGTCTGATACTCGGGGATGATATGGTAGTGTATGATCTGCTCTGGCGCCCCAGGCTCGCTTAACTGGTCCGTAGTAAGCTTGGCCATGGCTTCGTCGTTGGGAGCCAAGACTGTTATAACATATCCTTCTGAAACTAGTCTCCCCATCTCCGTCGCTAAAGACGTCAAGTTTACTAGAATATCAGCCATCTCGTTGTACCCGCCGTAATGCAATAAGGTTTGGATGAAATCCTTGACCTGGCTCTCGCCGTCAAAATGATGACGAGGTCCGCCGGGTCCAGGAGCCGGTGCCGGTGCCAGAGAAGGACCCGGAGCCATGGCGTCGTAGATGGGAAGTACCGGCGGTGCTCCAACTGTCACCGGGGCCGGTTTCTTCAGCCTGTGGGTGCGAGGATCCACCTCCGGCGCACCCTCGGGTAGTACAGCGGTGATTGACTGGAGATTACGTCTCCTGTTGAAGTCTTCTATGACAGAGCGGGGAATGAGAAGCTGGTGGATCCCGTGGATGACTCCGTCGGGTCGGATCACCTCATCGGGTTGGATCAACTCAGCTGAGTCAACAGTTTTTCCGCCGGTGGATTTGGATGACAAGTGTATTTGGTCGTCGCAAAGGGTGCTGTGCTTGACAAGTCCGATCTTGGGATCCGGCCATTGGTGGGATCCGACTCGTTCAGGGATAACGTGGAACATGAGGAGGGTTTGGAGGGACTTGAGGTTTCTGGGTTCGAGCAAGAAGCGCTTGAACTCGGGGTCGAGTTGACGCTCCAAGGCTTCGTTACGAGGAGCAAAAATGGTAATATTGTGCTTTCCAACGGCTTCTTCAAGTGTCTGGAGAAGTAAAGCTTTCTCGACAAGCTCAGCCAACTCAGTGTAATGCGAGTCGAGAAGAGCAACGAGCACCGAGTTGGAGTTAATCTGACCAGAAGCCGATGAAACCAAAGATTTCCCAGGTTGGATCAGACGCAATGCAGCTGTGGCGACTGAAACGGAGGAGAAGAGAAGGAAAAGGAAGATTTGGGAGGGAGAGACACCATAGATGGAAGAACCCATGGTGCTCAAAGGAAACTCGTAAAAAAACCACAAGATGAGATATTTGAAGATGAGGTGGATATTGATGGATTATTATTTTGGAGACAGGCGCAGCAGAGAATAAACGTGGAGTGTGACTAACAATGGAGATGAAGAAGAAGAAGAAGAGGACAGCAAAGGAGGGAGCTTTTAGGTTGGTGATTGAGAGAGAAGGTGGAGTTAAACAGACAGGCTGGATGGGGGGACCACACGGGGAAGAAGGCGACCTGTTCTGTCACTCGGTCATGATTTTGATTTGGTTGGCTCGGCTTCTTAGATCACACTTGAGCCATCACTTAAGTCTTACTCGACACTTTTTAAGACCACATAGTAGCATGAGTAGGTTAGGGTAGGTTTACACAAAAGTAAAATTAAATCATTTTCTTATTTTGGATTTTTACCAAAATATCAATAGTACACTTAATAATTATGTGTCTGAGATTATCTCTCAAAATATTATCGATTTAACATATTTTCTGACAAATCGCGGATCGTCATTCGCGTCTTCACAGGATTTTGTCTAAGCTAAGGTCACGTAAAGAAAGATATGGATAGCCATCCGCGTCTTATCTGGTTCTGTCCTAGCTGGCACCACATAAGGTAAGGCGTTGATCGGTGATTTTTGAAACGTTTTAAGGCTTACATCAATCATCTACCTCCCACATTTATGGAAACTAGTCTACTCCCTCCTCTCTTCCTATAAATGTTTTTTTTTCAATCATTTTCATTTTTTTATGGAAACTTAACAGTAAATTTTATATTTGATGCTCAGGTTACGAACTATTACCTAAAATATTTGGGTCTATGCTTCAAGATTTGCGCGGGAAGAATGAGGAATGATACAATTATATCAGCCTCAAATCTTTGTAATTGTATCATTTCTCGTTCTTCACTCGTAAATCTTGAAGCATGGACTCAAATGTTTAAGGTAATAGTTCGTAACATGAACATCAAATGTAGAACTTTCTGTTAAGTTTCCATAAAAAAAATTAAAATGATTAAGAAATAAAAAGCAACATTTATAGGAAGAGACGAGGGGTAGACGGGTTTCCATAAATGTGAGAGGTGGACGGTTGGGATATTAAAGGAAAGGCTCTGTATAATGATCCGCAGAGATCAGCAACATCCGCGCCTTTCTTCACGTGGCGCCAGTTCGGACAGAACCTGCGAAGGCAATCTGCGATTTTTATAAAGGGTGCTAGAACGATATTATTAGGTGTATGGCCATTTTATTTTTAAATTTTTAAATTTATTTTTAAATATATTATTATTTTCGTATGATATGATCGTTTTATTATTTAGTATAAAATAAAAACATCAGGTGATCAAATACCATCATCGATTACTGTCGATCGTTATAGATAGTAGTCGTTTGATTTCAAATTTCATGGATTGTTTCACCTCGACACTATGAGTTTGAATCTAACCTCTACTTTGTCAGAACTTACTCTGAAGTTCATAAATTATAAATTAAAAGTAAGAAAACCGAAATTATTGAAATAAAATATAAATATATAATTAATAAAGAAAATTGAGTTTCAAAATTATTCTCCTAGACAAATGATTAAAAACATTGGTAAGAGTAAAAATATAAATGACTTTCAAATCTAAAGTTTGGGAGAAAATTAAAAATTATACTTTATTATTAGTTTGAAACTATTATTTTATTACATGTTTTTACATTTGTATCCGTTTGTCATTAATTTTATTTTATGATTAAAATATTTTTTAATCAAATAATTTTAGATAATATAACCAAGGAGACTCTAATTTAGACAAATGATTAAAGAATGCATTGGTAAGAGTAAAATATAAATTGACTTTCAAATCTAAAGTTTAGGGAGAAATTAAAAATTATAACTTTTATTATTAGTTTGAAACTATTATTTTTATACATGTTTTTACATTTGTATCCGTTTGTCATTAATTTTTATTTTATGATTAAAATATTTTTTAATCAAATAATAATTTTAGATAATATAACCAAGGAGACGCTAAATAATTTAAGTGAACCAAAGGTGCGTTTCCTAAAGCAAATCTTTTAGGGGAAATGTTGACATGGCTTATAGAAGCGCATATGAAGAATGTTCAACTATTTATTTATTTTATACATGCATTGTATTTTATCTTTATTTTTAATTTTTTATTGTCGGGGGTCTTCCACGAAAGCTGCTCTCAACCTGGCGTTGGGGGCAGGCACTACTACCCTACTTCCCCCTTACCCCATTGAATATGGGAATAGGAGTTTTGTTGTTGTTGTTGTTGACGTGACACTATATGAGAATTCGTTTCAAGGGGCGCACCTTCCATAATCCATATCATCCTTAAAAGTATTTTATAAAACATGCTTTAAAAAATATAAAACTATAAGAACTAACATCGTAATTTAATACATATTAGTTACATGAGTTGAAGAGCTTAATAGGGTTAGTTTATATAGGAATATTGGAGTGTTTATGTTATGTTTTTTTTGACAATGTGAGATAAAAAGCTAAAAGGTGAATTCTTTTTTTTTATCTCTATATTTAATGAATGATACTTATACATTATGTTAGTATTTATTATTAAGGTTTATTTAATTAATATTATATATTTTTTATATGTTAATATATTAAATAATTGCATTGGGTTAATATTTATTATTAATGTTCATACTAAATTAACTTTTAAAGCTGATATAAATAAAAACGGAAACAATATACTAATGTAAGATCGAATATATGATTAATTATATTTGGGCAGCTCAAACGGCTTTAAAATATTGTATGTTCTTTTGTTTTAAATCTAGATTATCATATATGGATATTTTCATATAATTTATTTAATTATATTTTTTGTTGTAGTAATTTAAGATGGAACAAGCTAAAAGATGCTATTCCTTCTGTAAATGGCGAGTTTTAAGAGTCTAACACATCTATAAGAAGCACTTGAAAGTATTTTTTCACTTTATGATATCAAGATTGTTGTTTCCTACTAAACAAAAAATTGATTAGGTATACGAGCTTCAACAATTTTAAAGGGGAGATCCCGAAGGAACTTACGAATCTACCGGCTGAAAAGATTACAAAGTTCTTTCTAATTGATATAATCAGTTTCAAAAGTTAATTTAGTATAACATTAATAATAAATATTATTACTAATATTTATATTATTAGAACTTTCAACATCTACTTATTATGCTGAAAAGATTATGAACTCTTTCTAATTGATATATATCAAATCTTACATGTTCATGGCACCCATCAATATTTTTTTCTTCATATTTTACGTTATATTCAATTTAAATTATAGATTTAAGTAATCATATTCAATAAATAATACATTTATATGTCAATGAAATATTTTTAATTTATGTTACATAAACTTGTTAGACTCATAATTAAAAAATAAGTATTTAAATAAATTAACCTATATAAAAACCTATATCTTAATTAATATATAATAATAATATTAACATAATATAATTTAACAATAATATATAAGTAGATTCATTAAATATAAAGAAAAAATTAAAAAATTTACCTTTAACTTATAGAACTAATATATATTAAATTATGACGTTAGTCATTATAATTTTTTTAAAGCATATTTTTTAAATTGGTTTTGAGTGATTATGTAGACTTTGAAAAACAACTCTTAAAATACGTCTTTTTATATGATGTCATGTCAATATTAATATTGAAAGGCATGCTTTAGGGAACTTGTCTTCGATCTACTAAGCAAAGGCACATTATACGTAATGCGTCTTATCAGAGAATGTGTTAGATTAACAAAATTTATAGAAATAATGCGTAATATTATAATATTTTGATAATATTTTTTTAGTAAAATCACCGGTTTTTTCACTTAGAAGCATTTATTTATGAAAACAAATAGTAAAAGATTTGGCCAGAAAACAAGATGCATGTGAATGGGCAGCCTCCGTCAGAAGCCGAGGTTGTGCAAAAGCTGGCTCAACTTAAGGCTAAGGCCAAGCTGTCGGTGTAAAATAATATAATATAATAATATAATAATAAAACTAATAGGGTAAACTATGATTATGCAGTATCTAAACTATTAGTTTTAATTTATTTTAGTATTTAAATTTTAATTTTTTAAAAATCATATTTAATATTTAGTTTTTATTTTATTTTAGTATTTTTCTTTAAAAATTTAACGTATTTAGTACTTAAACTATCAATTTGGTATGTTTTAGTACTTAAACTTTTAATTTTTCAAAACTTAACATTAGTTTTTTAACGGGTATTATAATAAAACAAAATTTGAAGTTTTTAACAGAGGGGTACTAAAATGAAATAAAAAACTAAACTTTAAGTATGATTTTGAAAAAAATTGAAAGTTTAGGTACTAAAACGACCCAAAAGATAGTTTATGTACTAAATGTAGTTTACCCAAAATAATACTATCAGTTTTAGTACCTAAACTTTCAATTTTTTTCAAAAACACACTTAACATTTAGTTTTCATTTCATTTTAGCACCCCATCTTTAAAAACTTAACGCAATTTGTACCTAAACTATCAGTTTTGATATGTTTTAGTACTTAAACTTTCAATTTTTTTTTCAAAACTTAACATTAAATTTCGAACTGGATACTAAAATAAAACAAAATTGAAGTTTTTTAACGGAGAGAGTACTAAATGAAATAAGAACTAAACATTAGTGTGGTTCTGAAAAATTGAAAGTTTAGATAATAAAATAAATTAAAACTGATAGTTTAGATACTAAATGTATAGTTACCCAAAATAATACAAACTTAATCCCCATTCGTACTTTCACGGTCACCTCCAACTACTCCCCCCTTTCACTTTCATTTTAACACTAAAACAAATTCATATATTTACAAATTTCTCTTTCTACTTTTGTTTCTTTAAACGTAGTCCACTTATTTTTTCGACTCTAAAATCTCATTTAATTGCACTCAAAAGTCCAAGTGAATTTTTGTTTGAATTATTGATCAAATAAGTTTTAATCATCTTTAACGTAGTATATATATCATATGTTGAGTGGATCTTATGGGTGAAGTTGGAGTCTCCGAGTTGGTTGGTCCATAAAAGATTTCGATCAAAAGGTTTAAAGACCCTTTACTATTGTGACGGTTTCCGTCATTTCATTCCATTAGAGCCTTGTGAGAGACCATTAGCGACTACATCAATGGTGAGTTGAGAGGTACAACGAAGACTTCACTTCTCACACGTGTATTCAGTGTGATAGAGGCACTTGGATAAATTCAACGAAAGATTGAGAGCTTGCCATGGTTGTGGTTCACTAGTCACTTATTCCAAGACAATGTGTATAGCTCTCTCACATCGTGGTAGAGATTGACTCGTCAACTCAACGTGGTCAAAGACCCTTTAGAGGAGGAGGTAATATATTTAGGGCAAGAAAGTCTAGGAACTGATAGATCTACAGCCATGCTAAAGAAGGTTATCCAAACAATATACAGTAAAGGCCCAAGAAGCAGTAACACTATTAACGTTATCACATAGGGTTGTAAACGAGCTCGCCGAAAACTCGCGAGCTTATTATCACGTGTATCTACAATCTTTTCTATTTCTATTAATGTATTAGTGGACACCGAGTATATCTTTCAATATTTTGATACCTTGAAAGATCACATACTTACACTGATATACTTATGTATATGTATTTTTAAAAAATAAAAAATATTTAACTATTATGTAAAACAAATTATAAGATATATAAATTAGAAATAGAAAAAAATTATTTTTTATAATCTTACATATAAATATTTTCACTCTAATATTCCTCTAACCAACCGTAATCTTACATTCATATAAATAGATTATATAAGGTAATACAACATTATTAATAATATGTCAAATAATATTATATATCGATATTTTATTCTAAAAAATAATCTTACGTTTCGTGAATTTCAAGGTCATACAATTATTATAGATGAATTTGATGGTCGTACGTTTAGTAATTATTTGTAATAAAATTATTTAAAATTTTAATTACAACTATTTCTATACTAAATCTAAATTTTTTTATTTGTTAAAACTCGAATGATTTTCTTAAATAGTTTAGTACAAAGCTAGAAACCATCCCTACCGCTCCTTTTTACAAGAGAGAAGCCACCCGGCACACATCTAGGGTTGTAAACGAGCCAAGTCGAATTTAAGTATTATTACATTTTCTTTTCTTTTGATAATGTAACCATAAAATAGATTTGCAATATATGTATGTGTATAATAACATGATAAATAGCAAGAAAGCCAAATATATATATATATATGATTAAGTTGATTACAAAATAATATATGTTTAAATACTTTAAACATATGACAAATGAACACTTGATCATCCTATTACAACCGTTAACACGAACCCATAACCTCAACCTCTAACAAATCTATGTTGCTCTTCTAGACAACAAAGAAAACATAACCCACATCAAAACACAATATTTAGCAAATTATTTTAAGGATGTTTTTATATTCCATCAATTATCATAGTTAAAATACATATATTGCACTAATTCATGCTCTACATAAAACCATATAAAAAGTCTATATATATATATATATATGTGTGTGTGTGTGTGTGTATCCAGATGGAAAAGCTCCTTCTCAGCATCATCCTCTTTATCAATTGAGATTCAGGCCACAAACCACCACGAATCTTTGTCCATTAGAAAAAAAATACTAATCCCCTGGATAGAAATGCAAACCATCTTTCCCCAGCTTGGCATCTCTGAAGAAACATGGATTCGGCAACCTGAAAATCGAGACAAAGGATCGAAGCGCTGATAAACAAACATGGGAAATATTCAGGGTTGCTGGTCAATGAAGAAATCTTCAAAAAATCTTGTTATTCAGGTGGAAGAATGATTACGGGATTAATATGGCCATGGGTGGTCACAATGGCGGAAGCAAATCCGATATTTTTCTACTGTGGGTGACAATGTCGAAATATAATATAAAGAGTAAATGATAAAAGTAAATTAACCTGAAAACTCACCTACAAAGATGAAAAGGCTGAGGATAGACTCAATTTGCAGAAATAACTCTTCATGTATCAAGAGAAAGAGAACTAGTGGCGTGCGGAGGTCGTGAAGGGACAATGGTTGAAGGGTTATCTCTGTTCCTCCCTGTATTATGCTGGTTGCCTTGCTCTGTAAGGGAAGATTCAGTCGATTGACATGACGCAGAAGCTTGGTTTTCTCTGTTACTTCCATTGATTTCAAGTCGCTCCATCATACGGGATACACTAGCAATTCCTGCACTTACTTCTCGACGAACTTCATTCCCGATATCAGACATAGAAGAGCTACGTGAGAACAACCTCTCCTTCAAGCCTCTTGTACTCTTAGAAATTGACTCCTTGTATCTTCAATTCAAAAGGTTTTAACAATAAATTAATAACGAAGTCGGAAAAATATGCGTGTCTAGTTTCATGCCCCTAAAGATTTTCAACCATACCTCAAGGACACTGCATTAAGTTTGGATTTCAGGGACTCCGAAAACGACTGAAACTCCGACGGTCCTGCTCCCTCTTGATTTGCAAATGAGGAATCACCAGAAGTGCTTCTATAAACAAAAATAATCAACTAGATAATATATGCATCATTACAAAATCACTAGAAGTGCTTCTGCAAAATAATAGATATACAATGTAATATTCAAATGAATGAAAGAAGTCTGAAATACCGATTATTAAAGGAAAATGCTCGTCTATTCACTGGATTGACAGTAGTTCCAGAGGCCGATGTATTATGTCTAGAAGGAAATGGAGGCATCTCTTCTTGAGATGGTAGCGGACTAGATGGCCTAGCCACGATAACTGCAGGTGCTTCAGCTTCCCTTGCTATCTGAGTCTGAGTTGAAGATCCAGAATCAGATTGCTGTGTAGTGGGATGAGAAACACCAAGACGTGTGGACGACCATTAGTAGATGATCTTCTCTGACCCTCCCTCCTACTAGTGCGGTGGGTCCTTCCCATTGCAGCAGCAGCAGCAAAGTGCTGAATTATACGCTCTTCAAGTTCAGGGTCATTTACACCACTGGCAACTGCGTTACAATGCAAAAATTGTGTAAGTTCATAACGCATTTATCGCCAAATAGTAAAAAAGTTATTGTTATAAGCACTTGAAGGCAGCATACATGTTGCAATTCAAAATCACCGAGGGTGGGATGGTGAAATATGGCGGTATTTCGTGGTGCAGTAACCCGAACCATCCTTTCCCTTTCTACTGCTCGAAGCAATTCTTGACTGCAACCATTCGGACATTGTTAGCTTATTCCATAGACTTTATGATGAGAAAAATTTAAAAGGAAAATGGAAAAGAGCTTTAATCAATGTAAACCTTTCAGAGTCCTTCAAGCTAATATCTTGCCAACACATGGGACATTGTGAGCTTCTCTGGCACCTACAAATAACAAACTTGTGTATCAAATGATAGCATATCGATCTCAAATAGTATATAAAACACGGAACAAGGAATGAAAATATCATATAGCCATGTCTAAACCAAATGCATCAAATGGTCATATAGCCCTTTTTAGAGGACACTTTTTTTCCCAAGCATGGAACCATGATAATGTCTTAGCAATTTCATCAGACAGCCAATATAGGTGTAATAATATAAAATTCACTAAAACGAATTAGAATAGATCGAAAAACGATAATTATTTCGAGAGTTGCAAGATATGTACCATTCAAGAATGCATTGGAGGTGAAACTCATGCTTACAATTAGTAACCTGCAAGCAATGGTAGCAAAGACTTCAAAATGATGCATTCACACAGAAACTTAAGATTAAAGAAAACAGCACAAATCGAACCATTAAAAGATTAAAATTAAAGGCATATGCTACAAGAATCATCACTGGCATCCTGGATTCCCCCTTCGACAAAAGCCGCAGCCGATGTCATATGACTGTCCAGCTTCTGTGTCTCCTCCATCCCCAGAACCTTCATATATAACAAAAAGAAAACCCAGAAATTTCATCTCATACACAATCATTATAAAACTTGATTTTGTCTCAATAATGCATATAAAACCCTGTTTTATCTGTTTAGCATCATGACTGCAACTAAACATGTAGAAAATCCTGACCACATCTCACTCCCAAAAGGACAATCTTGTACAATTATTTCCAGTCCAACTACTCAAAATGAGGCCTGACTAATTGTCTTAAACGATTTTGTTGAATGCAAAATAAATAATAAACCATACTTACATGTGAGGTATATACAAATGAGTTAAGCTTAAATTTAACTCCCTTATAATTCATACAAGTTCAAAAAAAAAAAAGGAAGAACAGGTTAAACAGATACAAACCAATTACCAGCGTAGCACAGAAAAGAAATGGATCTTAAAATTAAAGAAAAATATATAAATCCATACACACATATTGAAAATACACAAACAAACAAACAAAAAACATGGCTTTACCTCCAAAACAAAGGAATTTTGGAAACTCTTGAGAGATGAGTCAAGGAATCAAGGAAATGCCCGAGAAAGGACAAGAAAATTGAGGCCTTTGATTCCCGTCCTCGTCTATTTATCTAATCCAAAAGGATCCATTAAGAAGAAGCGGAAACATTACAAAATTTAGAGGGTAAAATGATTACCAAATGATAAAATAGGAAGAAAATGAAGAGGAGAGAGAAAGAATAGGAGAAAAGAGACGACAACCATTACTTATACATCGTTGTTTTTCATCTATGAAACAAATTGTTTCCTTCACCGAAATTTAGATAGAATTTACAAACTGATTAACGTGAACATATTAACAATAGAATTCATTAAATCATATTTATGACCATCAGTTAATAACCGTATATTAAGATAAAACAATCCGATACAATAATCATACTTACGACCATAAAACAAATGAAAATCAAATTTCCTAAATAATAAAAAATAGTATAAAAGAAATACTTCATATGATATGATACATCGAGGGTTGTAGTTATACAATTTTCTCAAAACAGATTTTCATTGTCTCGTTAATATTCGAAATTGTCGGTAGTCTATCTCCTAAGCACTAAAGGCTTGCCTTTTATCTATTACCGGGAACCAAAAGAGAAGAAAAAAACTTTCGTGAATTGTTTCACTTTATTAAATTGTGAAAGCAAGTGTTTAATCTAGAAAGATGCATATTTATAGGGGTTTCTCCTGGGAAAAAAAAGATAAAGCAATCCTTTTAGAGTTATAAATTCAATTATACTAATGAAGTTGTAACTTGTACTAATGAATTTTATATGATTATTGTTGTTGTGATTTATGTTCATTTATTGCCTTCGTTTACGTCAGTTCGTTTGTGTTCGTTTACGTTCGTTTATTATGTTTGTATATGTTCGCTCATTTGTGTCCGTTATTATTTAAATGAACAAACACGAAACAAGCTACATTCCTTAACGAACGAACACGAACAAGAAATTTTTTGTTCGTTTATGTTCGTGTTCATTCATTTATTCGGTTAAAGTTAAAAGAACGAACATGAACATACACTCGTTTGTGTTCATTCGGTTCGTTTACAGGCCATTAGCTGCCTTTAACAGTTAACATATCAAATGACGTGCAGTTAATATTTTAGTATAATTACATTTTTGGTCCATGTTATTTACATATTTTCTCAATTTAGTTCAACTTTTAATAAATAACAATAAATTTAATCCTTCAATTGAATGATGACATGTGTCACTGGTGCCGCATGGCAAAAATATAAATTATTATGAATTTTGTCCAGAAAGAATAGATCCATATGATGCATGTCGAAGACACATAATTACATTAGCACAAACACTAGTCGGGCGGTTACGACCCGTATGTATCAGTATTATCATTATGTTCAACCACTCGATAAATGCATTTTTAACAGTCTTGGGGTAATTACAAAATAGTATATGTTCATAATCATTTTAGATGTTGACAACGCACATAGAGTCGCAGATGCTACTTGAATCCAATACCTCTAATGAGAACGACCTCCCTTAACAAATGAAACCACTTGATGGATCCTAATAAATATACATTTAAAAGATTATAGTTAAACACTTAAAACTTATATATCTAAATAATGAGATTTAAAAACCCCAAAACTTTGATAAAAATTCCCCGATATGAACCTAATCTTAAATCATACCTAGAGGGGAGGGGAAGGGGGACTCTAAGGGAAGGAATGAGAGTGGTTCTAGTCAGTCTAGAACACATAATCTAAGAGAATATGAGAAAATGAAAATAAACAACTTGACCAATCGATCAAATGTAATTACTCTATTCCGACTATATTTTATAAAGGATGTTGATATAAAATGGAGTGAAATATGAGATGTAAAAACATAAATATTTTGATAAGTCATGCCATGGGAAGGTGTGGGACAAGAGGATGTCCCCGGAAGGTCGCAATTCCACAATGATTCATGTCATGTAGAATAAAGTAGACACAGATTCAGAAACTTATGCGGCAGCCAAAGGGTCCCCAATGTCCACCGAATGGGATATCGCATCATTTATTGTTATCTAAGTTACTATAACTTTGACCAGTGGTTAATTCAAGTAGTACCAATTTAATATTATTTAAGAGTTATCGTATATACATAAATTCTGTTGGAAGATTTATTCATTAAAATTAAGTGTGAGATACGAGTAGATCCAAATTAATAATGGGAAAATCTTAAACCGAGATAGCAGCCAAAGGAAAATTACTATAATGTTGGATGCTACTATTCCCAAAAGAAAAAAATCATAATCCCAACCTAATCTGTTCCAAGGATCATCATCCACTACAAATCATCTGCAAACTTAAGTTCAACTTCATTCATTCATTCTCAGATGAATCAACATCACATTATATATGAATTATAAATTTATATACACCCATATTATGTAAGTAACAATTGCAGACAAACATGGAATTGTTTGTGTTTTTTTTCTCACGGTTGATTAACTTTTCTGGGCGACTCGCCTTCTCTGTGAGAGGGACTTCTGAAAAATCCAGTGCCATAGAATCTTTGCCACATCTCTTTTTCCAGTTCCACCACGGCTTTCTCGGTTTCTTCGGACGCCTTCACGTCCGGGAAAATATCCTCCACGCAAACCTGCAACTCGCCGGTACCGTCGAAGCCGCAATGAGTCCTGTTCTTTGGCTGAAGCAACCCTTTTTTCTGCAACTTACGCCGCCGTTTCAGACGGATAGCTCGGCGGCATAGACCCACGGGGACCTTGTAGAATGTTAAAACTATAATGTTCGCTATGGTACAAGGACAACAGCAACAGATAGCGGCACACTCGGCTGTCGTACCCCCACAAAACTCCCCGAACTTGGCACCGTTCCTGGTTCTGCCGCTGCCGCCAGAGGAGAGGGTAGAATTGGAAGAAGAACGGCTCTGAAGCAAGGGTTGCTGACGTTGGACGGACGTCGGGTTCCTCAAAATGATCTGTCGAGACATTAAATGATAGCAAGAAACGGAACACAAAAGAACCCTAAAGAAAGAAGAAGATTTTATCGAAATCTCTTCTTCTCCTGTTTGAAGAAACAGAACAACACGAAACTCGGAAAAAGGGGAAACAAAACTGTACCCTTTATTTTCCTTAAGAAATCAGGATCAGGGAACTAAATCTGGGTCTGGACAGCGAGAATCAACAACTACAAAATATGGGAAGAAGAAGGATAAGAGGATCCAGTTGAGTCCCGTGAAGAAGAAGAAATGAAAGCTGTAGGATTTCACACAGGGACTGTTTCGTACCCCTACCTTAGATGATATATTTTTAATATTTTTGGACAGGAGTTTTGAGAATCAAACAGCGATCAAATATGCAGCCAAAGGAAGATAAATGTGAATGAACTGAGTTAACGGCACACGGGGGAGTGTCCATTTGTGATTTTTTTTAACTTTCAGGTGAGAAGTGATGGATTAGAAACACATTAAGGAAAGAAGTGGTTGTGGTTAAGGTGGTGATGATTAGTGAGATGGTTTTATATGGAGGGGGGAAACGGCATGACTCGACTTTCACGGCACAATTTTGTAAAGTTTAAAGCACATCATGTTTTCACTAACAACGTGCTTTCGCAATTCCCAATCTCCTTTTTCTCTTTCGGTTTAGTCCACTCTTGCCGGCCTCCTTACTCTACTCTAAACAAATATATATCCCAGGACATTTGTCATCCTGTTGTACAATTCTTTTACTAATCATAATTAGACATATATGTTAATGTACTTTTGAAAACAAATCACTATTTTTTTTCAAAGCATGAAATAATAGGGTAAAGTATCGATATCTAAGGTAAAGTATCGATACTAAGAGGTAAGTACCGACACTGAAAGGTCAGTTTCGATATCAACGTACATTTTAAGTTAAGGATTTTCAGGGGATTATAATGGGGAAATGAGGTTCCAGAAAACTCTATAATTACTCTCAAATAAGGTTACAAATGGAAACAATGACAACACTAAACCAAACGTAGAAACGAGATAAAGTAAGGACAAATAAGACTAGCCTTGTTTGATGCTCGGGAAACGAATCGGACACCCGAGTTCTTTTAGTTCAGGGTGTCGAAGTATAGAATTAGTTCAAATATCTTTAGAGAGTGCACGAGACATTTTAAACTTACTAGCTAGGGCGCAAGGTCCGACACTCGTAAGGGGTGGGCTAGTTTGGGGTGTGGTATCCGATACAGAAATTTCGAGGGCCGCATCCTCGATAGACTAAAGGGGTGTGTGAGCTCCGAGGTACAAATATCCCTCAGCCGTATCATGATGTCTACCATAGATTAGAGAGTGAGTATCACAAGGATACTCACCAACGATTGAGATTAAATAGATTCATTATACCTTTTTATCAGATGTATGAGCATGTTATAAATGAACCCCTGTTAGTATGATTTAGTTGTTAGTGTGACACGCTAGTTAGCTCAACGTTTGGAATTTGTTTCCTTACGTAAATTCTTAGGTGGAGCACTTGAAGAACTTTTGTATCGGGTAGATCTAGAACCAGATTTTCGGAGCAGAGTACGTCTCGGGTTCTTCTTAGAGGGTATATATATTTGTAACCCTTATTTTGTATAATCGAGTTGTAACTTATTTTAAATTCAAGGTCTGTACATTTGATTTTTTGTATCCGTGGGAGCTCTCACCTGTAAATTGTTTTGTATGAAAGTTATTGTCTATTTTATCACAAGTAATTATTAATGAATGTTTTTCCCCTTAATACGATAAAGAAAATTTTGGTTAGACACTCCAGTGATTCCGTGTGATGTTCTCATCAAATGACTGTGTGTCGTACTGGTGTAAGTGTTACACTTACAAACTAAATAAATTGGCTACTCACTTCTCTTTTTCATTTCTAAACTTAAAGACCACTACTTTTCTTTTTCTTTTTCATTTTATTTGATGACAACTACACTAGTTTTAGTGTTGATTGTAAATCGCTTGTATTATTTATTTTTCATTTATTCTTTGTATCACATATTTATTTTTTTTAATTTTAAATAATTTTGTCATTATAACATGTTTTCCTTTACCTTTATAACACATTTTTGATCGTTTGGTTGTTGTTTCTGTTTAATTTTTTAGGGTGGATTTGATATCACCTTAAGTAAGATGTCCCTAATTTGTTATATTGTTGATATTCCCCACTTTGGAACCTTGTATTGAACTTGAATACACAATTTGTGTTCGCAAATAGTTTTTTACTAAGCTCGATTCTGATTTACGGTTATCGGTGGTATTTTAGTAGTTTAATCTCCTGTTGTGGTTCATTTTTGGATGTAGTCAGATTTATTTGTAAAATATCTATTGTCCGAGTTTTTGAATGTATATGATTTCGAGTGGTTAATTTATTACGTCAATGGTTATAAAAAATTCTAATTATATATTTAATTTATGAATTTAATTATAATTTTAAATAATTTCTTAATGAAATTAGCAGTTCTATTTGGTTATATATGATTATTATACTTTCCAATAAAGGATTTTGTTGAATCTTAAATAGTATATATACGGCGAAATGTTCTTAATCACAATATTTTGTTCACTTCTCAAGTTATTTTACTTATATACTGATTCCATCTGTTTGATACAATAGATTTTTATATTTTATTTAATAAATTATATTAAATAATGAAAACTCGACTAATTGGAATTTCTTTCATTCTAATCAAATGTTTAATAATTTAATTCAGATTTTTTTATCTTTTTTATTTCGCCGAACCGAAAGTTCAAATACGATTAATATTTATTTTAATTGGCCACGTCATTCTTTTTATTTTCTAAGTTAATAGTTACGTGCATCCAACAAAATTAATTATTTTTTAAGTTATCAACAAACAAAAGTTATTAAAAAGGGTAAATTATATCATTTCTCACTGAACTTTACTATTTCTTCTAATTTACTTGTCGTACTTTCAATTTTTCTAATTTGCTCATTGAACTTTACAGATTGAATCATTTTGCTTACTCTGACGTTAACTTTCACAAGCATCAAAACGTCATTTTGAAAAACTCAAATATACACCAAAATGGCTTCATTTCAAATCCTCTTCTTTTCCCTACCTTCGAACATCGTAGATGGTGGCTGTTCGATCTCTAAATTCATGGGTTGACCCGTCTCAACCCCTGAGCCTAAGTCTGGTGTTGTTTCACTAGAAAATATCTCAAAATCTACGAATCTCGACTGAAACATTTTGGCTCCTTCACTTTCAATCTCTAATTCGTTGAATTCAGAGCAGTCGGTGATGACAGGCAATGGCATTCGACCACCTTCTATTTTTATTTTATAGTTGGGTGAGCAAAATAAAGGAGAGAGTAAAGTTCAATGAGGAACAAAATAATTTACCTTTAATATTTTCAATTATTTTATATTAAATAATAATGAAAAAATGACACATCATCACAACGTTAGAGAGATAACGACATAGTGAGCAAAATGATTTAATCTGTAAAGCTCAATGAGTAAATTAGAAAAATTGAAAGTGTGATGAGTACAATAGGAGATAGAATAAAGTTCAATGACATATAGTGTAATTTACTCAAAAAAATAAGAGTACAAGCAACTCGTTGTCTTTCATGATAAATTTATAAATGCAAAAAATATTGTTATGCTCTCCGTTGAATTTATTCATTTCAAAATCATTCATGAAGTGTGAAACATAATAACATTAATTTATATAATTTTATAGATCTATATATTAAATTATAAAATAAATATATTAGACTGATAGTAATATATATTTATTATTTATTTTTATTGTTTAAATTAATATAATTATTACTTTAATCATTGTACCAGTACATCAACAAAATGTATAAATATATTTTCAATTATGATTTTAGTCTTTTTTGTTATGATAATAATTTCATTCTAAATCATTAACACAATAAAAAATGTTAATATGTTAACTTTGCTCTTTTTTTTGCTCTATTTCAGATAAAGCTTTACATGACTTTTTTTTTTCACAAAACTTCGTTTTGATTAATCTAGATCGATCTGAGTTGCACATTTGATTTTTATGGGTGAGTCTTCCAACGGAAATTTTCTATATATACGAGGATTTGAATTCAATATCTACTTAAGCGATATCAAGCTGCTTACCACTTAAATCAATTTCGTATAATGGAACTACAATGGATGGTTTTCAATTATGAATCTAACATGCTTTTTAGAAAATAAAATTGAGTTAATCACTTCGGTGATCCCGTATAATATCCAAACCCTTCGAACTTCAGATCAGATTGGATTTGGATGTTACATCAACAGTACCAGGAGCCTCCTTCTATATAGACCAAGACCATCCACGTCACGCAAGCTACCAAAACGAGGTGTTGAAGTTGTTATCCAATCTGTAATAACATATCGTTTGGAGTTTTATATCTTTGATTTAGGGTTGCATGAGTACGGTTTAGGGTTTGGATTTTTTGTTGACAATATTGTAGTTGTTTCATGCATATTGGTTTCCAACTCGATGTAGTGTAAGAGGATGAAAATGTAAAAAATAGTAAATATAAAGATTAAATTTTAAATATAATCATACTAGAGAGACTAAGATCATGATTTATAAAATTCATATAAAAGTTTGACGAATAAAAAATGGTTAACTACACGGATGATCACTTATGTTTGTGTTTTGTCTACTTTTGGTCATTGATTTCAAAATACATAAGATATGATCACCTTTGTTCTTATTTAATTAAGATGTGGTTACCAAAAGTTAACTGTCACTAACATTTTAGTATAATCACACTTTTAGTCCATGTTATTTACATATTCTCTCAAATGTAATCATGGTTTTAATAAAATTAAAATAATTTTAATATTTCAATCGAATGATGTCATTGTCAATGGTATCACATGTCGTGTCATGTGCCACCATTCAATTGAAAAATTAACTTTATTTTAATTGAATTTATTTTAATTTAACAAAGCAAAGCAATTGGTGGAAAATAAATATGTTGAATTAAAATAAATTAAATAAAGTTACTCCTCCAATCAAATGGTGACACATGGCACCAATGATACGTGACATCATTCGATTTGGAGGATTAAATTTATTTTAATTTATTAAAAATATGACTAAATTGAGATAATATGTAAATAATAGAGACCAAATATGTGATTATATTAAAATATCACGTCATTTAATCTGTTAACTGTTAACGACAATCAACATGTAATAATCACATCTTAAATAAATAAAAACAAAAATGTTCATCTTAATTAAATAAAAATAAAGGTGATCATATATTAATATTTTGAAATCAATGACTAAAAATTAACATAATACAAAAATAAATAAAAAAGTTGGATGGGTCATCATTTTAATACTGTTAAATATTTAATGGTTAAGTGATAAAAATACTAATTATATTAAATTAAATGATAAAATTGAATAAATTTAAAACACAATAAGTGAAATGAGAGAAAAAGAATAAAATTCACTTATAATTAATGTAATCTATCCTTAAAATTCCTTACCGCATTGTATATAGGAATTGAGTTTTGTTGTTAGTTGTTGTATCCTTAAAATTATATTTAAACAGAGTCAACTTGTCTAATAGTTTTAACCTATCCTATGGAATGGTCACTTCACGCGCAGTCATCGCGTTTGGTACAAGCAACAGCTTAAACCCCACAGGTGTACGAAGTGGAAGAAAGATGCCAGAACATTTACTGTACAAACACGTGTTAATGTAGAAGTACAATTATCTTTTTTTGTTTTTTTAATAATATGATACGATTTTAAGTTGTATATGTTTTAAATTTTATTAATAAATTGATAACGTACATATATCTTGTATAAAGTTGTTTACTGAGTTGAGCAGTTAATGAATTGCTCATATTTGAATTGGTTAAAACTCGATAAATATTCGATTTGAGTTGATTTGACTTGAACTCATTTTAAAAATTTTACCAGTTGAGTCGAGTAAAGTTTAAACATGACTTGGTAAATTTGTGAATAGATGTGTGAAGATCAATAGTGTGAAAACATTATGAATAAATATATAACCATTATAATTCAATAAATATTAAAAAATGAAGTTAAATATTTATTATTTTTGCATTTAATTCTTGGATGTTTAATTTTAATTTTTTAATTAAAAGTTTAATAAATGCCACCAAGTCAATCAAGTGTTTATGTACACAAGAGCAATGGAACATAAAAGTCTAATGAAAATGCTCATCACCTCACGTGTCTCAATCATCAGATCATCCACGTTAGCCTCTACTAGATTCTAATCCTACGGCCCAAAAAAATATCAGTTTTCTAAATTGCTCCTATTTAACACGTGTAAGATTCACAGTTACTATCAGCACCACTTGACAATAGACATCCCAAACGCTGCCTTAGAGGGTAAATAATTACGAGAAAGTTTGTAATTTGATTATTATATTTTAGGTTAAAGTACACCAACAGTCCATCGACTATATAATATTGTTTTATTAAGTTTCTCGATTATTAAAAGTTATAAATTAGTCTTTAAACTATAGAGTGTTATTTTGTTTAGTCTCTTGACTTTTAAAAGTTACAAAATGGTCATCCGACTATTCATTATGTCCCTTGTTTAATGTCTGGAAAACATACAGGACACCAGAGTTACTTTAGTAGATGGTGATCGTCTTGATGTGTAAATTATTCGAATATATTTAAACAAATGCATGTTGTACTTTTGTGGCTAACTTGGGCGTGAGGCCCGAACACTTGCAAGGGATGGGTTAGCCGGGCGTTGTTTTCAACGCATAATTTTGGATCTCACCCTAGATAGGCTAGAGGGGTATGTGTCTCGAGATGTCGCAACCCTCCGACCACACCATGATGCCTACGCTAGTATCAAGTGTAGTATCTTTTATTTTACTTGCTAGCATGAGTATTTAATGAACACTCTTAGTATGGTTTAGATGTTAGTGTGACACTAGACTTGTGAGCTCATCGTTCGAAATTTATTTTCGTGCGCAGGTTCTTAGGAGGAGTATCCGAGGAGCTTATCACGTAGTTGACATTTCAGACAGTCTAAGCAGTAACAGAGTACACCTTGAGTCTCTTTTCTTTAGTGGGCATGTATTATTCATAGAATCTCTTGTTCTTGAGTTGTAACTTTATTTTGAATACTCAAATGTATTATTTTGATATTTGTATTTTGGGAGCTCTCCTTTGTAAACTTAAATATTTATGTTGAATTACATTTGATGGGAGCTCCCCTTTGTAAACTTAAGTATTTATGTTGAATTACGCTTTATGGTATGGTCTTTAAATGACATTTTACAAAAGTTTTAAAGAAAAATTTTGGGTTAGCCACTACGGTGGTTTCGTGTCACTAGGGATGGCCATGGGTCAAGTCGAGTCGGCTCAAATTTTTTACCACTTCAACTCATACCCGATTAATATACTCTTTCATCTGAAACTCGACTCGACCCGACTTAAAAAGATAAATCTGACCTTAACCGGCCTGATTTTTTATATAAAAACCCGATTCAACCCGACCTGACCCTATACTATTCCTAAACCAACCGATGCAACCTATAAATTAGGATTCATTGACTTCATTAAAAATGAAGAATAAAAAATCAACCTAGAAATTAAAGTTCATTCAAAATAAAGAATAAATAAAAACCCAACATATTCAAATCCATTAATCAATTAAGATTTAAATTAAAAAAACAGAAAATCGATTAAAAGATAAAATATTAGAATAGCAAAGGAATATTACAGTGGGTTCTTTTAATCCTAGAAAAAATTACCTTATTGAAACCTAAATCTATCAATGGGTTCTTTAGGATTAAAAGATTACATATTTTGGATTTGAATAATAATCTTATTGTTGGAACAACAGAAAAATAGAAATGAAAATAAAAAACCCTAATATATATAGTGGCATTTTTGTAAATATATTATGGGTCGTGTTGGGTTAGGTCATCTATTTTTAATGTCTAACCCAAACCTGATAACCACTCTTTTAAAATCTAACTCGATCTGAACCCGAGTTTTAAAAGAAAAAACCCGACTCGACCCATCGGATTTGTGTCACATGTCCATCCGTACATATGACATTCTAATCAATCGACCTCGAGTCATATCATACTAGGGTGTTACTAGTATTCCAACGAGTATAATCAGAGAAGTAATACTATCAATGTCATCAATATTATTTAGTTATGTATCTAATACATATACACGTCTCAATACAACAAGGATGAGACTCGGGTCACGGCTCGTGTCACGAAGCACAAACACCCATCCATATGAGGCTTAGGTCAAATAGCTTAAACGTTCATCAACAACACACAATGATGCAACATGATCTTGTTTGAGTTCACACGCGCGTCACAGGACTCACACCCCTCTAGCCCACAACATGATACTTTAGATGAGGTCTGATTCATACTCACATCAAGAACGTACATCTAGTGGTCTCACATGGTCAATGTCTAAGGTGAAACCTAGGTCACTTTTCCATCGAAATTGTACACTTGACTAGCCTGTTCTTCTAGAGTAATGAATTATTCTCGATCACAAGAACGTTATAGCACATCCTACTAACATTACTCTTAGTATCTTGACACAACTCTTGAGATATCCTGATAACAAACACTATATCATTTTCCCTTCAAATATTAATAGTTAAATTTATAATAATAATAAAATCACTAAAATGATCATTTTGTTTAAAGAAGTGTTGATAGCTTTCATACCTTAATTAACCTATGCGATTTGCAATTCTTTTCTTACATTAGGTTTTTCTCTTGAAAGAACAATTTCGTTGTTGGTATTAATAATTAACTTTTATAAATGTCTAGGCCCTTAATTTTGTTGTCAATTTTCAAATTATTACAATTTTTTATTAGTAATTACTAAATTTAAGATGTTGATAAGACCAAACCTTACCTACCACAAAGCATGTTCAGTGTTGTCTCTTTGAGTTTTCCGAAAATTTTCGTTCCCCAGTCCGACATTCAAGTACAAAACAAATCCCTTTGATGGTGAACTTTCGAAATATTTTAGTATTTACCAAATGTATTAGAATTTCATGAAAAAAATGTTTAGAAAAAATAATTATTAATTTACAGATTATCAGTATAAAATATGCAGTCGACCTAATTTTTTTGTTTGATTTCATTTAATCGACGGCCGTATTGGTTCACAACTGTTTTAATTTTTTTGTTTATTAAAATAATTCTACTTTTTAACATGTTTTTTTATATACTTCGTTTTTTGTCTTTTTTCTCATTCATTCATTTATTTTTTTATTTTATGTTTTCTTAAGGTTGGATACGATGATACAACGATTGATCAAGACGATAATTATTTGTAATCGTGTTGATTTATTCTACTATGGATAATCAGATTGAATTTAGATACGTAATTTTGCATTTGTGAATAGTTTTTAACGAAACTCGGCTCTGATTTACGTTTTTTAATGGTCTTTCAATAATTTAATCATCTTTTATTATTAATTTATCGATATATTCAGATTTATTCGTATCTATTTTTCGTTTATCAAATTCAATCGTATCTATTTTTCGTTTATAAAAAGAAAAAGAAAGTATTTAGATTAGCCGGGCTTCCGCTGAATTTGACAAAATTATTGCATATGATTGTCATTTTCTCGATGACAACTCTCTAAAATGGCTAATTGCGTCACGCTACTTGTTTATTTATTTTTAATTAATAACTGTTATCCGATCTATTGACCGATTAATTTAGATCGAGTAATGTAGAGGTGAGAGCGACCCTCTCATCCCAGTTTATTTCATTCGTAAACTTTAAAATTCGAACCCTGACATTACTTAAAAAATTTAATATCTTATCATCCCACTAGACCAACCGTTTGTTGGTTATTTATTAATTTATGGTTTGATGACAGTTTCTTCTTTGTGTGAAAGCAAACTGCAATTTGCAGTTAATCTACCCATTTATTTTTCCAGCGTACTTTGGGAATTGTTTATTTTAAAAAATAATTAATTCACTTTTTTTTGTCTCAACAAAAGAAATTTTATTAAATATGCATAAATTTGATCTCAGTAGTAGACTGGAATATTTTTTTTCGGATAAGTAAATTATATTCATCCAAAAAGAAATGCAACCAAGCTGCTACAAGCATAACCAACTCAGCTAGATAAGTCCCCAATTCATGAACAATTGCCTATTTACATCATCAATCCTATACAAGTCATGTCTATACAATTTAAGTTTCACAGTCTCCCTTAGCTTATTTACAGTAACCTCAGCCGAACAAGCCAACCTACCATAGAGTCTTGAATTGCGTTCCTTCCATATAAAGTAGAGATATCCAATCCATGCAAGTTTGAGTATACGTATTCTGATGGATTTACCCTTCAAATTAACCAGCAACCAATGGAGAAACTCAACCCAACTATGAAACTCATGCGAAAGATCACAAGCATTCAAAACAGAATCCCAAACATCCTTAGCATAAGAACAACAACAAAGAGATGGTCTCGAGACTCCATACCAATCCCACACAACCCACGGACATTATCAACAATCAAACCAAAACGAGCAAGTCTATCCTTGGTAGGAAGCCTATCAAGGATGATCATCCAAGAAATTAACGAAAATTTGGGAATGTGAGCATGAAACCAAATAAGTCTATGCCAAGCAACTTTCACCCTACTAACACGAATAATGTCCCATATCCACTTACCAATAATAATGCTCCAGTTTGCACAAGGGAGAAACAGAGTCCTAGCTTCCTCTTTCAGTCTAAGCAACTTGCTAGTAGACTGGAATATTATTTCTCTTAGAAGTTGTGAAAATAATTGTGTTTATAAGATATGTATCCATTCTTAATAGTTAATAAAAATTCTAAATAGATATTATCCTTTAATCATCCTAAACTAATAAATAAAAAAATTATATGATCAACATTTAGTTTGATTTAAAAGTATATTTATTAATTTTCAATTAATTAAATCAAATTATTTACTTATTTTTAAATTTCTTGAATTTAAATTGAGTTGAATTTTAATAGTAGCCTCTAATGTTATTAAAAATAGAAAATATCTAAATTATAATGAAATTTTACGACCAAAATCGTACTCTAAACATATAATAGATATATTTTCCTAAACACTAGAAGCTGGTCATTTAAGATCACAAAGACCGTACAAGAAAAATGTTAAAAACCTAACCAAATAAACTTGGATAAAGATAATATAAAGAGATATGACCTCATCCACAAATGAACCAAAAAGGGATAAAGCTATTGAAAGGCCACTGAAAAATCACAAATTAAAATTGAACAAAGTGAAAATAATATACACGAACTCAAATCACATATCTAAATCCAACCCGAGGGTTCAAAGCAGAGAAGATCAATATGATAACAAATAAAACGTCATTTTGACTAGTTGTACCGATGTCAAATCCAACGCTAAAAAAAGAAGATAAACGAAAATAAGACCAAATGATCAAACACCTGCCATAAAGACATAGAAAGATGTGCCATAAAAACAGAATTATTAAAAATAAAAAAATAAAAAATAAAGATACATTATAATAAAGCAAAAGAAAAACAATAAATACTGAAGGTAGACGATCAACACAAGACTGATGCCATTGCCGATCACAAAGACGAAATAGAAAAGAGACTAACGACAATTAAAGAAAAAGAAAGAAAAATAATACAAACCCTAATCAATTCATATTGGACTCCTAGATCCTAGAGGTATAGGGTAAGTCTTTATGGATGATGTCCTGGGGAATTTCACATGAAGTATTCGAATGGAGGGCACCAAAGTGATTTTAAAAATCTGTTTTACTGAAATAACTACTATTATTTTTAAACTATGATTACATTTTATTTTGGTTTTGAAGGAACACACTAGACGTCTGTTTCAATCTTTGAACCTGATCATCTGAAAGTTTCCTCTAAGCTATAAGCTACTTGTCTATTACCTGAAGAAATATAAGTGTAACCTCAGCTCATCACGAAAACATGTAGATGCTTGAATCAATGAGAAATTTTTTTATGATTGTCATTTATTTGCATGTCCTTCAGCATCACCTAGTAGTTTTGTATTATTGAGCTCCTCAAAGCTCACTCTTTTACTCATCATTTTAGGTTAAAAAATTGATCCAGTAGAGCTATCGACTTCAGTAATGAGAGTTCATTCAACTTGGCTTGCAGAGTACGGTACAAGCGTAATTAGGGGCATGTAGGTCACATTTGATTTTTATACTAAGTCTGGAACTTGTATGATTTTAATTTTGTTTGTAATATATGAATAGTTCTCTGAACTTGAATTTTATTTATAGATTATTTTATGATTTTACATGTTTTAACAAAAAAATTAATTTCTCTTGATTTTTTACTGTGTGCCGCTCCGATGGTCCTAATGTGACACATCAGATCGAATTGGATCACCTGTATCGGTTTGAGGGTGTTACAATTCCTAAAATAAAATATATGGTGCCGTATTTGGCTAAATAATTAGCCCGCCTACGGTATCGGGCCTAAATTGCCCAGATTGATGACTAAGTACATCAACTAAACCAAGAATTCCGGTGAACTGAATGTTGCTTGAATTTGTTAGATAACTATGAACAATTCATTACTTGAAAGAGAAACATACAGGAATCTGAAATATACACACATGCCTCAAACTGGAAAACAACAAATTTACGAGCGAGTAAGCTCATATTCATCCATCTTTTTTTTTTGCTGATCCATCAGCAAAATGTATTTAATCCCATAATAAATAAATAAAATAAAGAATACTGCACAATATACCAAATTCTGCCCATTATGGCTTGATCACACTTGCGTGCTTGAGAGGCATCGCCACTGCCTCAGCTGAGGGCCCTTGTCTAAAAGCATTAGCAAGCCGACATCGTTCGGTGACGATCTACACAGGTAGCTATATTATAAAACAAACCAAGCATCAACATTAACATTTCTCTAGGATGTAATATGCTTCTAAACTTCAATGTCGATTTCCCGATAAACCGATCGCAATATATAACGTAATGCATCCAAGTGCATGCAGCTTCGCTATGCCTGCATCTCTATGCATGTAACAAAAATTCTACTTACCTGCTTCGGCGAGCTTTCTGCCTCCAGAAAATCAAGGACGCAATCTACTGAGGAAACAAAATCAACGGACAATTAAGTTTGAGTGGCAATGTGGAAACACATCAAAGGAAATACGAGAATGTTTCGGTTATGGAAAACATGTTGAATAGCTCTATT
The DNA here is from genome assembly GCF_006381635.1 of Hibiscus syriacus. Taxonomy (NCBI): domain Eukaryota; kingdom Viridiplantae; phylum Streptophyta; class Magnoliopsida; order Malvales; family Malvaceae; genus Hibiscus; species Hibiscus syriacus. The sequence goes on along the minus strand of NW_024063073.1, from coordinate 364,680 downwards.
GATGAAATATTATCACATGTTCATGGGACTTCCAACAAGTAAAGAACAACATGGATATTAAATGAAAGGGAAACTTTTGGTGCAACAAAGGATGAAAGATGGAGAACTGCAGCCAAAACACACAGTAAAATTTCGAACCGACATCAAATCGAATAATGCTGAATATAAACCTCGGGATGTCAACAACAGAACCAGGTGGGACAAAATATATGCAGAGAATGCACATTATGTAAACAGAGATTACTTTCAAGACTGACATGAATGGCAAGCTTCCAGGAGAAAATGGCTTTGCTACTTGTCTATTTGATGGCATTTCCTTGGACAAATGTTGAGCTATTTCTTTCAATAAAACCAATTGCGCTTTGTCAGTTCGCATCGATGACAATGCCCGTTTCATTGATTCCCTGTCAGCTTCAAGGGCCTGAAGCCTCGAATAGAGCTTCTTGATATCGGGATCACAAGCACCAGGCAGGTTAAATGCCCCCCTTGGTGTGGATGCAAATTCATCAGCAGTTCCAGCTCCAGGTTTGGGTTCGGGAGTTTCATTATATGCCACCTCATGATGGACTGAATCAATGGTATAAACTCTGTCACTCGTATGATCTCCAACTTCTGAAGTTTTATCCATTCTTCCTGAGTTGGAAATCTCATCCGTCTTTGAACCCGACTCCATCTTCTTGTAGCAAGCATTAAACCTAGGAGAACCAATGTTAAACCGGGGAGAACTGATGGTAAATTCCGAAGCGGTCTCTTTATCCAGGAACGAACTACAACTGTCAGTTGAAAATCTTCTCGTGTGTCTTATTCGCCTGGGAGATTGGCCGACTATCAACTTCTTGAGAACCTCTTTTGTTTCAGTTAAACCTCCATCCATCTGACTGCTGCTGGGATTCCTCTCCGCTTGTAAGGCCCTTTGTTCCAAATCCCTCGAACGTTCTCGAGTATTAGGGGTCTCTTTGAATGCGCATTTCTCAACATCTTCAACCTCATCACCAGGATTCTCATTCAAAATGCACTTTAGTGGTGGATAATCATATGAACGAATATCAACTTGCGTATCAAAGTTCTCGGCCATACTCAGACTCCGAACCTCTTCATCCTTGTCACCTTCAGCCTCGGCCTCCGTAAGACCGTAACTCATCATCCTATGCTTGTAAGCCAATGCTTCACAAGTAAGAGATTCAACTGCCTGTTCTCTCTTATACAAAAGATCTTCCAAGTCAAGTATCTCCTGCTGATCATGCGCCATTTTCTCCTCTGCAAAACGCTTGAATTGGCTTGCCTCCATTTGGACCTCTGCCTTCTGTTTCTGCAACTTCAATATCATCGACATCGCCTCGGTCGCTGCCGATGACGAGGCATTTCTCTCTTTCTCCAATTCGGCATACAAATCCTTTATTGCTGCCTGTTGGCTGCAAACAGTTTCCCGCAGAGCAACACATTCATTCTCGATTTGGACTCTGGGATTTGAATAAAGATCAAATTCCGGAACATAAAACCGTTTTCCAGTCTCAAATTCATCAAATTTTCGCTTCACGGATCGAAACCAAGTACTCGAAGGTTTACGGATCAAAGAACAAGTGGGACAACCGCAATCACAACATTGGATCAAACCTCTTGGAGTTGAAAATATTTCAGACTCCATGCATTCAAATTCAAGCAATATTATAAATTCCTATCAAACTCAAGGAAAACAAATTGAAGTTATCTCTCGCGTGCGCGTGAATCTTAGATCCCCCAACGAAATTTTCCTTCCATTAGTTTGTAAATCCACCCACGACTACATAAATACTCTTGGATCAATCAATAAAAAAAAGGTTTCCTGCAATGAAGAACAAAATAGATGAACGATATGAAACTAAAAGTCCCCTACTTTTTTTTTCTTTTCCTTGGGAAACCAACAAAAGGTTCCCTTTTTTGGAGCGAAAATAATCTTCTTGAAAATTACATACAAAGTAACGATAATTTTAAGTTGTAATTCGGATGAAATGGTTTCTCAAGAAAATAATACCGTAGAAGCTGCAGGGAGAGAAAGCTTGAAAAAAGGAGGTAAATTTTCCGGGGAAAGCTAGTCTCCATGGGAAGAAAAATCAACCCATTTTTGTTTTTAATTCCATTATTACAACTTTTCTTTGAGACCCGTCACCAACCCAATCATAGGAATTGCAATGGTGTTTGGAGGGAAGGAAAATCTGGAGGGGGAAATAAGAAAATTTTATATTTTGGAAAATGGATAGAAACTGAAACCCCCTCAAATGTATTTTTTGATGGGAGAATTTATTTACTTTATAGTTAAGTTTTTTTTATATTTAAAAATAGCGTTAACTGTATTATCACTAAATTTTTAGGAGACTTCATCTTTGGTCATTAAAATTAAAAAAATATTTTTGAGAGTCTACGGTTCAGGAGTCGATGAATCGATTTCGACCAATCAATAGTTGAGGGAGACCATAATTACTATGAGGCAGATGCACCTTACGTCGGAGGGTAAGTTAGAGTTCATCACCGATTTCTTCAAGGGTGATGTTATTGATTTGTAAGAGAGTATAAAGATGGCTCTACATCCAGTGTTGTCTACATGGAATCAACTCATAGAGAAATTTAGAGGCAAGTACGTCAACAAGGCACACATAGATGGTTTGAGGATGCAATTCTCACAATTGGTTTTGAAGATACTAATTTTTTACCCATATCATTATCATTATTATTATTATTATTATTATCATTATTATTATTATTATTATTATTATTATCATCATTATTATTATTATTATTATTATTATTATTATTATTATTATTAAATATATTAAATATATATATAAATAATAATTACAGACCAATTACAACTGGACCGGCCCAGTTACAAACAAACCAGAACCGGTTCAGATCAAACCAGAAACCCTAAATATTTGGGGTTCCAGTTAGGGTTTCCTAACCCTAATCTAGTCGGCCGCCTCATCACAGCCGTTGGATCTGAGAGATCCAACGGTCCAGATTGCCCCAGATGGAAACCCTAGGGTCTGATACCCTAGGGACACGCGGCCGCCGCTGCTATCTCGCCGCCTCCGCCGCTGCCACGTCCCAACCGAAGGCTCCAGAAGTTCCAACGCCAGCCGTCCACGCCATGGCTACGGGGTGAGTCACCACTGGTAGTCCGGTGACTCACCGAGACCCCATCTTCGGACCGGTCCGATGGCCACACCGGTGGTGGCTATAAAAGCCACCACCCCAACCTGAAAAAAGAGGACGAAAATAGAGATAGAAAAAAAAAACGAGAGACAGAGACACAGAGAGAGAGAAAAAAAAACAGAGAAAAAAAAAGATATACTAAAAATATACCAACGATCTCAGTCAACATCAAGAAGAAAAAAAAAAGAGAAGAGAGGAAAGAAGCTTACTCTGTCATCGGAGAACCCCAACCGTCGCCGATACAACGAAAACCGAAGGTATTTTTGTAGATCTGCTCCGATTGGGAGCTTTTTAAGGAAAAGAACACCGGAAACGGTTTTAGACCGTCCCGATCTATATTTTGGTGGATTTTTGTAATTTCCGGCCACCATTAACGGTGGCCGGCAGCGGTGGTCGGAGCCCGGTAGCGGTGGCTGACCGGGACGGCTTCTCTCATTTTAGAGAGAAGCCAGAGAACTCTTCTCTCTCTGTTTGAGAGAGAAAAAAAAAGAAATGAGATAGCTGGCCCGAAGGGCCAGCCGGTTTGGGCATTAAATAACCCTTCCCAAACGACGCCGTTTTGGGGAGGGCTATTTGTGTAAGTTTATAAATGTTAAACCCTTTCCGTAATCCCTATGTTTTATATGTTTTACATTTTAGTCATTAAATTGAATTTATAATATTTTTAATTCAGTCTTCGAATTTTAATTTCTTTTATTTTAGTCCTTTATATTAAAATAATATATTTAGGATAAATAACAGATTTAATCCCTTAATTTTAATAGATAATATTTTAATCCCTAGTTTATATTTTTAATTTATTTTAATCTTATATTCAAATTTTAAATAAGTTTATTTTAATCACTAAATTATTAAATAAGAAAATAGCATGTTTAATCCTCATAATTCTGATTAATTATGAATTGGTTTTTTTATTTTTAATTTTACTATAATTTAGTCCTTTATTTTAAGTATTGTTTATTGCTTTTAAATATATGGCTATAATTGTATTTTTTATTTTACTTGTTTATATATTTAAATATTTTTATTATAGTCATAAATATATATATAATAAATAAATATTTATTTTAAATAAATTATTTTAATATTTATTTTTCAATATCGAAGAAAAGGACAGTCTTAATACAACTGGATGTCCTATTCTGGTATTTTAAAATAAAAATATATATATATATATATAATATTATCAATATCAAAGAAAAGAGCTGTCTTAAGGCACCTAGAAGTTCTTTTCTGATATTTTAAAATAAATAAATTTTTTTTATATATAATTTTGAAATAATAAAATTATAAATTAAATATATTTTGAATTTTTAAATTTTAATAATAGAGACAATTTATAATTAAAAAGTACCAATTTTGGGCGTTGTAGGGGTGCTAATCCTTCCCTAAACGTAACCGACCACGAATCCCTTTTTATTATTAAAAAGAATGAATTTTTGGTTATAAACGCAGATCAGTTTATCTTTTAATTGATGTTTTCTTAAAAACTCTTTTAAAAGATATTTTTTAGGTATTCGACCTACCTGACCCAAAAGGCCGATGGCGACTCCCAAATTATTTTCAAAACCATTTATTCACATCAATTTCCCCGCCAAAATAAATATTTCGTGCCCGGACAAAAACCGGTTACGACAGCTTGGCGACTCCGCTGGGGACTGGTCAAACTTTTAAAAATCGATTATAAATTGTCTCTATTAATTAAAAATTAAAAATTCATATATTTAATTTTTAATTCTTTCTTTTCAAATTTTTTTATTTTTTTATTATTTTTTAATAATTATATGTTTTATTTGCAAGTATTTTATTATTTATTTTTCTGTCAAAGGTTTGAACATTTCTCCTCACACACCACACTTGCATTGCATAAACATAAAGCTCTATAATTGAGTTGTCCCTTTTAAGTGGGAGTGAAAGCAACGTCTTCGTGAGAATTTATTCTCCGTGTCAGACCTAGCAAGTAACTTTCGGGGTTCATATGCTCTATGTCTTCGTGAGAATTTATTCTCCGTGTCAGGCATAGAGAAATGTATCCCCTCGAATTGAACTCGATCCACTTTAGTCTGTGATGGACTAGGATTGAGGGTTAGCAACCCAAGGGGGCACTAACAAGGACAATTCGGGTACCTTGATTCTTAGATCTGAAACCCTGCATATAAAGAACCTTAGAAACTCTTCCGATCAGAAGTCATGCCGAAATTTTGTCCAAAATAGGTGTACACACAGGAGAAATGAATTCTGACTTTCTTGTTAATTTATTTATTAATTAAATTACATGTTTATTTAAATTATTTAAATTTAGAAAAGCATGTTTAAATAAAGAATATTTATGTAAAATTTATTATTAAATTTCTTTATTATGTAAACTAACTTATTTTCTTTTTTTTTTGGTGTGTTCTTTATTTTTCTGTTTGCATTGCATCATACAGGATAAAAGACATTGATCCTTGTGTTAATTGTCTCATTGGAAAGCCTTCATCTATGGATAAAAAGTGTTCAAATCAAGTAATTCTAAACTCAGAAGTAAGACAGTGGGCTGAGGACTTACAAAGACGAGAAGGAGACAGCCTGCAGGATGATTATGTATCTGACTTGGCCAGTTATGCTCCTGTTTCACTAAAAAGAAATGATATGCAAGATTTGCGAAGCATTTGGGAAAGTTGGGATTCAAACAAAAAATTGCAGTTTTATCAGATTTACGGAGACATCCCATATTTGCTCTATGTTGAAGTTGATGATGAATTACTCAGAGCCCTAATTCAATTCTGGAATCCAGGGTACAATTGCTTCACTCTCAATAAGGAAGACTTGGTCCCTACTATTGAAGAATACACAACTTTGCTACATATCGAAGAGGCTTTGGAGAATCGAATCTATTCAAAGTCAATTAAAACTCAACCCTTTCGAGTTAAATTAGCAAAGATTGCCGGGGTACGAGAAGAATGGGTAGCAGCCCGTACAAAACAAAAAGGCGAAAGCGAAGGCATTGCTTGGACCAACATTAAAGAACTTATTCAGAGCCATCCAGACTCTAAAGTACGATTCGATTTATTTGCTCTGGGTATATATGGTATGGTCATCTTCCCAAAAGTATTGGGATATGTTGAAGCTGCAGTGGTAGATTTGTTTGAACAGCTACCGAAAAAGATTAATCATGCTTCTACAATTCTAGCAGAAACCTTCAGATCGTTAAATGCTTGTAGAAAGTTAGGAGGTGGACGATTCTCAGGGTGTACTCAGTTGTTATATGTTTGGATCCGTAGTCATTTCTGGAGGACAGAAAAGGTTTCATACCGACGTTTTAATACGGATTACTCACCATTAAAAGAATTTCTGGAGCAGGAATGGCCGAAAGAAATTAAGAAAGATATGTGGATTAATGCCTTTCGAAATCTGCAAAGCAATGATGTGGTTTGGCGAGCCCCATGGCAAATCCAAAGGGAATTCTTTTACAGATGTGGAGATTACAACTGGATAATGTTACTCGGATTATGGGGAGGAATTGGGTATGCACCACTTCTGGTCATAAGACAGTATGAAGGTTGTCAATTTGTACCTGTCACTGCTGGATTACAGTCATCTGAATTCACATTCCACAGCAAAAATTATAAAAGAAGTATTATGGAAGCCGTTACAGCTTGGAAAACAACTTTTTGTATCCGAGCTAAAGCAGCAAAAGAAATGCTAACTCCTGATTATGAAGAATGGAGATCTGTCAGGAAAAACGAAAATATTCCTTTACCAGATCAAAATGAGGATATCTCTATGGAAGATCGCATTAAGGTGGTTCCGTCAGAGATTGAAATCTTGAGAGCTGAGTTTGAAGCAGAAAGAGAAGGCTGGTCGAAAGAATTAGAGCAAATTAGACAAGATAAAGCTATGTTGGGGGTTGACATTGACTTTCATTCATCACAATGTGCAATGTTGAGAAAAGATAAAGAAAAAGGTGAGGATGAGTACAGAGCCTTACAGAAAAATTACCAGGAGTTATATAAATCCCGGAAAGCATCAGGATCAAGCCAAGCAACAATACAGATGACCAGAGAATTGAACATTGAGAAAAGACGAGTTGAAGATCTGAAAGGAAAGAATAGCTGTCTACTCAAAAGCCTTGAAAAAGGAAAGAAAAAAATGGAAGATTTTGAGGTCGACAGAAGAGAGCGAATTATAAAACATAAGGCTGAACACCGTGAGATCATGAATGAAATGCAAAGAGAAAAAGATCGAGCCAAAGATTTAGAAGAAATGAAGAATGACATCTTTGATAAATTTGAAGGCGAGAAAAATATCATGTTCAAGGGATTTGAATCTGAAATGAACCAGTTGATTGCCGAACTTGAAGTCAGAGGCCAAAAGATGGAAGAATCCAATATTGAAAAAGAAAAATGGGAGCTAGAAAGAAAAAATTTCAACACCAGACTTGAGGTAGAGCAGGAGGTGGCTAGCAATTGGATGCAAAGATGCAGAAACAAGGATGTTCAAATCCAGAAGCATAATCAAAGAACACAAGAAGCACGAACAAAACTTGAAGAAGATTTGGATCAGTCTAGAAATAAAAACTCAGAGTTTAATGCTTACATTTTGCAACTTGAAGAATCATTGTTTCAAGAAAAGGTTCGTCTAGGACCTAATGATCTCAAAGAAAGTAATGAGGAAAATGCTTCACTGCGAAGACGCATTAGAGATCTTGAAAAAATTCTGCACAATTGTCAAGTCAGAATCACTGAGTTAGAGCAAATTCTTGAAGAAACAAATGAACAATGGCAAAAGTCAACTAATTTCTATGTAGAAAGAAGTGAAGAAAGAAGTAATATGGTGTTCGAGGCCATGGTTCAAATGAGCGAAGTTGCCAGATATGTTGGGGAACTAGCTGTTGAAGCCAAAATAATTGAGCATCAAGTTGATCCAGTTTCTAGATGTGGAAAGAAGGTGTCATGGTTAATGAAAGAAGTTATAGAGCTTAATAGGAAAGCTATGCCCTATCTGTAGTTATGAAATATTATAAAGAAACTTTTGTATGCCGATGAAAGTTGTTCTATGACAGTTAACTTTTTGGGATCAATGTTTTTTGCATACATACATTTTGCATACATTCATCATTCATTTCATAATTTTCTTTATGAATTATTATTTTATTTATTAAGATAAAATTTATTAATTAAAATTTGAAAAATAATAATATTAAAAGATTTCTCAATCGCAGTTATTCTGGCCAAAAGAGAAATACTACATCACTACGGTACTAGACAAGCTACTAAGAGAATTATGGAGGATAAAATACAGCGTATTGAGGAACAACATCATAAAGAACAAGAAGAAATGAGAATGAAGCTGGAAAAAATTGAAGCCAGTATTGCAAATTCACAAGACAGTATGATGAAGAAAATAGAGGACATGTTTAAAAGGCAGGCTATCAGTGGAAAAATGCCTGAAAATCCTGTATCTTTTGATCAAGAACCTATGTATCCTCTAGATTTTCCACCAGAACCAATTTATCACTCTGGTACTACACCTATACAAATCAATGCTCGTACATCTGCATTACAAGAAGCCAAACCACATGAAGATCAACAAGTGGATCCTGCCTCTTCAAGCAAAAATCCGCTTATATCCGATGTGAAAATAGGGGATATTAATACTGAGCATTTGATCCCAGATTTGAATGAGCTGAATGAGAAACAAAAAGTAAATGAAGAACTGACCAGACAGATCAAGAGCTTAGAAGAACGAATGAAATCCGTGGAAATAACTGAATCATTCTATGGGTTTGATGCTAGTGAGTTGAGTTTGGTTCCAGACCTAATCCTCCCCATCAAGTTCAAAGCTCCCGAATTTGATAAATATGACGGTACTACATGCCCTTCATCCCACATTACTATGTTTTATCGAAGAATGGCAGGATATGTGAAGGATGAGAAATTGTTAATTCACTGCTTCCAGGATAGTTTGACAGGACCGGCTTTAAAATGGTATACTCAATTGACCAAAGCCAACATTAGATCCTGGAAAGATTTGGCTAAAGCATTTTTAGAGCAGTATCGCCATGTAACAGACATGGTCCCTGATAGATGGACTCTCCAAAATTTGGAGAAAAAGAACAACGAAACATTCAGACAGTATGCCCAAAGATGGCGTGACACAGCAGCCCAAGTTCAACCGCCTTTGTCAGAAAAAGAGGCCATAGTAATATTTGTTCATACCTTGAAGGCTCCTTATTTAAATCATCTAATGGGGAATGCAACCAAAAATTTTGCAGATTTGGTCATTTCTGGAGAACTCATTGAAAATGTCTTGAAAAGTGGCAAAATTGAATCAAATGAGGGGTCTAGTTCCAAAAGACCTGCATATCGGAAAAGGGAGAATGAAGTCAACAATGCAAATTCTTACAGCAAGGATTCATCGAAAAGTGTTACAAAAACCCAGCCAAGGGTTAAGAAAGAGGAAACAAACAATAATCGAACAGAGTCCAGAGGATCTCGAAAAGAAAATGAAAGGTTGTCTTTTACACCATTACCAGTACCATATGCGGAGATCTATGATTCACTGTTAAAAGCAGATGTCATAAGGCCTTATCCTTTGGTTCCCATACAACCACCATTTCCTCCTTGGTATGATACAAAGGCACACTGTGTTTACCATGAAGGAATTACGGGTCATTCCATTGAAAACTGTTTAGCATTCAAAAGGGTGGTTCAAAATTTGATCAACACTGGGAAGTTGGAATTCAATACACCATCTGCATCAAATCATCCATTACCAAATCATGGAGATAAAAACGTGAATGCAATTCAGGAAGAGAACAGAAAGAAAGCAAAAACTGACATTTCTGAAATTAAATCTCCGTTTGTTTGGGTATTCCAACAACTCTCTTTAACCGGTATAATTCCACAACAATTCAGGCCAAAGCAGAATGAAGGCAAGAATTATTGTGAATATCATCAGGAGAAAGGGCATAAAATTCAACTATGTCCTGAGTTTAAGGATTTGGTGCAAAAATTGATGAACAACAGAGAAATAGAATTCTTTGAAGAAGAACCAAGAAAAAAAGAAGATGATGTTTGCTCATCAGAGGATTCTAAACCAAGTCAAAGAATAAATGATCCTGTGATCATTAATGTGAAATCATCTACGGTGATTCCTGCACCAATAAAGCCGAAAGTAGTTATCAACACTCCTCTACCATTTCCATATAAAGATACCCGCAGGGTACCTTGGAATTATACTACCAATGTTTCAATGGTAGGAGGATATGTTTCTCTAGAAAAAACAGAAGAGAAAATACAAAGTCTGAGTACCACATCGACGTCTGAAGCAGTGAGCGAGGTCGGTTTCTTTACAAGAAGTGGGAGATGTTACTCTCCCGAAACATCCAATGCTTCAGAACAAGTGAAAGCCAAAGGAAAAGCCATGGCAATACCTCAGAAGGTATTTGAGGATGAATCCCTTCCAGTATTTAATGAGCCTGTGACAGAAAAACAAGCTCAAGAATTTTTGAAATTCCTGAAACATAGTGAGTATAGTGTGGTTGAACAACTACACAAACAACAAGCGAGAATTTCTATTCTTGATCTATTGATGAATTCAGAAGCGCATAGAAATGCTTTGATGAAAATTCTCAATCAAAAATTTATCCCCGAAGATATATCCCTCAATAAACTTGACAGAATTGTGGGACATATAGCCGCTGACAATTACATAATGTTCACAGATGATGAAATACCGGAAGGCGGAATGGGGTCAGTAAAAGCTTTGAACATCACAATACATTGTCATGGTCATGTGTTGCCAGGAGTATTGATTGACAATGGATCCGCTCTCAACTTGATGCCTCTAGTCACACTTCAAAGAATGCCTGTGGATCAATCACACATGAAGAGTTATCAGAATGTAGTACGAGCATTTGATGGTACTCAAAAAGAAGTGCTTGGGAAAATGGAAATACTGTTATTAATCGGCCCAGTCGTGTACAATATTGACTTTGTGGTGATGGACATCCACCCCACATATAATTGTCTATTAGGGAGGCCATGGATTCATTCAGCAGGAGCCGTTCCTTCTTCATTACATCAAAAATTGAAATTTATTGTTGATGGACAACTAATATGCGTCGGTGCTGAAGAAGAAATCATTGTGTCTGTAACAAGCGATTTTCCATATATCGACACCAATGATGATGCTCTTGAATGCTCTTTTCGAGCTCTTGAATTTATAAATGCAACCTTTATTGCAGAAAGAAGCAAAATTCCATATCCCAGATTGTCTGATTGCACCAAGATGACGGTACAACAAACTTTAGGCATCGGAGCTAAAGCTGGGAGAGGTCTAGGAAAGAATCTTCAAGGGATTTCAGTTCCTATCAGTATAAAGATGAAAAAAGACCGTTTTGGGCTAGGGTTTAAGCCCAATCTTCAGCAAAAGAACAAAGAGATGAAAAGAAGATGTGAAGACAGAAAGGCAAAATTGAAAGGGGAAGAAATCCTTTGGAAACACATGTCTTTCCCACAGTTGAAGACCACATTCAGATCAGGGGGAATAATTAATGTAGAACAGCAGCTTGTTGAAGCCTTTAAAGAAGAAAAGTTGACGAAAGATCAAGACATAGTTGAAGAAGCTATGAATGGATTATTTATCAACATGATCATGAATGACAACAAAACTGGCAAATACTTGGATAGGATTTGCCCATGTCTTCCTGGAGAAACACTCACCAATTGGACCACTGAAGATCTTCCTATAGTTTTTAATATTAATGCAGAGTAATATTCAGAACTAATCTTTATGTTTAGCTCAAAAATATGAAAACTTTTTGTTATCTTGTAAAAGAAATTATGTTAAATATAAGAAATTTTCTTTAAAATTTTCAGATGGCAATCATTCTTTACATTTTCTTACATTTTTACATTTATTTATTTCATAAATTTACTATATTCTTTCGGAAATATGTCCGACTTAAATTTGCAGGTGTCACAGTGTTAATAGCATGTTTATTCCTAGATTTAATCCAGTGATAAATATAGAGCAGCCTATATGTCTGGAAGAAATCAATGGGTGCGAGGATGAACTGGAATGTGATGTTCCTACTGAACTATTAAGATTGGTAGAAAAAGAAGACAAACAAATTCTACCCCACAAAGAAGAGGTTGAGAATGTGAATTTGGGAACAGATGAAGAAATAAAAGAGGTGAAAATTGGTACTACTCTGACAATCCAGATAAAACAAGAATTGATAAATCTCCTTCAAGAGTTCAAAGATATATTTGCCTGGTCTTATCAAGATATGCCTGGTTTGAGCACAGATATAGTGATACACAAGCTTCCAATCAATCCAGAATATAAACCGGTCCAACAAAAGCTTAGACGAATGAGGCCAGAAATGTTGTTGCAGATCAAAGAAGAAGTGATGAAACAGATCAATGCAGGTTTCTTACAGGCATCTAAATACCCAGAATGGGTAGCCAACATTGTTCCCGTACCAAAGAAAAATGGGAAAGTTCGAATGTGTGTGGATTACAGAGATCTCAACAAAGCTAGTCCGAAAGATAGCTTTCCATTACCCCACATAGACACATTGGTAGACAATACTGCAGGACACGCATGGTTTTCATTTATGGATGGCTTTTCAGGATATAATCAGATAAAAATGAATCCTGAAGACATGGAAAAAACAACATTTGTAACCATGTGGGGCACATTCTGCTACAAAGTGATGCCATTTGGATTGAAAAATGGAGGGGCAACGTATCAAAGAGCCATGGTAACTTTGTTTCATGACATGATGCACAAAGAGATTGAAGTATACGTGGATGACATGATTGCCAAATCTCGAACTGAAGAAGAACATATTCAAAACCTGAGAAAGCTTTTCCAGAGATTGAGGAAATATCAATTAAAGCTCAATCCCGCTAAATGCACTTTTGGGGTAACTTCCGGAAAACTTTTGGGATTTGTGGTCAGCAAAAAAGGAATCGAGATTGATCCAGATAAAGTCAAAGCGATTCAAGATCTTCCACCACCTAATACAAAAAAAGAAGTTCGAGGCTTTTTGGGAAGATTAAATTATATATCTCGGTTCATTTCTCAATTAACTGACAGATGTGATCCAGTGTTCAAATTACTTCAAAAGAACAATCCTGAAGTTTGGAATGAAGAATGTCAAGAAACTCTGGATACTATTAAGAAATATTTATCCAATGCCCCCATTTTAGTATCACCAATACCTGATAGACCATTAATTCTCTACTTGACGGTCTTCGAAAATTCGATGGGATGTGTACTAGGACAGCATGATGAATCTGGAAGAAAAGAAAAAGCTATTTATTATCTGAGCAAGAAATTTACTGATTGTGAAGTTCAATATCCACCAATACAAAAATTATGTTGTGCTTTGGTGTGGACTACTCGAAGACTCAGACAATATATGTTATACCATACTACTTGGTTGATATCAAAACTTGATCCTTTGAAATTCTTAATGGAATCACCAGCTTTGACAGGCAGAATGGCTAGATGGAAGATGTTATTATCTGAGTTTGATATTGTATATGTCAGCCAAAAAGCGATAAAAGGAAGTGTCATAGCTGATTTTCTGGTCAGTCGTGTATCAAATGATTATCAGCCTTTGAACTTCAATTTTCCCGATGAAGATCTGTTGTGCATATCCATGAATGAAGAAGTCAGAACAAATGATGAATTTGCAACTTGGAAGCTTTATTTTGACGGAGCATCTAATGCTTTGGGACGAGGAATCGGGGCAGTGTTAATTTCTCCAGAAAATATTTATTATCCCTTTACAAGCAGACTGGAGTTCTTTTGCACCAATAACATGGCGAAATACGAAGCTTGTGTCATGGGGTTGAAAGCAGCTATAGAAAGAAAAATCAAATTTCTCAAGATATATGGAGATTCATCTTTGGTGGTGTATCAATTGCGAGGAGAATGAGAAACAAAAGACCCCAAATTATTGGAATACCGAAATTTTACACTCGAATTAGTGAAAGAATTTGAGAAAATTACCTTTAATTATCTCCCTCGAGAAGAAAATCAAATGACAGATGCTTTGGCTACATTAGCTGCTATGTTTCAGGCAACTAAGAAAGTTGATATGATGCCAATCAAAATGCAAGTTTATGAAATTCCTGCACATTGTTATAGTGTGGAAGAAGAGGTAGATGGTAAACCATGGTATCATGATATCCTGCAATATATCAAAAATCAAAGTTATCCACCAAATGCATCGGAAATTGATAAAAGAACTTTGAGAAGAATGGTTGCTGGATATTTTCTTGATGGAGAGATTATGTATAGAAGAAGCAATGATCAAATGCTATTGAGATGTTTAAATACCATCGAAGCTCGAAATGTCATTGAAGAAGTACACAGTGGAATATGTGGAACACATGCAAATGGTCTTTCCATGGCCAGAAAGATAATGAGATATGGATACTATTGGGCTACTATGTACACAGATTGCATTGATTATGCAAGGAAATGTCATAAATGCCAGATATATGCAGACAAGATTCATGTACCCCCATCTCCTTTACATGTAATGACAGCACCCTGGCCATTTTCTATGTGGGGAATAGATGTCATTGGAGCAATTACACCAAAAGCATCGAATGGACATTGCTTCATCCTTGTGGCAATTGATTATTTTACCAAATGGGTTGAAGCTACTTCATATACCAATATTAAGAGGTCCACAGTCTGCAAATTCATAAAGAAAGAGATAGTTTGCCGGTATGGCCTACCAGAAAGGATCATTATAGATAATGCTCTAAACCTGAACAACAAAATGATGACTGAACTTTGTGCACAGTTTAAGATCAAACATTCAAATTCAGTGGCATATCGTCCAAAGATGAATGGGGCAGTTGAAGCAGCAAATAAGAACATCAAGAGAATCATTACAAAGACTACTGAAACTTACAAAGATTGGCACGAGAAGTTACCTTTTGCTCTATATGCATACCGAACTACTGTTCGAACATCTACTGGGGCAACGCCTTTTTCTTTAGTCTATGGGATGGAAGCAGTCTTACCAATTGAAGTTGAGATTCCATCGCTTCGAATATTGAGAGAAACAAAATTGGATGAATCTGAATGGATCCAAGCTAGAGTTGATCAATTGAACCTTATTGAGGAGAAAAGATTGAAAGCTATTTGCCATGGACAGATGTATCAAAAACGGATGATGAAGTCTCATGACAAAAAAGTACATCCAAGAGCATTCCAAGAGGGTGATCTAGTACTAAAAAAGATCTTACCTATACATAAAGATTTCCGTGGGAAATGGATGCCTAATTGGGAAGGGCCATACGTTGTAAAAAAGGCCTTTTCCGGAGGAGCATTGATCTTAGCAGAAATGGATGGAAAAATTCTGAAAAATCCAATAAACTCGGATTCTGTCAAGAAATATTATGCTTGAAGAAAAAAATGAAGAAAAAAAAAGAAAAAAAAAGAGAAAAAAAAAGAAAAAAGGGGGGTCAAGGTGAAAACCCGCAAAGGGCATTTTGTAACCTAAGGAAGGATTTGAGTTGAAAACCTGAAAAGGCGGCTCAAATGAAGTTTGCTATTAGGCATCCGGCAATTGAACTCTCTTAAGATTTTGACAGTTTGGAAGAAACTTCACATCTACAAGCATTTCGACAACGTTTGAGATCTTTCAGACAAAAGCTTACATCATTTCTCTAAATTGTGTCAATGTGATTAATCTAGAAATACTTATGCTTATAATTTGTTGAGACATTTGAATTTTTATCATTCTTATGCTTGCCATAACTTTGAATACAATTCTATTTATTTCAAGTTCAATTTATTTGAGATTCAATTTATTTTTGAAAATTCAATTTATTCTGTTATATTGAATTAACATAATTTTGAAATAAGTTAAAGATTTCTGAATATCACTTTATGTTAATATTTTTAAATACATGGAATATGAAATAAGCAAATCATCATCATCTTAAAACCATGAACATTAAGATTGTTACACGGGATGCTACCGACAACAAGGTTGAATTTGACAAATCTACTCATCAATTGCTCCAACTAATCACCATTCAGTTCTTGCACATCTGTTTTTAAAGATATACTAAGACAGTAGAAGGCAACATTTGTAGCATTGATTCCAGCAAAAAAGAAACAAGACATTGATATCACTGGGAAACATGTCCCTATACAGATCCTTGTGTATGGTTTTTAAGGAAACTTAGAAGCATTTCCACCTCATCAGGTTCAAGTGAAGCAACTTTATTCCTTCCAACCCATACTAGATTCCATTTTCAGCACTCATCAAGAACATACTTCTGGACACTTGAAGGTGGCTCATTGTCATAAGCTTCAAGAGCATTACAGATCCTTTCTGTCAATTTGGCACTTCCTGTACATGTTTATAAACAGTTCAACTTTATTCTTGGATCACATGAAAGCCATCATTTCTTTGTCAATGGAAAAGCATCAGCACATGGAGGAAGCAAAATAAGAGAAAATCTGTTCTTAATTGGCAGAATTATGAATATAGCCCTTTTCAGTGTAGTAGCATGGAAATACTTCGAATCTACAAATTCTGGCTCTACATCAAATAAGTATTGTAATATCCTAGTCCAAACATTAACTGAAAGATGAATTTGCCAATAGCATCTTCCGGAAGTGTTCTTTGAGTTATCTGATCTGGTTGGACAGAACAATCATTGAATTTAGAAGATGAATTTGTTAATAGCATCTTCTGGAAGTGTTCTTTGAGTTATCTGATCTGGTTTAGCAGAACCAACCATTGAATTTAGAAGATGAATTTGTTAATAGCATCTTCTGGAAGTGTTCTTTGAGTTATCTGACCTGGTTTAGCAGAACCAATCATTGAATTGGGAAGATGAATGTGCTCATAGCATCTTCTGGAAGTGTTCTTTGAGTTATCTGATCTGGTTTAGCAGAACCAATCATTGAATTTAGAAGATGAATTTGTTAATAGCATCTTCTGGAAGTGTTCTTTGAGTTATCTGACCTGGTTTAGCAGAACCAATCATTGAATTAGGAAGATGAAGGTGCTCATAGCATCTTCTGGAAGTGTTCTTTGAGTTATCTGATCTGGTTGGACAGAACCAATCATTGAATTTAGAAGATGAATTTGTTAATAGCATTTTCTGGAAGTGTTCTTTGAGTTATCTGATCTGGTTTAGCAGAACCAATCATTAAATTTGGAAGATGAATGTGCTCATAGCATCTTCTGGAAGTGTTCTTTGAGTTATCTGATCTGGTTTGGTAAGAACTACAGAACCAATCATTAGAATTAAAAGATGAACTGCATGATCGTCTTCATTAAGAAGTTTCTTTTCAAGCTTCTTTTGCTTATTCCTTTCCCAAAAATCATAGCACAAGTTTCGCCTTTGCTTGTAACTGGGATCATCACATAATGGCTTCCCATCTTTTACCGGAAGAAAGCTATTTGAAGTTTCAACCTCTGAGAATCACATGTTTGTCAAGTATAACAGTTTATTCTCTTCATCAGAATCAGAAGTCAAGATTTCTCGGTATTAGAAGAACTATCGATATCTGTGAAATCATCTTGAAAGGTCACTTCATAATCAGATGAATTGTTATCAGAATCAACATGTTGCCTGAATACAAGCTTTTCAAGAGCCTATACTATTGAGTTTTATTCTCAAGAGGTTTTGTGACATTATATCTACATCTATATTTGTCAAAGATGATAGATTCTTTGTTTTGAAGAAGAAAGATCTATTGGGTTTTTACAATTGAAGAAATACTCAATTCACCAATCTGAAATCAAACAACTTAACATTCATGCATCATATTTAGGCATTTGCAAAAATAGATGCTTTTTCATTCATTTTTATTCTTGTTGAATTTTTAACAGGAATTTCAAAGATTTTAGCAAAGATTCAAATCTATCATTTGAAAGATTAGCTTTTCCAGAGAAAGTTCATAATGAGAAGAACTCATCTGAAGAATGAAGAAGAAGTTCATAATGAGAAGAATTTGTTCAACCTTTTACCTGAATCCATCATTTGAGGGATCAGCTTTTCCAGAGAAAGTTCATAATGAGAAGAACTCATCTGAAGAAGGAAGAAGAAGTTCATAATGAGAAGAATTTGTTCAACCTTTTACCTGAATCCATCATTTGATGGATCATCTTTTCCAGAGAAAGTTCATAATGAGAAGAACTCATCTGAAGAAGGAAGAAGAAGTTCATAATAAGAAGAATTTGTTCAACCTTTTACCTGAATTCATCAATTGATGGATTATCTTTTCCGGAGAAGTTCATAATGAGAAGAACTCATCTGAAGAAGAAAGAAGAAGTTCATAATAAGAAGAACTTGTTCAACTTTTTGCATAATTCTATCGCAGAAGGAGATAGATTAGCATCAGCCTTTCTAGAGAAAGTTCATAAGGAGAATAACTCATCAAGAGATTATTCAACCTTTTGAATGACTCTATCACAGAAAGAAAGAGGCCAGTATCATCCCCAGCAGAAAGTTCATAATGAGAAGAACTCATCTGAAGAAAGAGAAGAATTTATGCAATATCTCCATTATGATCAAGTGAAGCCAAATGGATAAAAAAATTTATTATCTTTTCATCTTTGCCATATTCTTGTTAACACAAGAATGAGCAAAGAGGGGCAGCTGAAGATACTAATTTTTTACCCATATCATTATCATTATTATTATTATTATTATTATTATTATTATTATTATTATTATTATTATTATTATTATTATTATTATTATTATTATTATTATTATTATCATTATTATTCTTATTATTAAATATATTAAATATATATATAAATAATAATTACAGACCAATTACAACTGGACCGGCCCAGTTACAAACAAACCAGAACCGGTTCAGATCAAACCAGAAACCCTAAACATTTGGGGTTCTAGTTAGGGTTTCCTAACCCTAATCTAGTCGGTCGCCTCATCACAGTCGTTGGATCTGAGAGATCCAACGGTCCAGATTGCCCCAGATGGAAACCCTAGGGTCTGATACCCTAGGGACACGCGGCCGCCGCTGCTATCTCGCCGCCTCCGCCGCTGCCACGTCCCAACCGAAGGCTCCAGAAGTTCCAACGCCAGCCGTCCACGCCATGGCTACGGGGTGAGTCACCACTGGTAGTCCGGTGACTCACCGAGACCCCATCTTCGGACCGGTCCGATGGCCACACCGGTGGTGGCTATAAAAGCCACCACCCCAACCTGAAAAAAGAGGACGAAAACAGAGACAGAAAAAAAAAACGGAGAGACAGAGAACACAGAGAGACGGAGAAAAAAAACAGAGAAAAAAAAAGATATACTAAAAAATATACCAACGATCTCAGTCAACATCAACGCAGCAAGAAAAAAAAAAGAAGAGAAGAGAGGAAAGAAGCTTACTCTGTCATCGGAGAACCCCAACCGTCGCCGGATACAACGAAAACCGAAGGTATTTTTGTAGATCTGCTCCGATTGGGAGCTTTTTAAGGAAAAAGAACACCGGAAACGGTTTTAGACCGTCCCGATCTATATTTTGGTGGATTTTTGTAATTTCCGGCCACCATTAACGGTGGCCGGCAGCGGTGGTCGGAGCCCGGTAGCGGTGGCTGACCAGGACGGCTTCTCTCATTTTAGAGAGAAGCCAGAGAACTCGTCTCTCTCTGTTTGAGAGAGAAAGGAAAAAAAAAGAAATGAGATAGCTGGCCCGAAGGGCCAGCCTGTTTGGGCATTAAATAACCCTTCCCAAACGACGCCGTTTTGGGGAGGGCTATTTGTGTAATTTTATAAATGTTAAACCCTTTCCGTAATCCCTATGTTTTATATGTTTTACATTTTAGTCATTAAATTGAATTTATAATATTTTTAATTCAGTCTTCGAATTTTAATTTCTTTTATTTTAGTCCTTTATATTAAAATAATATATTTAGGATAAATAACAGATTTAATCCCTTAATTTTAATAGATAATATTTTAATCCCTAGTTTATATTTTTAATTTATTTTAATCTTATATTCGAATTTTAAATAAGTTTATTTTAATCACTAAATTATTAAATAAGAAAATAGCATGTTTAATCCTCATAATTCTGATTAATTATGAATTGGTTTTTTTTATTTTTAATTTTACTATAATTTAGTCCTTTATTTTAAGTATTGTTTATTGCTTTTAAATATATGGCTATAATTGTATTTTTTATTTTACTTGTTTATATATATTTAAATATTTTTATTATAGTCATAAATATATATATATAATAAATAAATATTTATTTTAAATAAATTATTTTAATATTTATTTTTCAATATCGAAGAAAAGGACAGTCTTAATACAACTGGATGTCCTATTCTGGTATTTTAAAATAAAAAAATATATATATAAAAAAATATTATCAATATCAAAGAAAAGAGCTGTCTTAAGGCACCTAGAAGTTCTTTTCTGATATTTTAAAATAAATAATTTTTTTTTATATATAATTTTGAAATAATAAAATTATAAATTAAATATATTTTGAATTTTTAAATTTTAATAATAGAGACAATTTATAATTAAAAAGTACCAATTTTGGGCGTTGTAGGGGTGCTAATCTTTCCCTAAACGTAACCGACCACGAATCCCTTTTTATTATTAAAAAGAATGAATTTTTGGTTATAAACGCAGATCAGTTTATCTTTTAATTGATGTTTTCTTAAAAACTCTTTTAAAAGATATTTTTTAGGTATTCGACCTACCTGACCCAAAAGGCCGATGGCGACTCCCAAATTATTTTCAAAACCATTTATTCACATCAATTTCCCCGCCAAAATAAATATTTCGTGCCCGGACAAAAACCGGTTACGACAGGTTCAAGGGGACAGTTCAGTGTTCAAGTACGAGAGAAATTTCCTCAAATTGAATTGTTACACTCCAAATCTAGTTACGACCGAGTCTTTAAGATGCAAGAGGTTCCCTAAGTAGTAGGAAGCAGACTCGCCTAGAGTTTTTTCTGAGTCGTCACGACAGGTTAAAGACGTGGAAAGGGTGCAAGATATGAAAAAATAGTTTGTTGGGCGAATCCGGTAGCCTGAGCAGGAGGGCCTGTGTGCCAGTGGACCAATCTCAGTTAGTGACCGAGACGACCAAAGGTCTGCGAGAGCAAAGGAGAGTGACATCAGCTTTGCCACTCCAGCCAAGTCAGAGTGCAGGTGCAGGGTCTCGTAGGAGATCGTCAGCTTCCCCATCTATGGCAAGCTTTGAAGGTTCTAATAGAGCCATTAGGTATCCAGAGTGCGAGCCTTATGGCAAAGATCATCGAGGAAGATGTTTCAAGCTTTCTGATTTTGTGGTCTTATTGCAACAGATTGGCACGTGCTTGGTGTTAGTAATTACATTCCCGGTAATGGTTCATCTTATTTGTGAAATCATCAAAGGGAAGCCGAAGAAAAATCATTGGTTTCAGAAGCATCACAACGATAATGCCGAAAGTTCGATTACAAGTTCAGGGAAGTCCGGAATATACATCAGTAGAGCGGTTCTGGTGATCGGATTGGCGGCATTGGCGGCGTTCGTCCCTGGTTTCAGTGTTCTAGTCTCACTCGTCGGGAGTAGTGTATTGGTCTCTTTTGTTTTGCCAGCCTCGTTTCACCTAAGGTTGTTAGGTGCATCTTTGAGTTTGGCAAAAGAGTTTGGATGTTTTTATTTTGTTGTGCGGACTGCTTTTTGCAGTCTATGATACATATACCACCATAGTTGCAGTCTATGGTGCTTAGCGGTTTAAGAAGTATTGTTATCCCTAAAAGTCATAAGTTCAAATAGTTGTAACTGTAAGTCTGTGTATGTTGTCAATAACTAAAAAATATTATAAATATATAATATCTTTTAATCACCTAAACCATTAAAACACAACTTTTTTTAGCTTAGTATATTTTTAGGTGTCTAAACTATACTTCAAATTGACTTTTGGTGTCTAAAGAATTTTTAACTAAAAATAAGTGTCTAATGTTTTCTTCGTTACATTTTTAGAAACACATCATTATATTTTTTGAATTTTTAATAAAAAAATATTATTTTTTAAAAAAGAAAAATTCAAAAAAAAGTAAAACCCTATGTGTCGTCCCTCTCCTTCCCATCTCCCCACCTCTGGCGACGACGAAAGGTCACTACCGATTGAGTTTTGTTCAGAACAAGACGAGGAACACAATGGTGGTTGTCATGTAGCGTAAGACTAGTTGTAAAGTGGGTAGAGGATTGAGTTTTGGTCGTGGTGGCGAGACAATTTTGATGGTGTCAATGATGACAATCACTGATCAACGGTGGCCAATTGGCGATAGGATTTGAGGGGGTTTGTTTTTTAATTATATATTTTTTGAAAGTTTATATGTATGATATGTGTCAGATAATGGTCAAATTTAGCGGCTATTATGGTTCATACACCTAAAATTGTAACATTGAAAATATTAGGCACCTATTTTTAACATAAAAATTCTTTAGACACAAAAAATCAATTTGAGATATAATTTAAGAACCTAAAAATGTATTAAGCCATTTTTTTTCTAAAACAACTAATTTTACCCAAACTATTATCGTATCAAATAGTTTTTACCATTATGGTGTTTCCTAGATGTGGCAATGATGTTATTCGGATCGGGTTCGGGTTGAGTCATTTCAAATCATGTCATTTCAAGTTAGAATTGCATTTGGTTCGGGTCAGATCGAGTTCGGGTTTAGTTTGAGTCTATGGAAGTCAAGTACTGGGTCGGTTTGTTTTTAGGTCAGGTCAATATCGGATCGATTGATTTCGGTTCGGGTCAAGCTTTAAATTTTCAGGTCAATTCAGGTTGGTATCGGTTCAGATCAACCTTTAAATTTTCGGGTCAATTCGGGTTAGTTTAGGTTCGGATCAACCTTTAGATTTTCGATTACTTAATTGTATAATATAAAATGAGAATAAAATATATATCATTATGCTATTATTCTCATTATTAAAAATATATGATAATAATAATAATAAATTATTTCTTTATTAAGACTCGATTATCGGGTCAAAGTTCGGTTCGAATCGGGTATGAATAAATTAAATTAAGGTTGTTTTCGGTTCGAGTTATTTTTGGTTTAAGTTGCTTTTAATTCGGATTGATTTTGGTTAAACTATAATTTGAGTCGATTTCGGTTCGATTTATTTTGGGTTTCGAGTTAATTTTAGATTTTTATATTCGGGTCTGAATTGAATTTCAGTTCAGGTAATCGGATACTGTCAAATTTGACAGGTCTAGTGTTTCCGTTTTGCTTTTGAATGTAATATCAACGAACAATGATTGAATTTTATTTCTTTTTTCCTTTGGACGTAAATAGGAGGGGTAGAGGTAGTTGTCTTTTTTAAAAAGTTAAAATTATTATATATTTTAATATTTTTGTATGTATTTTCTATTGAAAATTAATTTTAATTTTCTTTAAATTTTTATAAGTTCAAGTTCATCATTTTAACATAAAATAAAATTATGCGATTGTTCCTATATTTTTCCATTACCTTACACTCTTCACAGACTACGTTTGAAAGTGCTACTCATGCTCGTTCGAACTAGCATGAATCATTGTGATTGAATATTGATATCATTTCTTTAAGGTTTAATATGAAAATAAGTGCTTAAATTATATTATTTTTTAAATTTAAGTATTTAAAAAAATCGTTTAAAGTAATATCTAACGTTTCGGACGTTATCTTTTTGAGTGATTGATCTGTCACAATCTTTAAAAAATATGTTATCTAACACATGTCATGCTTATAGAATTTTAAATTAAAAAACTTGTTATTATAATTTTATTTTAAAAAACCCCCAATTATTTTTTCAATCTAAAAAAAATCTAAAAACCCTAACTCCAAACTTCTTCACCCACGGTGGTTGTCGTCGATGTTCCCTTGGTCATCATTCTTTGTCGTCGGCCACTTCATCTAATCGAATTCCAACAAACGGTGAGAGAAGTTATCGCCCTTTGCTAAAATTATCTAACTGGAGTCGTCGTCTTGCAATCGTACATTTTTTATTACAATTGCCGCTTGAAGCATGGGGATTCAATTGGTGGGTGTTTGGGTGATTGCTTTTTGTCAGGGTTTCGGCCATTTGGTGGAGGTCGATGGTGGAAAGAGATTTGGAATTAGGATTTTTTTATGATTTTGAGGTCTTTTGGTAACTTTAAAAAAAGTTTAGGTTTTTAAAAGATAAAAAAAATTCAAAATTTTGTAAACAAGGCATGTGTCAGATAATGAATTTTTAAAGACCATATTACGATGTAGGCATTGAAAAGAATAGCGTCGGAAATATTAGATACTTATTTAAGTAAAAAAATTTATTTTAAGCACTTAAAGTTAATTTTACGTATGTTTCGAACACTTATTTTTACATTAATACTCTCCATGTGTGTTTGGAAAATAGATATCTTTGCAAAAGGGAAAAGCATCATCCATCGTACGGAAATCATCCACTAGATATAAAAGATGAAAAAGGAAGACGTTTAGTGCTGAGCCCCAATAATTGAGATCTGTACGGAAATCATGCTCCAAAAGTTTTAGATTAGGGATGGTAACAGACCGGGTTCAGGCCGGGTATTGGTTCCCTCGTCCCCGTTCCCGTTTAAAAAACTCGTACCCGTCCCTGTTTAAAAACTGCGGGGATTTAAACAGGGATCTCCATCGGTAATCGGGGAAAACCGCGGGGAAACGGGTATCCCCGTTTAGCATAAACGGTTATTTAAACGGGTATCGGGCCGGGTATATATATATATTTAAATTAAATATATAAATATTATATATATATTTTTTTAATTTAAATTAAATTTATTAAAATTATATATAATAATAATTATTTTTAATATTTATCGGGCCGGGTATCAGGCCGGGTATTGGGCCGGATAATCGGGACGGGGATTACTAAACCCGTCCCCGTCCCGTTCCCATTTAGCATAAACTGTTTTTCCCCGTTCCCGTTTAATTCGATTTTCCCCGTCGGGTTCGGATTTTTTTTCCATCCGTACTTTAGATCCTAATTACATCAATAGATTTTGAAAATCTAATACCCTAAACTAGTGGTAGTGGAGGAACAAGTAAAGGATTAGAGGAGAGGTTAGTGGTCTCCTTAATTTTTTTTTAAGGATTTTCGGTATATTTTATAAATTCGACTCCTAATATAAAATCTCGACGAGACCATAGGTTAATGCATGTAATGTCCCTAATCCATTCCACATGGTCCCATACCAAACCATCCAACACATTCATTCACCCATCCTATTATACTTTTTGATGCCGTATGATTTGTATTTGGGCCTAAAATCACTAAACCACAACCGAATTTTAACAAGAAAGTTCCGATTGCCTGCTCATATTTTGGTCCCGTCATTTCTTTTGTAAAGAAAAAGGTTTTAGGTGTAGTTGATGTGTGAAGTGGTCCTCTAAAATTCATAAAACAGATGGGCCAATGATGAACGCATAATTTTTCTTTTAAAGTACGAATTCTTAAATTACAATAAAATTTTACGATCACAATAATAGTTTCAGTACATAGTTAGAAATTTTTTTATAATTATTGAAATAAAATTAAAAATTTAAGATTACACAAATATCATACAATAAAATATTAAATCTAATCAAGAAACTCGAAAAAGATAGATACAAATAAATTTGATCACATCGACAAGCGAAATATAAAAAAAGATCAAACTATTGAAAGATTACGGATAAACAGTAAATCAGACTCGAGCGGCGTGAAAAACTATTCACAAACTTAAATCATGTATCCAAAATCAATCTGATGGTCCAAAATAAGAAGATCAATAAGATATCATTTTCATATTGATCAATCGTAACAATATCAAATCAACCTTTAAAATAAATAAAAGAAAAAATTGCCAAAGAACGATAAAAACGTACCAAAAAGTATACATCTTCTATCCATCTGTGGGCCCACCAAAAGCAGGGTTACAGTGTTGAGATGAGCCGAGTGCAGTTCCATTTCATGCATGAAATGACAACGCGTCTCACCATCACATCACACACGTTCAATTACATCTTCCACCTTGCATTATATAATAGGGTGAACTACAAGGTTAGTACTTAAAATATTATTTTTATTCATTTTAGTACATAAACTTTTAATATTTTCAAAATTATACCTAAAGTTTAATTTTTATTTTATTTTAGTATCCATCCGTTAAAAACTTAACGTGTTTAATATTTAAACTATCAATTTTGGACCATTTTAATTCCTAAACTTTAATTTTTAGTTGTGATAGAGAGACATAATGAAAGTACCCCAACTTAACACATTAGTTTTGATCGATTATCAGAATTAAATTATCTCTTTGTAAAAATAAAAGTTAATCTATTCGCCGTCTCGATTGAGTAGATATTACTGTTAAGCCTTGATTCAACTTTTTTGGGGACTAAAGCCAGAATGTGGGTTGGCATGGGTAAAAAAATTGCCAAATTAAGGTGTGATATAGAGATTAATTTCTGGTCTAATGTACATGTTATTCAACACGCCGGAAATCGACCAGAACACATGACGTCTTCGGAAAGTCGACCGAAGCACACTGTATTTTCAGGCTCCTCCGTTAACAAGAACCATCTCTAGTGCAGTTACCTCGCCGGTTGAGCGTCTTCGTTCCATCACTTTCCGTTTTCATTTGAACGGTCAAAACGTTTGGAGACTTATTTTCTAGACAAAATCACTCATTTCGATCAACATATAAACCGGATGACGGTCGGTCAAACATCTCTATGTTACCGGTGTCGAAGATGTCAGATGCTCCAACGACTTTTCAAAGATGTCAAATATCTAAACCGACTTTTGTCGTACACTGTTCATTTCGCCGTGGGTTAGCTATTCGACGGTTTAAAACTAAAGGATGGAACGTGGTCTCTCGTGGAATAGTCACGGAAACCGCATTTTTTTTCCGTCGAAGCAAACATGGCATAATCCGTTTGGGTGCTGAATTGACTGATTTATATAAAACCTGTTCAAAGTTTTGGCACCTTCTGTAAACCAATATATATACTTTTTAATTTTTATATTAAACCTGGGGAGTAGCCACCTTTGCTAATCAAAGCCCCCTGCTTTCTCATCGAATCCAAAGAAAAGAAAAGGAAAGAAAAGAAAATGTCTCAAAATCTTACAAAACCAAACAGCGGCTTCACTTCAAAGCGATTCCCGCTCTGTACTTCTGTCTTCCTCATAATCCTCGTCGTCGTAGGTTTCTACACCGTCCATCACCCGCCCAGAAACCCCAAAAATGCGCTCCTTTTCCAGCGATTGTTCCTCTCTTATGCCACCAACTACACAGTCTCCTCTTACCTCCGATCCCTCACCTCCCACCCTCATCTCGCCGGGACCAAGCCTTCCCTCGAAACCGTCCACTACGTCAAAACTCACTTCCAAAACCTTGGCTTCGAGACGCACACGGTGCCGTTTCGGACCCTTTTGTCCTACCCCCTCCATGCTTCCGTTTCAATGCGTTTCATTAACGGCACCGTCTTTGACTTGCCTTTGAACGAAATGGGTATTGCTGATTACGATGCATCTTCCGGCTTGATACGACCCTACCATGCGTTTTCTCCATCGGGAACGGCGCTGGGTGAGGTTGTTTTTGCCAACCACGGGACGGAGGATGACTACGATGCGCTTGGACGGATGGAGGTTAACGTTAGTGGCTGCATAGTGATGGTTAAAAAAGGTGGCGGTCTGGGTAGAGGGGCCGTCGTTGAAATAGCTGAAAAAATGGGCGCTTTGGGGGTGCTAATGTACGCTGAAGGGGATGTTTCGAGGGACAGCTTTGGGTCTGGAGTTGAAAGAGGGACAGTTATGAAGGGAGTTGGGGACCCCTTAACCCCTGGATGGGCTGGGGTTGAAGATGGGGAGAGGCTGGGGTTAGAGGACAATAGGGTTTCCCTGAGATTCCCTGGAATTCCATCTCTGCCCTTGCCTTTTAAGAGTGCTCAGCTTATCTTGGAGTCTCTTGGGGGTCCTTTGGCTCCCCAGGAATGGAGGGATTCCGGCCGGTCTAATTTGTCCCGGGTCGGACCGGGTCCGGTTACGGTGAATTTTACTTACCAGGTTGGTTTTGGCTGGCTGGTAGATTGTTGATGCTAATTTCTTTTGGTCTTATTTTTTGTCAGTGCACACTGTTGTTTGTTTTATTTCTGTGTATGCTATCTACAGTGGGAAAGTCGTTGACTTTTGTGCTCGATGTCAAATTGAATTTGCAAAGATTGCAATTTGAATTGGTATTGATTTCAATGTTAAATTTTGACTGAAAACAGAGCTTCTTTTGCCGGATTGCACATCTTGACCTGTGTTTTTAATTCGAAAAGCTAGTTCTGTAAATTAGAGTGGTTATTGATGCTTTTTGAAGAAGTTGGTGTGATCTAATTTTAGCAAGTTTCAAATCATTGGCAAGTGAATAGCCCTGTAATTCATGGCTTTTATTGAGTATCTAATTGTTTATGCATATTTGGTAATTGAAGGAAATTTGCATTGGTTGGGCCAGAGTTTGGTTTGTCTTTGCGTGGTGTATGAGTGCCCACTACCACTTGCATGTTTTTCTGTCTCCGGTTTCGTATCTTTTTCTTATTTTGTCATGGAAGCTAGTAATGTTTGACTGGAAAAATGAAGTTTTTATATGTTATATGCAATGAATTCAGATCAATCTGCTCCACTTGTCCTCACTAAGCTGAAATCTGAACGTATAATCTACTTCATTATGCTCAAGCGTTATGGATTTTGATTTGTTTCCAGAAGGGAAAGTACGTTGAGCGATATCAATGTGCTTTATTGATTCCTCACTTTGGACTTCCCACTATTGGAACTAGTTCATTCTACTTTGGTCGGAAAAAACACACTTCTAGTTGATTCTAGTTATACAAATTTAGCACAATCTACTTCATTATGCTCAAGCGTTACGGGTTTTGATTTGTTTCTATAAGGGGAAGTACTTTGAGCGATATCAACGTGCTTTATTGATGTCTCGCTTTGGACTTCCCACAATTGGAACTAGTTCATTCTTCTTTGGTCTAAAACACACACTTCTAGTTGATTCTAGTTATACATATTTAGTTATTTTTGATCATTTATTATTCATATTCTTCTTTGTGGAAAGCAGAAAGACCATTACCTTTTAAATTCTTTTCTCTGAAAAGATCTTCTACATCTATATATCTGGATTCTTACCTTTTGGTTTATTCTTCTAGGGAGAGAAAAAGTTGGCTACAATTTATAACGTATTCGCTGTCATAAGAGGGTCGGAAGAGCCTGATCGTTATGTGCTTATGGGAAATCATAGAGATGCATGGACGTATGGTGCCGTTGACCCCAACAGTGGGACTGCAGCACTTCTTGATATTGCTCGAAGATACGCCCTTTTGATGCGAAAGGGTTGGAACCCTCGTAGGACAATTATCTTTTGCAGTTGGGATGCTGAAGAGTTTGGAATGGTAGGTAATGTTCCTCTCTGTTTAATACTAGTTTGAAAAATGCTATGCATGTGGCGCAAATTTGGGCATCAAACACCAAAATATAGACCGAAAGAAAATCATTATATTTACCAGCGTCAAAAGTTTTAAACTCCAAAAGCTGGGTCAGAGGGGTTAGCTTATGTACTATTTGGGCATATTTATGAAAATTGATGAATGAATAGTTATTAAAAGGTTATATAGAAACCGTTTAACCTCACTTGCGGAGCTTAAATTTTTTTTGATGTCCTTGTATAGAATGATAATCCATCTTCCAGATTCTCTTTTTTCCTGATGACATAGGATTACTTGAGAGGAAATTATCTGGTTTAATTGTAGATGCGATATGTATAGTATTCCGGTTTTGAGAAGTATGCATTTTGCAGCATACTTGAACATGTTTCAATAGTCATCAACTTGATAAGGCTTATATTTTATTATTATTTGGCCCATTGGTTCTACAAAGTTAATTATCTGTTGCTATTTTTTTTCAGATCGGTTCTACAGAGTGGGTTGAGCAGAACCTTGTGAATCTTGGTGCTAAAGCTGTGGTGTATCTTAATGTTGATTGCGCAGTGCAAGGGCCTGGATTCTTTGCTGGGGCAACTCCTCAGCTAGATAATCTTATTTTTGAGGTCACAAAGAAGGTAGATAAGAGGTCGAAAAAAGTGGATTACTTGTTAAGACTTGGTTTATTATACCCTTCAATTGACGTTGAAACTAATTTCAGGTCAAGGATCCGGATTCGGAGGTTGCTACAATATATGACAAGTGGACAACCATGAATGGAAAAAGCAATGTAGGGCCACATAATCTGTCTTTCTAAATTTTGTGTTCGTTTATTTAGTTTTAAGTATACATTGAATTTCGTACTGATAGATCGACCTTTCCCATGCTCACAAGTTCAATTGTTTGATTATGCATTCTCTTCGGAAGTGCGTGTATATTCTGATAAAATTGCTTGGACCTTATCATGTCACAAGCTTCTATTATTTTCATGTGTTTTGTTTAGTTGAGGACTGACCACTTGCAATTGTACTTTATTCATGTATTCTGATATAAAATTGAAGTTTGACATATAGATTAAAAGAGATGGTCTTGATTGTTTAGCAGATTGAAAGACTCACTGGCGTGGATTCGGATTTTGCACCATTCTTACAACATGCCGGGATTCCTTCTGTTGACATATACTATGGAAGAGGTACATTGTTATAGCAACAGTCTTTGTTTGAAAGTTTGAACATAATGTATCTTTAGCCGTTCATAATTCATTAGTGCTACAATTTATACTACGAAATTCTTTCTTCTATCCAGATTTTCCCGTATATCATACTGCCTTTGATTCCTTCAGTTGGATGATAAATCACGCGGATCCATTCTTTTGGCGCCATGTGGCTGGTTAGCTTTCTTTTCCTCCGACACATCCCTTGACGAATTTCGAATATTCACTTGATAATCAAACCGTAAAAACTTTCTTATCAACTTCTCAAGATAACACTATTTTTTGTCCAACATGTCCAGTGGCTGGAGTTTGGGGTCTTTTAGGCCTTCGCCTTGCCGATGATCCAATTCTACCTCTTGATTACCTTTCATATGCTAAACAGTTGCAGGTAATGAGTTATTCTCTCGATATGTTTGTTCATATTTCCAAGTGTTTCATTTCTACGATACAAAGTTGTTAACTGTTAGTTTAAAATAACTTAAAATTTGGACCCTGGTGATTGGAATATATTCCCTCAAGTACTTCCATTTAAACTAACGGTTCACCCATTTGCACTCGGAAGCATCGAACATGAATAATATATGCTTTCTTTTAGATCGGTTGGCTTTTTTCCTTTTCCTTGCTGGCTTTTCAAAACTTTGTTGAGGTTAGTGTGTAAGCACCTAACCATCAAGGTCGAGTTAGATTCTGAAACTATTTTCTGACCATCTTGTATAGGGGTATAAAGATACCTTGAGCAGAGTTTTGGATGCTAGCATATCCCTCGAACCCTTAACTGCGTCGATTCAGGACCTTACATCTGCAGCTAAACAAGCTAACAATGAAACAAAGGTAAAAGGGCTAAGTTTATAGGAATTCTACTTGTATTAAGGAGGAAAGATATTTCAAGTTGTCATTTCTTATCGACTAATTCTGTGGTACCTTCCTTTGTGGATGGTAGAATCTAATGGCCGGAGAATCTACCGATGATCTCTTAGCTCTGAAGATCCGAGCATTGAACGATAGGCTGATGCTTGCCGAAAGAGGCTTCCTAGATACAGATGGAATTAAAGGAAAGGAGTGGTTCCAGCATCTTGTAAGCATCTTGTAATTCCGATATAGTAAATATGATTTGCTTCTTTGATTTATGGCTTTAACTTCCGCTGCAAGTTTGTATAGCTTGAAGTTTTGACATCGTATTTATCACCTTGAAACATTAAGGTTTCGATGGTGAATAAATCGACCGGTGCACATGGATATAACTCCTCTCCTGTTTGATTCAGATATACGGACCTCGCAGCAACCACAGGAGCGAATTTGATTTCTTCCCTGGAATATCAAACGCGATAGCGGAATCGACAAGACTGAGCGAAAGGGAAAGGGATGAAACAATTCAGCATGAAATCTGGAGAGTTGCCAGAGCCATCCAAAGAGCAGCAGCTGCACTGAGAGGAGAAGTCTTCTGAGAGCATGAAATAGAAGAGGAACAGAAAGGGAGGCACAAAGTTGTAGATATATGAGCGGTAGTGACCGTTTAGTTTATTGCTAATACGTTTTGAACATTTTGAGGAAAAATATATAGTGTTTGCTTCGTCAGTTTTTATTTTTATTTTTAATATTCTAAAATTATTTTTCTTTCATTTTTAAAATGTTACAAATTTGATGGTAATTTACAGTAGATGGTATTTTTCACGTTTTAAAAATGAAAAATTATCTGATCTAAATTATTTAGTATGAAAAACATAATATTTTCGGTTTCAATGAAAGTATTATTCTGTTCATCCTAAAAAGTTACATATCTGGTAATGATTTCAATTACAACCTATAATATAACATGAGTTTATCAATTGAATAAAATTTACGATTGATTACTGATTACTTTCAGTTTCAACAAAAAAATAATATTATCATGTCCATTATAAAAAAATTTATATATCGATAATAATTTCAATTATAATATATAAAATTACATGTCAATTAAATAAAATTTAATTCTAAAAATGGGTCAAAATATCTCTTGCTCCTCTTAATCCATAAACTCCAACATATGATCGAGAAAAAAATACATTATGCTTCGGCTGCCTGTTCTTCCTTAAATATCAGTTGCGTAGCTCTTTCCTCCACGGTGTGGGACTTTGTTCAGCTCCCGACAAAACAATCGCTATTTGAACCAACGGAAGATGGATTGGATATTTACCCTTTCAGAACATGAATGAGCTTAAATTATAATATTGTCATCTTCGTCTCAAAAGATTGATGACTCTGATTTATCCTTGGAGAGAACATGAATTTTTTTTTATTAAACTAAGGTGATTATAAAGTAGTATATGTTTTAAATATTCTCAATCATTTGATCATGAACGCTCAATCACCCTATTCCGGTCGCTGGTGCTTGAATTTATGATATTCAGGAACAACAACGATTCATTTAACCACTTAGGTAAGTTGATTCGTATAAAAAACATGAAGTTTTCCGAGTCTTGAATGTTGTTTATATTGATTGTAAAAATGACCACTTGATCTTTTGCTGTCCTTCACAAACTATCTCTGAGCCTAAATTGCAGGTACAGTGGAGACAAACCAAGCAACTTCAACGGTACAGATAAGCCAGACACCACTGAAGTAAATGGAGGTAGAAATCACCGAGTTTTACTACACTTTTAAGTTGCCCTCGACGGCTTGACCATCCATTTATTGGATTTATGACTGACTAGCAATAGCATGTTCTAAATAGGGTAAGTAAAACTCTATTCGATTCAAAAAATCAGTTTTTTTGACTTGATTCGAATTAATTTCGAGTTTTAATTTTATAAACTCGATTTGCTAATCAATATTATCATTTATCTTACACCATGTGACGTTGCAGAAGAGGAAAAGGACCCAAATCACGTTAAAGTTCAAGCTAAGAGGACAGTGTTATCACGAACATATACGCGATTCTGTGTTAAATGCAACTTATAAAATTTTAGCATACAAAATATATTATCAAATGAAAATACAAGATGATAATATATCACATATAAAAGATGTGAAGATATATATATATATTGTAAATTGCTATAAAAAATGCGTTAAATTAAAATCAAATAATATCATAATACTATAAATATTTATCATTAAATTTAAACAAAAAATCAAACATTTCAACTTGACTCGAATTTTTATAATTTGGACTAAAAAAATTCAAATAAAATCTAATTATAAAATAGAACTTATCAAATCAAATAACTTGAATTATTTTTACTAAACTCGATCGAACACTCGCCCCTAATTTTACTCGAATTTACATTATTGAGCCACATGAAAATTAGTCACCGGTTTATAGGGAATGTTAAAGAAAACAAATAAATCTTACATTCAGCTCAATTCTGGATTTCTTTTCACTGTACTTTTAACAAAAGGCCAATTGTTGTTTACTTGAGCTAGAGCTATCAAATGAACTGAACTAGCCAACCCACCTTTATTTTATTTTATTTCTTATTAGCAGTGAGAAATTTTAATCTAAATTACAATTCAAACACAAATACTAATGAAATCTTAAACAAAATCAAATTCATTTTTTATTTGTATAAGACGCTGCTAAAGAATCTTCACATGTGCTGCTAAATTACACAAGACCTCCAAGCAGAAACTGTATTAAAACTCCCAAAAAAAAGAACCACTATATCAAAGATAAATATCCCCTCAAATGTGCAAAAGTCCATACCTACAAAACAACGCCCATCATTTGAAGAATCTCCCCGCTTCAACTACGATGCTAACGGATAACTACCTGTTCTATTAGTTGTATATTTTAACAGGTTTCTCGAATGCGTGACGGTTCTGCAACAGTCGTGTGCAATACATAATTAGAACTCCAATATTGCAAAAATAAACAGAAAACGCGTTAATTTGCATGACATGTAACTGTAATTCTAGCATACCTGATTTACATAAGCTCTCCTAGGACTGTTATCACAGTGCTCTAACCCAAGGTATTGCTCCCAGGCACCATAAACATCTCTTCTCTGAAGAGTACACACAAATAAATACAACATTATATAGGGTGATCAAATGTGAGGACAAAACACCAAGGAAACCAAGACAAACCTGAAAACGATTGAATAAAATGTCGGAGTCCTCTAGGTACTCTGGTCGCCCCGAAGGCAAGAGTGCAAACTTCCACTAAACAAGGAGATGGTAAAGGCATCAGGAAAGGGAAGTCAAAAACTGATTTGCTTGAGGGGAAAGATAAAAGGAAATAAACGAACAGCATATGTGAGTAAAGATTAGCATAAAAATACCTTGGAAAACTCTTCCTCAGGAACCTGCAATTTCGCTTGTATCCGCGCTTTAACATCTGCCAGAGTTTCACCTTCATGAATGACCAAGAAAAAGGGCTCGCCAAAGTTTTGTACTTGCTGTTGAAAAAAGAGAAACAAAACAATAATTCTTAGAATATCCAAATTGTGCCAAGTAAAGTCATTACACATGAATATTTGCCAATTCATTCATAATTGGCTACCATATGATTTGGGCCAGTCTCTTTGGTAAAGTGGTAAACATGGATCAACCTATCCTGGGGACCAAGATTCTTCTCTTCTTCTGGGATCTGAAATTTGATAAAACGAAAAAAGTTTGTTATATTAATAGATGTTGCAAACATGCATGGTATATTATCGGAGATGCTGACTCCATTTTTGACTAATCACTTCCGAACTTATTCCCTTATAACTTCAATAAAAAAAAACAGTACAACATTGTCTATCATTTTAGACATGAAATTTCAGCTTCAACAGAGTAGAAAAAGGAAAACTTACCTCTTCAGCACGCAATGTCCAATACTGGTCATTTATGTTATCAATCTTTTCAATGGGAGAAAATATCTGAAAAACACGGGATAGGATATTAATCACATAAGAAAAGCATACACTCTCTCTCATTCCAAAATGACATTTAAAATTCATTTTGACTAAATTATATCTATAAACAATTGAAATTGCAACCAGAAATAACCAATATCAACCTTATAGATCTTGTGATGGAAGATTTCAAGCAGTCTAAGCTCTGCAGTTGGATGTGATAACTCTACCTGTTTGTAATCCAGTATTGATCAGCAAAACTGTTATTTACGGTTAAAGTTCTGTGACAAGAACAAAGAAATACTACTAAAGATGAACTCCTCAGGTGGGAGATTATACATTAAGACACAATAGCCTGAATATTTCAGTTAAATATCCATCAAATTTATGAGAAGGGAATATGTGCAAAATTCTAGTTGGTTCTCAAATGTGTATTCATAAGATAATTAGTTTAAAATAAAAGTAGAAAAAAGTTACCTTTGTCTTAAGGTCATCAATTACATCTCCTACAGTGCTCTGTTTAGGCAACCTAATACTGTGATCTACCACCTAAAAATCATATTAAATATTATTACAGAAAACCACATAACAAAATGATCCTAAAAAAAGGGTATTGTGAGGAGTAACTGGAGATATTTACTTCGTCCTTAGTAGCATGATAGAAAGCAACTTTTAGATTCTTCAGACCTTGCAATTCTGGCAAAGGAATATCCAAAACTTCATAATACAAAATGTCAGATGTCTGTAAAGGAAGAAAAAAACAAAATAAGCAGTCAGTATATTTTGCTTAAATGGAACAAATACAGAAATATCCAATTTCATATAGGCTACCTGGTTATGGTGGACCAACATATCCGACAGATGCTCTATGCCTCGGTATTTAATAGATTGAGGCTTAGGTTGTTGAGAGTAACAATTGTGAGATGTGAGTCTGATTTTGGATGGATACTCCACACCAAGTTTGCAAGCAACTCTTTCCACAACATCATCATAAGTATGTATCTTTGATCTTGCATGTTAGAGAGGAAACTTCACTATAAGTATTTGAAAACAATATGGGATAACTATACAGAAGAGAAGTTTGTATTTGGGGTTCTTACAGTTCTAAACAGAAGTCATCTTCCTTTGGTTTATCCAGAGATCGGAAACGAACAATCTAAGAACATCAAATCACAAGCAACTTAATTGATTTAAATCAATCTCACAACAAACTTTTTTTTTTATAAAAAGGAAGGCCTCGTTAAAAACCTCCTTCATAACAGTCAAACAACAAAGACTCAACGGACATTGAAAAGAGGAAAAGAGTGCCTTAGATATTTTATTGCATAAGAACCAAGTACAATAAGATCACACTACCACCCAAAAACGATGGCAGCCCACACAACACAGTGCAAAACAGCACTACCTACATGAATATGTTTATACCCTACAACAAACTACCTCATAGGTTAATCAACCAATTACAAACAATTATCATTCCCTAATGTTCCCGATATACCAATAATAGAAAAACAACAACCCAAATAATTCCCCAAATAATCTCACAGCAAACTGAACTAGACCTGGTGAAAATAAGGGGGAAATGCTTATTAGGAGAGAAAAACCAAGAATGCGGCTGCTACAAAATCAATCTAAAACATTTTGCAAAATGGAAGCCATGTTGTCAGGTTAAATTGCAGTTTCTAGTCTTCAACAATGCTTAATGATGATAGCTTTCTTGTCAACCAACCGATTAAATTAACCATAAAAAATTCACATTATGCTAGACCTTATTTCCCTTTTAAGATCCCACAGTTATCATAAAAAAAGATTTCATGTCAAGGAAAAGGGTATTCTAGGAACTCAGTTTAGATAACTCTTTTGCTCTCGATCACTAGATTCTAAACTTTTATTAGGATTTCTATTACGTCACATGAATGAGGACAGAGGGCATACAGCCGTAAATATGAACAGTATCAACCTTCCAGAATAAAATCAGATGACAAAAAAAAGCAAAAGATCAATAGCAGATTCAGAAAGTCAACAGAGACAAGAGTTCGGGAAACTGTACCTGGCGGTTGTGCACATATTCCAGAAATGAAGGCACATATGGATATTGGCATGCTTCTACCTTTTCAACTGGAGACTTCTGAAAGCATATGATATCCCCATCTGCTATCTGCAAGCAAAGACATGATCACTGGAAATTTACATTAAAGAAAAGAAGTTGACATTCTAAAGCAAAATATACCTGACTAGAGCGGAATGAGCATCTCTTATCCAGGTGCTCACACATCACACAAGGTTCAAACTTTATTTCCTAAAAGTTGCAAAATTGCAGGCAAGAGAAAGTGATTTAAAAAATTATTTTCGTGAGCATACAAACACAAGAGTTAAGCAGTAACAAACCTCATACAGTTCTACTTCTTCATCAGGAGTGAAGTCAGCCATTTTATTTATCTTTGCTATATATTCTATAGGCTTACCAGAAAGTTTTACCATAAGCCTACCTACGTAACTGAAAAAGAATAAAATGCAAGTCATAAAGAATGAGGAGAAGACATGATATACAAGATAAAATGGAAAACATAGATACCGTAATTCTCCTTTCATCGGTTCATAAAGCTTGAAGAAAAGCAGAATATCTTCCCTTGTTTTTTTTTTGATAGGAATAGGATGTCTCATTTAAAACCTCCTTCTAAGTAGTCCATTGCCGTAAGGCAAGAACCCTCTAGAAAAAGGAGGAAAAGAGAACATCAATTTATTAAAAATGAAACACTTACAAAAATAACATACAGAAGAAAACACACTCCTACAAAAATACTTAAGACAAGAAACACTCCTACAATACCTCACCACATAGAAAACACACTCCAACTAAAATACCAAAGACTAGAAACACTCAGCCAATACCCTCCTTAGCCAGCTTATCCGCCTCACAGTTACAACACCTAGGGATCCACCTGATAACGATCTGATTTCGAGAAACAGCAGACACTATCTCCTTCACAAAAATAGATAGGTACAAAGGGACAGAATTTTGATATTTAATCCATTCCACTGCTGTCTTTGAATCACTTTCAACAATAAGCCTACCCTTCGAAGCCCAAACAGATGAAACAAAGATGTCAATGCCTTTCTTGATAGCCTTTAATTCTGCTAGGATGGGAGTATTAGGACCAACATTTATCGAAAAAGAAGTCAGAATCACCCGATTCCAGTTCCTAAGAATACCCCCAATACCAGCCACCATCCCCAAACTACTCACCGCTCCATCAACATTCATTTTAAAATAATCCATAGGAGGAGGAATCCAGCAAGACCCAATGCTGTTCAAAACCTTGAAGTCTGGAAAGTTGTCTGCCACAGAGGGGTCACCAATTAAAAAATCAACTTGAGTTGAATACCGAGGAAACTTTGCAACAAACCACTTAGCTAGTCTGAAACGAACAGTAAAAGATAAAGAAATTCTGTCTAACTTTCCCTTGTCGAAAATGATCTCGTTCCTTAACTTCCAAATGGACCAAAAAACTGCCCCTGGAATGAACTTCCAAATAACTGATTTTGGCCTCAAAACAGCCCATGAACTGAGCAGTTTAGGGGGGTCTTGTGGAATAGCAAGCTGAATATCCCAGTACCCTATAATTTTCATCCATAATTCCCAAGAAACAGGACAAGAGACAAACAAATGTTGAACTGATTCTGCCCCTTGATTACACAACGGGCAGAGAATGATCCCCCCTACATCGATCCCCCTTCTCAGCAACTCCACTCTCACAGCAACCTTTTGATGAGACAACTGCCAAAGAAAAGTCTCCACTCTTGGTGGAACTAACCCCAGCCAAACAACTTTCTCCCACTGAACTGATTCATCAATAAAAACAGAAAAGGAATTCCTACACGCTTTAACAGAAAACTGCCCATCTTCCGAACCGACCCACAACAAGAATCCTCCAAAGACTGAACCAGATTGATGTTTTTAAGACTGTCCAATAACCCAACCAACTGCTCAACTTCCCAATCACACAGGTTTCTCCTGGTCATAATGTTCCAAACCCACCCAGACGAGCCGAAACTCCCAAAATCAGCTACCTTACCCAATTTATTTGAGGAAAGAGCAAATATTCTGGGAAACAAGAGTTTCAAAGGAAAATCCCCATTCCACGTATCACTCCAAAAGTAAATCGACTTACCATTACCTATTTGAAGCTTAGCGTGAGATCTAAGGCAGCTTCCAATGACATCATCCTTTAAATAGCTGTTCACAATACCCCTCCATATCCAAGAGTCCTTTAAAGAAAAACTCTATTGATATCCATCGAATGACAGCTTACATTATGTTTACTACATAAAAATTTCTTCCACATCGAATTCTTATCATTGGCAAACTTCCAAACCCACTTTCCCAACAAAGCTCTATTAGTAACCTTCAAATCCGCCACTCCCAATCCTCCTCCACTCAACGGCCTACATACATAATCCCAGCGCACCCAATGCATTCTCTTCTTGTCTTCCCTACTCCCCCATAAAAAATCCGACATCAATGAATTCAACTTTTGAGAAATAGTAGCAGGCATCTTAAACATAGATAGGAAAAAAATAGGTAATGATGATAATACCGACTTTATTAACACCAATCTACCAGCCAAAGATAAAGAAGTAACTTTCCAACCAGCCAATTTCTTATTAAAATTGGCAATAACCGGATCCCACAACTTTTCCGAATTCATTCTTGCCCCTAAAGGAAGGCCTAAGTACTCCGTTGGAAAAGAACCAATAGCACAGCCAATATTCGTAGCCCATTCTTCAAGGATGTCACTTTCCACATTAATTCCATAAAGTTTGCTTTTAACTAAATTTAAATGGAGCCCCGTCATTAAGCCGAAAATCCTCAAAATTCTTCTAACATTCTTAATCTGTGTAATAGACGCTCTACAGAAAATAATTAAGTCATCTGCAAACTGAAGGTGGGACAAAGAGAAGGGATTCTGATTTTTACCAAAAGAGAAACCTTGAAACAGACCCAAGTCCACTGCTTTAGACAGCATCCTATGAAGTAATTCCCCGACTAAATTGAACAGAAGAGGAGAAAGGCTACAACCTTGCCTCAAGCCTTTAGCAATAGAAAACTCTTTAGTAGGAGACCCGTTCACTAATACCGAGATAGAAGCTGTGGAGATACACTGTGATATCCAAGAACACCATCTCTCTCCAAAACCCATCTCCCTCATAAGCCTTTGAATAATATGCCATTCTATTGTATCATAAGCTCTACTGAAGTCCACCTTGAAAACTACCCCTTTAAGTCCTTGCTTCCTCCAAGAATCAATTCCTTCATTGGCTAGAAATGCACAATCCAACAATTGTCTACCCGGAATAAACGCGAACTGAGACGGACTAATGATATCCTTGACACAAGATATAAGTCTTTTTGAGAGAACCTTTGAAAGGATCTTATACATGCTGCCCACAAGACTAATGGGTCGAAAATCTTCAATGTTCTCGGGAATACATTTTTAGGAATCAAAGTTATAAACGTATGATTAACTCCATGATCCCACATCTTTCCTTGATAGAAATCAGAGAAAAACTCCATGATCTGCTCCTTTAGGCTTGCCCAATATTTCTTATAGAAACCCATGGTAAACCCATCCGGGCCCGGAGCTTTAGTACTATCCGAAGAAGAGATTACTTGCCATACTTCTTGCTCAGAAAATTCCACCTCCAAAGATGCACTCTGAATTGCAGTTAGTTGTGCAAATTCCAAGTTTAAGCCCTCAACCTCCATTGCTGATTTGGTGTTATACGTTGCCTTAAAAAAATTGAACACAGTACTTCTAATCATTCCTATATCCGAAATAAAATCTCCCTTAATTTTCAACGAATGAATAGTGTTGGCTCTATTCCTCGTCAAAGCACTCAAGTGAAAGAACCTTGTATTTCTGTCTCCATCCTTAATCCATCTACTCCTGGACTTCTGACACCAAATGCTCTCCTCAATCCTTAATAGCCTCCACAACTCCTTTTCCCTTCTACCATCTGGTCCCACTCCCCCTTGGACAGGATCCCACCTTGCGACTTCCTTTCCCAATTATCTATCTTCCCTTCAAGAGTCGCAATGGAGTCTGACAGCCCAACATTACTAATTCCCTGCCACCTTCTGATCTGATTTTGGCCATCTGTAACGTCCTAAAAATTCCCCCATAATCCCTCTTATTCTTCTCATCTCCCACAAGGTTTACAACAAAATCATCAAAGCCTTGTTCTTGTAAAAGATAATTGAAGAATCTAAAAGGTTTTGGGCCCCAGTTTATACAAAAATCTTTCAACAACACCGGTTTATGATCTGACACAAAATTCGAAAGGAGGTTCTGTGTAATCTTAGGAAAACAGTTGAGGAAAGTGTCACTTATTAAGAACCGATCAAGCCTAACCCATGTTGAAACTTCTCTGTTGCTACTCCATGTGAAAGTCCCTCCTGACATGGGCAAATCAATGAGCTTAGCTCGCTGCACAAAAGTTCTAAAGATGTTTATTGTGTGCCAGTTCTGAGCTTTCCCTAGCTTTTCTCCCGGATCAATATACGCATTAAAATCACCCCCTATACAAACCGGTAAATTCATCGAAACAACGAAACACAACAGCTCCTCAAAAAAGGCCTCCTTTTCATCCTCAATTGCAGGGCCATATACATTAATAAAACGAACTCCTTATGATCGTTTATAAATTTCCCTACAAGCGCCAAAAATCTGCTGTGCACATGCTGAAAAGTGACTTTGAACATATTCTCATTCCATAAACAGATCAATCCGCCCTTAGACCCCTGTGCTGGAGAAACCTTCACTCCCTTTAACAGATCCCCACCTAATCTCCGTACAATAGACCCCTTACAATGATCGAGCTTGGTTTCTTGAATA
Organism: Hibiscus syriacus; assembly: GCF_006381635.1. Taxonomy (NCBI): domain Eukaryota; kingdom Viridiplantae; phylum Streptophyta; class Magnoliopsida; order Malvales; family Malvaceae; genus Hibiscus; species Hibiscus syriacus. Next base: position 322,084 of record NW_024063073.1, on the reverse strand, counting down.
AAACCATTACTGGTTTGACCTTCTTAACCAGTCTAGCGCCAGAAACAATCTTCTCTCTCCTCCCTAAACCTCTAATATTCCACGACAGTATACTAAAATTCTGCATTAAAAATATCACTCCCAACCACCCAAACCAAACTCAACCGATCACAAAACCTAACCATCATAACCATCATCCTTTACAACCTCCGATCCCTTCTCAAGGCATAAAATCTTTTCAATAAATGTCTCCTTGCCATCCTTGAAAGATATGCCTAACAATATGCTCACTTCCCACGTGGCCATAGCTTCCTCCACCAGTTTAGAAAAAACAGGAGAGAAGGCAGTGTTAATACTGACCAACTCCAAGGCAAGATTAATTAAACCTCTTCTGTTCTTCCTGCTATTTCTCCTGAACTTTAAGGAGGAAGAGATATCCGCTTCCACGCACTCCACGTCTTCTAATGAAGGCTGATGAAAGTTTGTGCGGTCTGAACCCTTCTGATCTTGAATCGTAATAGCCTCTGAACCAGTAAAAACAGCATCATTACTCGAATTAAACCATATTCTTCTGTTCCTCGACCTTTTGTAAACTCTGGCATAATGACCTTTTTTCTTTTTTCCATCCTGTGCTGCACGCAGAGTCATACAAGTAGGAACTGGAAATCCTCTTTTCTTCCTCTTCACACTAATCTCCTTGTTTACCTCCTTCACCGATTGACTAACAACTTTCATCTGCATTCTATTTTCTTCCTCCTCCTGGACACCCTCACCTTCTTTATCTCTAAGACCACCACTGTCCACCTCTATTAATTCATGGAGAGACTGACACTTGTTATGCTCTTCTAAACCATCCCACTTCAACTTAACAGCCGGCCCCTTAGGAATAATTTTAGTTACTGGTGAAAAGGAATCCCAGTTAGAATCAGATTGGGCTGAGCAACTCTGATCCACAACATCTCTCAGCCCAAGACCCGCGTACTCCTTATTGGAAACTGGCTCCATTACACATTCCAGATTCCCTGACAGCCCATAACCATAGGATTTCGTGTAGGACGACTTTTCAAGAGAATGTTCCCCACCTTCCTCAAACCCCCACTTTCTACAACTTTTTGCCCCCACGTGCCCACCTCTGTCCCCACTACCTCTGCAGATTTTCCCCGACTGTCTACTTTCTTCCCTGAGCTATCACCGTTAACTGGAATTTCCTGTAACTCTTCTCCGGAAACATCTGTGGCTGCATAATAGCTACCTCCCAAAGAAATTTTAACCTTAAAAGATCTTCCATATGACCCTACTATGATGGACTCTTGAATGTCATAAGGACTAGCAGCCCTCAACAATAATCTCGCCGAAGAGAGATCTTCTTTATTTCTAGTCTCGTCCAATATACAAACAAGATCTCCCCACCTTCCCGCTAGTTTTTCCAGAAATGGTACATTCCAGCAAAGCAGTGGTAACCCTACCAACTCTACCAAGCCATACGCCAATGGAACACCATCCTCACTCATCACCGGTGATAACCATTGAAACCAGGAAAACAATTTGTCTCGGTAATTCGACCACGCCTTAACGAAGTCTTCATTTGACTTGAACATAACAATGACAGCATTCGTTACGAATCCCCAGCTTACAATCTTTACCTGGAACCCCTCCTTTGCCATAGCCTTCTTCACCATGTTCGGCTGCAGGGGATATTTGACAACCCCTGTTAATGAATACTTCACCCAACCATAATCATCATTGGGAATGTGCATATCCCATACATTCCTCACTTCATTATCTTTCAAACCCTTACCTCCTTCACTCTCCACTATTACTTGCTCCATGTTCTTCGAACTATCCCCCATCAACACCTCATCGTACGTTCTGCCATTCCTCAAACTACTCGCTTTTTTCGTTTTCACCTGTTGCCAACCCCTGTCCCCTATGACTTGCTTGTTACCTGCTGATTGAAGCTTATTTCCCACTGTTCCTCCTCTACTATTTTTCTTGTACTTTGCCACCCCCACTGACACTCGCTTCCCATCAATCAGCGTTCCATTCACGTTCTGAACTGCTCTACTACAGCTTTTCTCTAACGCAAATTGCACAAAGGCAAACGTGGATGATTTGTAGTTCGGTTTAAAAATAACATTTGGAATATAGACCCTAACTACTTTACCATACTGGATGAAAATCTCTCTAAGCTCACTTCTCGTAACTCTCTTACTAAGGTTATCAACAAAAACAGTCCATTCCTCATCGGAGGATGGACGACCCAACTCTCTCGCCATTGTGTATAGACCAGTGAACACCAGGAATCCAGGTCAGAATTGTGGTTCTTGGAATATTATGAAGCCCTGCTCATTCTTTCTATCAATATCCTCTGCTAATTGGTTGTTAGACTACAATGGAATTTGGGAATTTGATCACTAAATTGCAAAGAATCACCTTCTCCTAATTTCTGTGAAGGACTGAAGTCTTCGGTGGCAGCTTTCAACTCAGAATAACTAAATGTGTTTGGCCTAGGGCTGATGCCAAGAAGCACTGTAGAGTCAAATGATGTAAATCCTGAAGTTAAACATGATAAGACAACAAACAAAAGTTACTATTTTAAAAACTTAACACAATATACCTGGTCGCGCTCAACTTCCAAGAATAATTTTAATTCTGCATTCTGTGCCTTGTTTGACACTTCCCTCAACTGTCCAACCTAAAGTAACCAAACAAAAAGCATTAACCCACAGGATTAATCAAAGGCCAAAAATTTAGGACAAACAGTGTTCACCAACTACTGCATCCTATAACAGAGTTCTATTTATATAATTGAATATCTTCTACGAAGAATTCCTATTATAGACTTCTCTAAATAAGTAATTTTTTTAAAGAAAACAGTACTACTGATAAGGGACTAATGTGTACTGTTATTTTAGTCGTCATACTTTCTTTATACTCAGGCCAAAAGAATTGAAAATCACATCTTTTTTGCATTCCCATGGAAAAAAACCCCGCACTAGATTTCCCTTCTATTACATAGTTCAGAAAGTATATTTACACATAACAGTGAAAAAGATTAGATGCAAAGAAGGAAGACTAAAAAGGGCAATTACTTACAGATTGAGCCTCCTCCTGAGGGGTTAACGGTCTATTTGGACGATATGTATGGTTCTGCCGCTTAGCCCAAATCCAAAAACGCTGATACTGAACTGGAATGCCAAACTCTTTGGCAGCTTCCTCCTGTGAACCAACCCAGAATTAAATATTTAAGAAACTGAACTCAAATAATAAATTCCAGAGATATAAACAAAGTCATTTGTTTATTAGTATGGTAAAAAAGAAAAAAAAACAATATCTGACATAGGAATTTGGTGTAAGCTTCTTTTTTTTATGAATTGGAGGTATCATTAAAAAACCACTTCATAATTACCAAAAACCGATGAGGTTTTCAGTAAAAAGTGGGAGGAGGAAAAGAGTACCTCAAAGTTTTATTAATGAAAGGGTTTTAAATACCCCAAATTACAAAGTACTAAAACCTTACACAGTAGTAACCCAAATAAGCACAAACACCCAAAAATATTCCTAAATTTACCCAATCCCCTTTTTAACTAATTCATCCACTTCCCAATTTGCACTTCTATTGATAACCCTTAACATAATTCCATTACTGCTTATCATCGAAACAATCTCCTTGACTAAGGATTCATATAACGGAGGGCACACTAACGTGTCCTTAATCCAATCAACAATATTCCTACAATCACATTCCAAAATTAGCCGACCCTTTTCCCCCCAGTTGGAAGCTAAACAAAGAAGAATCCCAGCTCTGACAGCCTTTCCTTCTGTTAAAACTGGTGGATCAGGGCCAGGGGGTTCGGAAAAAGAACCAAAAATATGAGCACTTAGGTCCTCTAACTAAACCCCCAATACCACCCTTATTCCAATCCAGGTTTACCGCTTCATCTACATTTCTCTTCAGGAAGCCTAGAGGAGGGGGAGACCAAACATCAGTAAGCTTTCAAACACTGACTTCAGATTGCAATACTATATTCTAAAGGTGAAACTTTTTTTATTAACATCTTATTAAGTATTCCAACTAATAGTACCATTAAATTGCATCAGGTCGATATGACTAATATTCAAATGCCAAGGTCCACAGAAACTCCCCTAGCAACACCACTGTCCCCATAACCTATCATAATAACTCCATTGTAGATCAGAGCTCCATATGCGATTCAGAATATGCTGTTGGATGACAGGATAAAGAAAATAAAAAAGTAAAGTTCAAGACAGACAATCAGAAGTATGATGCTAAGCGTTGATTACAAATTAACAACCAATCACATCACATATTTTGATTAAACGGCATTTTAAATACAATATACGAGTACAAGCAAAAGAACATTGTAAATGGTACCTTAAAAACATGGAAGGGGGTCTGCTTCTGAATGTGGAAACTCCTAACTTTGTCATGATCCACAAGATCAAAATATATGCCCTTTCCAATCTGTTCTAGAAGATCTTCGTCTCTTGCAACCTAAATGCATAAAAGATATTCACGAATGCGATTATTAGAGGGAAAAAAAGTCTGAAAATGCCATAATCTTGATTGAAATAGATAGATAGATAGATAGGTCCAAAAATGAATAATATTGATTGTAATGGACCTTTATAATGGTATAAAGGTGGGCCTGTGCTTTATATTTCCTTTTTTCTTCCTTCTCTTCCTGTTCTTTCTTTAATCTTATCTGAGACCAGACATTGAATACATCAGTCTAGATGATCAACAAAGTCTACATTAGAAAGAGCGTAAAGTCAAAACTTAGATGTTTCTCGTCAGATTCATGTAAATAAAGAAATTACCCTCAAGTGTTCAGCAATGTCCTTCTCATCAACATTGCAAATTATTTTGTCCTTGTCACTTTCGCGAATATAGACAAGCATGTATGCATTTGAGTATTTTGTAAATTTGAAAGGTGTGTTATTGAATCCAGGATTGGTAGGTGGCAACTGTCGAATATAACAGAACACAACAAATAAAGTTTACATACTTTACAAAAAAAATTAGTAGAACATAGATACATTACCTCTTCCTCACCACCATATTGCTCATCCAATGCCCTCTTCAGATCTTCTTTTGTTACCCGTTCATCATCAAATTTATACCTAACAAAATGAAAGATCTTTCAAAGGTTCCAGCCTGTCTTTTACTCCATTTATGAACATGAACTAAAGCCAACATTAAATTGAAAAGTGCCTAACAATAAATCCGAATCATCTTTAGATATGATAACATAATCTACAATTAATACTCCATAAAATGTATCATCTAAAGATAGTAATGATCTGATCAACTAAGATGTGCTTTAGTTAAAACACAAACTTTAAAACATGTCTCACGAAACTTCATGGTACTGCTGTCATTCCAATGTTCACAGAAACGAAGCACTTAAATTGCAAAGCAAATGCAAAATGGAACACTAAAATGTAATAACAAAAGAAATGTGATCTTAAATTAATCACTTCTATTCTTAAAAATTCTTCATATAGTTCGATAAGAAAATAGGAAAATATACAAGCTTAGTCAGATTGTAATCAATTTATTCAATTATCAAGTCAAAATATCATGCTCACCACTGGTCAGAAAGAGTTGGCCTGATAAAAGCATAGTAATGTCCACCATGCACTCCTCCGCTATGAACTAAGACACTGTGAGAGAAAACAGGACATGGAAAACATAAGTTCCCCTAAGCAAGGATAGTAAAGCAGGGGAAAAAACTAGTGCAGTTTCTTACCAACCTGCATAACTTAAGAACAGAATAAAAGTGCAAGAAAACAGGACATGCAAAAAAAAAGTTCCTCAAAACAAGGGTAGTAAAGCTGGGAAACAACTAGTACTGTGTCTTACCAACTTGCATAACTTACATACAGAATAAAGTGCGGGTTAGTGATACAAATTATAGAAAATCCTGAGGCAAGTAATACCTGTGAAGTGTGTAAAGGTTGCGAACAGTCCTATCTGCTTCAGGCGATAAGTACTTCCTGTTTTCTCTATCAAGGTCAAGTTGAAGAGGAAATTCATAGCGGTCATTTATCTACAAAATGAAATCAAGTATTAAAACAATAGCCAATGCTAACATGCAAATTGCCTAAATTCACATTTAGTATCTTTACTTATTACCAATTGATTTTAGGTTGGATGCTTATCATGGTATCAAACCTTAGGTTTTCTTATGTTCTTTCTACATAACCCTATGTGAGGTTGACAACCATTGGTGAGGTTGTCCACATGTAGGCCCAGTGTTGTCAAGGGTGCACTCAAGGCGCTAGAGCCCTTATATTTCCTCAAGCACAAGGCACAAAAACCCACTAGCCTGATTGAAGTAAAGAGTCGTGTGTATGTGTATAAAACATATAATAAACTCTAAGGTGTGGTCTAATTTATCTACAGAACATGAAAATTTTAATTTGTCAGAGATTTTTTTGATAGGAATGGTAGGCCTCGTTAAAAACCCCCTTCATGATTGAGGATCACAATGTGCTCCTTAATCAGCGGAAGGGGGAAAAGAGTGCCTAAATAATTCATTGATAACCACAAATTACAAAACTTAAAAACAACCATACAATCTCTCTTACAAATAACCTACCCAAAGCCTAACAGATAACCCAACCAACCTAACGAAAACATTGTATCTATCCAATACCAGCCTTAGCTAATCTATCAGCCTCAACATTGGCTGACCTAGCAACCCATTTAATACTTCCATTCAAACCTCTAATCATATCGACAATAGCTGTCACAATGTCTGAGTACACATAGGGACAGCGGTCGATATTCTTGACCCATTCTACTGCTAATTTACTGTCTGATTCAACTAATAACCTATCCTTAAAACTCTGCTGAATCGAAGCAAAGAAGGATAACCCTTTCTTAATTTGTCAGAGATTAGTTACCTAAGTTACGAAGATTGAGTTGGATTTGTAAATATTCTATCTAGTTAGTATCCCTAAATCTAAGGGATTCTTTTTATTACTAGAATTAGTCTCTTACCTAGTTTAGAAGTTACCTAAGATAAGGCTTAGGCTTGTATATAAAATTGTAAGTTTCCTACACGTTTAATGAGAGTGAATTACAATAAAATTCATGGCTTTTGTCATAAGTCAACATGCATGATTTCCTTACAGTCCACGTCTATGGTTGAATACTCAAATATTGTGAAGTGTAGAGTGTGATGCTTCCCTTTCTTACTAGTAAAGGTCTATCTAGTGAAAAAGTGGAAATTAAATAAATTAAGGAGAACTTCAATCGGGCAGGCTTTTTTCATGCCTATCACGTCGCCAAAAGAATGCACCTAGGTGCACCAGGCGTGTGCTGATCAAATGGGCCTCACTCAAAAGGGTCTGAGTTACATTTTTTGTCTAGTGATAAGGCACAGATGTGCCTAAGGATACGCCTTGACAACGTTATGAAGGTTCTATGAGCTAAACTCGAGGGAAAGTGTTAAGTGGTATCTGTTGAGTATCAGCCATTAGGCTCCAAATGGTTATATATTAAATTGAGTCCCTCCGTCTATTACAAATTGGTTTTAGGTTGGATGTTACCAATATTGATCACAGGAAACCAGGTTCATAAAAGTAACATATTTGGCAAAAATATGAAACAAGATTGGATAGTAATACCATAGTCAACCACACAAAGAAAATATAGAACAGGCATCACCATAAATAGAAAATTGTAAAAAGAAATATAGCTATTTATCTATTTTTTCCCATCAATAGCAGAGCAATATGGTTGTAGCATGTCTTGTTTTTTACATAAAGAGAAGAGTTTGTCAATATTTTGCGAAAACCTCACTATATGTTTAATCAATATTTAAGAAAGGGGATAGAAGGAATCTTGACAAGGAAATAATGTTTAACTGACAGAAAGGAATTTGAATATATATCAGATTCCGTGCATCAAGGAAAGGAGTCATTAGAAGTGTTTTTCTCACGTCATATAAGATAGTCTGAATCCTTGGAATTACAAAATATACTAAAATGCAAGTTAGAAGAGCAATCCAATTATACAGTGCACTCGACAATATACTGATTTTCAGCACTGACCTTCACCATCGTATCCCGCATAAAATCATATTCAAATCGCTTTAGCTGAAGTTGAAGAACAGGGGGGAAGTCGATAAACAAGACACCTTTCTTTGCATCCTGAAAAGAACAGAATTCCGGCACAATATTAAGAAATGTCATCTGAAATAGATTAGCTTTGTTGTACCAGAGGAAAGGTTATCACATTGATCCCGATGAGTCAAACTCAAACCTGTAGTCCAGATTTCAAACCAAAAAATATATATTTGCAGATAAACTCTAGCCATAGAATAAATTGTCAAGCATGGCCTTGTCTATCATTCATTCTAACCCTAAATGGTCCTTTATTGAAACAACATTTCCATCAAGTAAATTCTCATCCCCTCCAAAAAAACTAAAAGAATAACTAACCTGTAAGCCATGCTCGTCAGCATGATATTTGTTGTCACCCTCAAGGCCTTCAACTTCCACATACTTGTCAAAAGAAGCATAAACGTCCCGACAGCCTTTCACATCAAGCTGAAGGTCTGCCACTCAAATATCACATTCACTTTCAGTGTTCCAAACTAATATTGGTACACATATCAATAAAGAGTAAATACCATAATATGATTCCTTTCTTGTAGACTTGTAATCCACGTTGATGCATTCAATATAATTCATATTATGACCCTCAAACAACTGCTGTATCGTCCCCTCTACAACAGTTCCCTGAAATTGAAAAGGGGTGTAAAACATAACAAAATTTGTTATGCAAACACCAAAATAGAACTCGGTTAAGTTGAGTACCTTCATTTTATCTTCAAGCTTTTCACAGAGTACCCTGTTGAGCTCTTGAACATCATGTTGCATAAAAGAATCATATGTATCCCATCCAAAGGATTTGGTCAACTCCTTTGTTGAAACACTAGTGTCATTATATTGAAGCTTATAAAATAAACGCTGCAGAGCCAAAGGAATACTTCCCACAGGCATGTCAATTTCAGTTGTTGGCATGTGGTATACAGCCTAAAATAGAAAATTAAAAATGAGACATTTCACACCAAGTCAAACGTGCAAGCTGAACGGAAATGAAAAATTATCAAAATCTCACACCTTTCTGATGTACGGTATGTGGTATAGAGTCTGTAGGAGTGAGTTCATGTAACAAGTTGCTCCTTGATTCTTAAGGCCAACATATCCAGTTTCTTTCTTTGAATCATATGACCAATAATCCAGTATCTTACGAACAGCAACCTCAGCTTCAATAACAACAATATCATTCACAAGATATCCTCTACTAGGGTCATAAAAATCGCTAAGAGGCATAAATGATGTGAAACCCCAGTCACTCTCTCTTGCATTGAACTGGTGTTGGGTATCTGCAAATGAAAGTTAAAAACAAGGCACTAAATAAGTTCCACCGAACACCAGGTTGCTATATAATAATGATGGAAAAAAAATCCAAACTATCACAAAGGTTTCTTTATCCCGGGAACATAACAACTAACTAAACATCAGACTTGCTGCAATAAAAATAACAAAAATGATTTTATCAAGAGGGGAAAGGGTCTAAAGATTACTCTATCCAGGAAGGTTACATTACCTTATCCTGGAACAAGTGATCGGCATTCAGCAATATTTCAATTTTATAACCCATTCATGCTAATTTTATTTATTAAATTAACAATGTGATATTGTGCCAGTTTTGCAATATTACTGTCACATAAAACAGGAAATATAGGAATTTGTTGGTTGTTTAAAAAAAACAATTAGAACATAATACATATTTTCAACAAGATATAGAATAAAACAGTGATGATGAAAACTAGAATTGAAGCAAAAGCCGATCAAACAAGTTATCAATTTAGGAAAATATTTCATTATGTTAAAAGCTTGCTGTGAAAAAAAATCTAAATATAATTCAATGAAAGGTTGTAGAGATAGAATGCAAAAAAAGGATGTAGCTATCTTATTGAGAAGAGTAACAGATTTGAAGAGTAACAGATTTGAGTACCAATAATCTTTCACTATCTTCAAAAGGAAGACCCAAATATCTTGCGCAATGGGACAGTTTTGCGCACCACAAATCAAAATCTCCCTAATTTTGGAATTTAATATATCTTACAAGAGGTTCTCTTCAACATCCTATTTCTTCTAGTAAACTCCTCTAAACATTCAAGTGAAATAAATTATAGATAAATAAATAGATAGATGAAATCAAAAATTTAATCTCTCATTATTATTCCTAATCCCCCAGGTAGAAAAAGAACATAGTTGGAGCTGAAACAAGTTCAACGGATAAACCATTATCTATTGTGAGAAGGCCATCAAATGAACACCATATATCAAAATACACGGTTAAGCATAGATGACAAGTGCAAGAAATGGATTCTTTGTAGGCAATGCAAGATTCAATTGAATTGAAGGCTCCATATATAGGAATGAAAAGTTTAGGGTTTTCCCAATTAAGCTATTTTCATAAAGTATTACTCAAGACATTGAGAGAAATTAAGTAACAGTAAGAATATACCCTTTCTTATTGAATATTTGTGATTGATTTGATTAACCACTGCCAATCTAAATTGAGCATATCTACTCCAACCATATGGCAGTGAGGAAGAATCTGCAACATCTAAATACATTGACAAGTGATCGACATTGTTTCCCTTTGGAAAAATTAGTATACGCCTGCACAGAAGAATCAATGGCACATCCAAATATCAATCACATGACAATCTGCAGCAGGACCAGACGAAATCAAATATAGTGATAATAACCAAACATCAAAAAGGAACCCGTTACCATTTATAACCACCAACAATAAATATATCTGAATAGTGCTTCTTGGTGTTGAGCCTAGAAAAATTGTCAATTGTCCAAGTGAATTTCATTGATGGGGGCTCCTCCTCTTGCTGTTTCTCAACTGTACTAGTTGGATCGACTTGACCAACTAAATTAATCAAATTTAACAAATGAACAAAAATGTCAAAACCCTAACAACCAAAATAATAAAATTATTATAACAGATTAAACCACATCATAATTGCACCGGGGGAGGGGACAACCTGATGTTATCAAATAATTAATATAAATTGGAGCATATTTAAAACTCTACGAAAAAGATAAACCTTCCATTGGCTGAGGTCCTTCAACTATATCCGAAGGCGGCACGAGCAACTCTTCATCTTGTTGCTGTTTCAAAATCCAAACTTCAAAACAATCAAAGATCTGATAAACCAAAATCTACCCTAAACTCCGCCATACAAAACCTAATTGGCGTACACTAAATGTATTAAGAAAAGCAAACCCAAATCCACGAAGTTCACGTCTAATGAATCACTTCTTAATTTAGAAACAAATAAAGTCTCAAAAAAAGAGGATTAACTAAGCAACTCCATAAGTAAAAGAAATAAAGAAAATGTAAAGCATCCATTGAGAGCAAAGAGATGCAAGAGAGGTGCGTACATCTAACGGCGGAGTAGTCATCATAGTCATGAGGTTAAGATGGAATTGAACCGTCCGATCAGAAATCGGATAAAAAAAGGAAATGAAAAAGAGAATCAGAGAGGAAAACAATGAATAAAAATAATATGAAGGGGAAGGAGAAGAAGCGCGTAGTGCAAAGCGAAGCGAGTTCGATCCTAAGAGCAATGCGAGTTTGAGAGTCCAAAATATCTGAAAAACATAAATTTCTCTTTTCTCCACTTATAAGTGTATAACAAAAACATAAATTAATAATTAGTAGGGTAAACTAAATAAGTTGTCACTCATGTTTAAGTAAATTTCTCTTTTCTCCACTTATATTTCAAAACTAACGATTTGATCATTAACATTATCGATTTATAATAAACTAGTCATTTGACGTTAATCGCTGATATGGTAGATAATGGAGTGATAATGTGGAACGTTAATTGACTGACATGAAAATTGTGCTGGCACACGAGACGGCCATTTGATTCCCCTATATTGAGTCGAATGACTTGTTCTCTATAAACACGATCACTCCACTTTCGACTCGAACGGTAAAACTTTTCTTGGCGAATACATTCTTTTTCTTATAGAAAAAACTGATTTCATTAAATTCAGTTTGAATTTCGTTCTTTTATAAGTCTTTTTTAGATAATCTCTCAATAATAAAGTAATTTTTTCGTCGGAGATTAACGTCACGTAATAATCGAAAATCAGTTTAAGTCCACTTGCGAATTTATTCGAGTGGATATCCCAATAAACATCAACCGATTTGCCTTCTACTTCAAACGATTATCCCTTTCTCGATCCAAAAATGTAATGATTTGAGCTTCTTCTTATAATTGAGGGTTCAACTTCAAACACCAATTGGTGAAATAAACGAGGGTAAATGGATAATTTTGTCCAAAATGTTTTCATGAAAAATGTTGTACAAAGTGCGGTTTAAAATTTAACCGTTTGAGATTTCTATTAAAAAGTGAGTTCGAAAAGATTAAATGATATTATGTTGTAAATTAAAAATATAGCATTTAAATTATATTTATACATATATATAAATCATATCAATTTAAACTCTAATAAATTCAAAAAAATATTATTATATATGAATTATATCAATTTAAATTATAATAAAAATATAAAAAGTACAAATAAAAAAATATAATTATAACAAAAATATATTTTATATCAATTCATGATTCCTATCAAAGGTAGGGTTTTGGTGGAAGGATAATGCAATTGTCGAAGAGGAATTTATTGAAGGAGAGCTTGAAACGACATCGGATTTGAGATTGGCGAAGAGCATTTTGTCTAAGAGGATGGGATTAAGAATGAATAATCAATTAATCAATTATTGAATGATATTAAAAGCACGACCGGCTTTCTTTTATCGGGTGATGTTTTCTTTCCATCCAGATTCCAAATCTCTGTCTTGGTTAATTCGGATCGATCCACGTCGCACGTTTGACTTTCGTATGTGAGTTTCCCAACAGAGATTATCTACACACATAAAGACTTGAACTCGAGATATTGCTTAAATAATATTAAGTTGCTTATCACTTAAATCGACCTCTGTTGATATTGGCTGATGTTTTACAACCCTCGATCAGAAAATAAAACATTTTTAATGAAATCTCTATGTTCTAAAATGACGGTTTAGTTTAATTTGAGCAACTAACTACAATAATTTGAATACGCAGAGATCGCACAAGCATACGCCTATAAGCACATGCACACATAGTAGTCAGCTCCATTATATGCCTCTTGCCAACCATATAAACTTGGCCAAATCTGATGCCAGATTTTTTCTAAGTTAAGAGTATTTTTTTCTCATATAAAGACAACTAAAAATTCAAAACTAAAATAGCGAGTGTCTAACAATAATTCTTGTGCATGTGTGAGATCTTGATATTGAAACCAACAACCCTAAGTGGGATGAACATGCAAATTTCTCTTTTGAAGAGGCATTCAACCATAATCAATGACCAAGACAACACATAAACCTGTCAAGCTTAATAATACGAAGTGATTGCCTACCTAGTATAAGGATATCAGCTTGCCTGTTAGCCTGATAATACAAGTTTAACACTGAGTTGAAAAGCATATCGTTTTATGTCAAATAGGATTAATGAGATCCTAAACCGACTAAAATCTGATTGAAGATAAGCAATTCAAAAGGCATAGTAAAGAAAAATCCATTGTTGTTACCCGCCAGTTCATCAAAATACTTGCAAGCCATGATGAGGATTCAATGGCAGCGTAAAAGAATGGTCCAGGAATTAGGAAGCATCAACTATTATATTGAACCTTACAGATGAAACTTTAGCACCAAGCTTCTGAAGATGCAAGAGACAAGTGTTTAACATTCATCTGCATCATAGACATAGTTGATCATGCAATGCATGTAAATGCAACAAGATGCTCAGTGTGCAGGAACAAGCTACTTCTAATGCATTTGCCTCTAGCACATAGTGGGCAGAAAAGTCGACATGATTTTCATTTTTTCTTTAATTTAAAAATAAAGGTAGAATGAAAAATAATGAAACTAGTCCAGAAAATTTGTTCCATGGTGGCTATTAAGAAACTAACCTCCTAGACTGAACTCCACTCAGACTTGTCTCTATAACAATCATAGAAAATAAGATTCCAGAGAAGCCTATTGCACACTAATTCACGAGAGGGTCACAAGGATGGAAAGGATTATGGGCTACCGCCAAAGCGATAATGAGATGAAATCCCATGTTTTGTTTCTGCATCGGAGCAAAGGGCCTAAAACAATAGCAGCAACCTCAAGTGAAATAAGTAGAACTGAACGCAGATTAACCGTATTCAATGGAAGATGAAGAAGTTTCCGAGAGTCGTTAAACTTTCGGATTTTGTTTTCCGTTTCTGGCATTTTCTTAGCAACCGGAAAGAAGAATGTAAGAAATGTGGATCGGATCTTACCTCTGAAACAATGTTAGGTCTCATTGTTGTTTTTGGCGTAAAAAAAAGTTAAAATTTCTTCATATCATATGAGAGAGTGATGATTTTATCTGACGACGTTTATGTGCCCGGATATGTCCTTTTTTCCTTGTTTTTATCAGATGGTGTCACCGACTTTTTTATTCACTTATCTTTCGTATATGTACAATGTTCCCCATCAATTTTAATTATCATTTTACTACGTTGGCGTAACAATAAAATTTAAAAAATAATCATTTTGACCCTTTTTATTTTTTCAATACTTCAACCCCGATGTTGCATTTCGAGCAAAATGATGTCATGACATGTCCACATGAGATGTTACGTCAACAAAAAATATTCCTGATGGTGGATTGTTTGTATACATCTTCAATCTCAGGCTCATCATGATCTTGTTTCTGCATGAACACTCTGGATGATGAATTTGAGAGGAAGCCAATGATAAGATCTGAGAAAACCCAAATGCTAAGATTGAAGGATTGTTTTTCTACAATAAGTTATCCTGATTTTTCATCTTAGTTATAAACTGCGTAGCCTATTCCTAGCAATCAGAAACCACAAAAGAAATTGCATGATAGTTTTTACCACAAGATAAGTTATCCAGATTTTTCATGCATGAAAACATGCCTACCACAAAATCAATAAGCAAAATTCAATAACATCTACCGAACTTGTCGATTACTCGAATAAAAAGCAACACATTCATAGCTTGTCCCGGATACAAAACAACTTGTAATGAACTCATTCAGAAAACAAAGCAGGTGTGTACCATTCTTCAAATACCTCAACGGTTGGCCTTGGCAACTCTTTCGATTTCGTCCTTTTTCTTGATGGCATAGCTGCAAGAACAAGACTATTGTCAATATCAACTGAAATGTTGAAAGCCAAAATCCGAAAGGATTGTACCCAGCTTACCTGTTAGATGATCCCTTGGCAGCATTAATTAGCTCATCAGCCAAACATTCAGCAATGGTTTTGATGTTTCTGAATGCAGACTCACGTGCGCCAGTGGTCAGGAGATAGATGGCCTGATTCACCCGGCGAAGAGGAGAAATATCAACAGCCTGACGTCTAACAACACCGGCGGAACCAATTCGAGTAGCATCTTCACGAGGTCCACTGTCACATCAATCAAAAGCAACAAACAGTATTAAAATTTAAACTAACAATAGAGAAAACACCAACCTTTATATTATATAGTTTACCTATTGATAATAGCATCAACAATTACTTGAATTGGGTTCTGGTCAGTCAGGAGATATATGATTTCCATGGCATGCTTTATAATCCTGGTTGCCATAAGTTTCTTGCCGTTGTTTCGACCATGCATCATGAGTGAGTTTGTAAGCCTTTCAACAATCGGGCACTGAGCCTTCCTGAATCGCTTAACTGCGTACCTCCCAGCAGTGTGAGGCACGTAGGTGGCATGCTTGGAAGCTTGGACACCAATGTAATCACTCAAGGAGATATCAGCAACCTGAATCAGATAAATCATTTGTGTCAATGATCAATGCCACCAAGTATCGTAACCATCAAAGGGGGCACTAAAACCAGAGGATAATTCTTCACAAACAAGAGTCTTAAAGACATATGGAAAGACAATCTAAAACAATTGTTCATATTCGATTCGACACAGATAGAGAGAAGTAAAAAACATATTATCAATAGAAAATACAAAGAAAATATCTAAAATATATGCTAAATTGACATTTTCAAGGGCGTTCCATCCCTGATCTGACAAATATTTTACGTGAAGAGAAATTTATATGAAAACCAAAAACATCGTTTATGAGCTACCATTTACCATTAAATTCACCACAAAACTACAACCGTATCAAGACACAGAATGCCGGTAAAAATGAAATCAATATCCCATCTGTTGATATAATGGTGGATATTGGTTGACAAGTAAATACAAAAAATTATAACCCATCCATAAAACCAAATCCCGAAGTTCTAACATTGAAACTACACCAGAAACGCACAAATCAGCATCTACTTCACATGAATAAATATTCGAAATGCAATAAGATTCCTTCGTTACAACTATCTAGTTCACTTATCCAGTATACTTGAGAACACTAGAAATATCTTTGCAGTTCAACTTATATATCATTTAATGGAGAGCAAAAACAATAGCCCAAAAGACGTGAAGATTAAAATAATACATTTCACTCAAAAACTATGAAACAAAAAAAGAAAGAAAATGCAGATCCGCAGTAACAAATAGAAGGGGGGAAAGAGGGAAAAGAAGAAGTAAAACCTGAACTTCCTCGAAGCTCCAGCGGTTGAAGAGCTTGACTTCCAAGTGAGGTTGGGATGGGTCTTGCGGCCCGGTGGTGGCGGGAGCTGCCACTGCTGTCGCCATGCCTGATGTAATAGATAGAGAGAAAAGAGGGAGAGAGCGGCAGACAAAGAGATGGTGGGTAAAGGGGATGAGAAGACCCTAGCCTTAGGATTTTATAGTCATTCTGTGACTAGGGTTTTGCCTATTTTTGGTCTAACAATTAAACTAATAATAAAACGATCATTAGCGTATTATACCAGATTAATTAATCAATAGATTAGTGATTTATTTTTTACTATAAATATTATTTTGTGACTAATGTTTTGCGTATTTTCGGATTAAAAATATTTGAGAGGATCACCATTGTCTTTGTAATATTAAATATGAATTAATCGATCAATAGATCGAATACCGACGATTATACAAAATAAAAACACATGTCTAACCCGTAGTGTGTAGAACTCAACTTAATTAAAAATATATATATCTTCTTAAAATGACCCAAAATTAAAATATTTAATTCCATTTAACTCAACTCATGATTTTATAAATTTGTGATTTTTTAATTTTTAGTGTATTAATTTTTAAATTTGAGTTGAGTATATATATATATATGAAGAAATATATAATATATATTGTATATAAATACAAAAAGTTGTTTAAATTATAATTAATTAGATTCATAACATTATAAATATTTATAATTAAATTTAAGTAAAAACTCAAGAAAATCAATTATTTTATTTTATAAACTCAACTCAACTTAAAAAAATAAAATTTAAATTATAAAAAACAATTTATCAACTCAACTAACTCAAAGAATACTCATTCGGATATCCAAACCACCTCATTTATTTTCTTTAGAAGCCATTTACAGCCACCAACGCCAATTTCACATAATTTCATGCTTTTTTAGGTTTAATTAATTTTTTTTTTGGGATAAGTAATTTAAATTCCATTCAAGAAAGCAGCCTAGTTGCAACAACCAACAAAGTAACCTCAAGACAGGCCCTAGTTCAAGTATAAATGCATGTTAACATCATCAATCCTAGGATAACCAAATCTACACAACTTGACTCTAACAGCCTCTTTTATGCAATTTACAACTACATCAACCGAGTGAGTCGAGCCTCGAAAGAGTCTATGATTATGCTCTTCCCAGATAGAATACAGCAGACCAGTCCAAGCAAGCTTCATGATACGAACTCTAAGGGATATGCCCTTCAAATTTGCAATCAGCCAGTTGAAAACATCATCCCAACTGTTCAGGTCATAACGAACATCACAAGAAATTAGAACAATACCCCACACTTCCTTTGCAAAAGGGCATTTAGCAAAAAGGTGATCTCGAGATTCAATGCCAGAGCCACACAAACCACACACGTTATCAATAACCAAACCAAACCGGACAAGCCTATCTTTAGTAGGCAATCTATCAAAAATGACCATCCATGAGATAAGAGATAATTTAGGGATGTGAGAAGGGAACCAGATCAGTCTGTGCCAGATTACCTTCGCCATGCAATCCCGGATATTGTCCCGGATCCATTTACCTTTAATAAGACTCCAGTTGGTACAAGGGAGGAATAAACGTCTAGCCTCCTCACGCATACTCAGAAGCTTGCTCAGGATCCAACTGAAGTGAGCTTTACACTCAACATCCCAAAAGCTAACTGTCTTAAGACGGTATTCATTGTCCACAGAGAGCCTTCATTAGCCAAAATGTTTTTTATAAGGAGCAAACAACAAGCTTTATTCCACACCACAAGGCTTCGAAGACCTAAACCACCCTCAGACTTCAAGGAGCAGATCTAGCTCCATCCCACACGAGTTCCTTTTGTTGATGAATCACTGCCTTTCTAGAAAAAACGCATACAAAGGCGTTCAATATCCCTAATAATTCCCTTGGGCAGAACCAACTACCTACTCCAATAGTTAAAAATGCTGAATAGAACATATTTAATCAATTGGAGCCTACCACCATAACTCAGGTTCTTGTTAGGTTTAATTAATATTTATATTGGTATAAGTATTTAAATTTGATATTTTTAAAAGAAAAAGAGTACTTACACTAAAAACTAATATGTACACAAATTGTAATTTAGATATCCTTTTAAATTCAATTTAAATTATAAACATTAATAAAAATTTAGTATTATATATTGTAAATTTTAATTTAATTAATTTAATTTAATATATTTTAAAATCAGTTTTAAAAAATATTTTGGGTAAACTACCAACGTGGTCACCTATGTTTCATATTTATACACTTTTGATCACCAAGTTCAAAACAATTATGTTTCCGTCACTTATATTATCATTTTATTAAATTTTGGTCATTTAGATGGTGAATGTTAATAAAATTTGGTCATTTAGATGGTGAATGTTAATAAAATTTGGTCATTTAGATGGTGAATGTCATTAGTTTGATAATGTGACACGTTAATAAAATGATTTAATTCTTATTTTAACCCTTGAATTATAAACCCAAAATAATCTAAGGACAATTTTTTTTATTTTTTTGTGTGTGAAAACGATATGATTAAAGAAGATCATACACAGGAAGAATTGTGGATGTCTCGTTAAAAACCTCTCTAATCCTAATTGGAGGAAAAGAGTACACCCGAATCCTTAAATCTAAGCACAAAATTTTAATTTATCTTTATTTAATATGCTTTTCATCTTCTTCGCTGGAATACTACCTTCCCCTGGCACCGGCTTCTAGCTGTTCATCTTTTCCATCTTGTATCGGCTTCTAGTTGTTCATCTTTTCCATCTTGTATCGGCTTCTAGTTGTTCATCTTCTCCATCGTTGGTAACCTTTATCCAACTTTAAAACACTTTTCATGAACATATTCGTACACGGAAAATCTCATTTCTTCTCCTACCACCTTCGTTCCGGCATGGGGTGGGGGAGGGGGAAGAGTTAAGTTTAGGCAAAGCTATCGAAAAGTAGATGATAAAAAGGATAATTTAAAATTGTCTTTAAACTACTTTGGAATTATAAAAAAAACAAATAATTAATATTTTATTTAAAATCCAGTGGTTAAAATAAAAATTAAATCCATTTATTAGTGTGTCACACCATCAAACTATCAACATTCAACATCTCATGAACCAAAACTTAATAAAACAATAACGTAAATGATCAAAACTTGATTTTTTTTTTAATTTGGTGAGTAACAGTGCATAAATATGAAATATAAGCAACCATTCCATTAGTTTACCCTAACAACTTTTTAAAAATCACTTATAGAAATCGATATTTTATCTTCTCAATGCATTAAAGGCACTATACATGATGGAGCAGACCAACATTTCTATTGCTTACCTCCAGTTGTATTAGATTTCACTTAACCCATCTGAAGCAACATAACAATAGGCCATTTACCACTTTATTTTGGCTGCCTCCGATGGCCTGAACTTTCGAGTCAAGCGATGTGATGAAGATTGGGTGATTCAAAACATTTTACTAATGACTCCAACTACTAGATATTGTACCAAATACAAATTTTTCAGGAAATAGAAAATCCCCTTACCAGTAGCATCAGGAGACATTATGGAAGTAAAAGAGTACCAAGCAATTACTCCCAACCAGGGTTTCAAATCGCGGTCGCGTTTTCGGTTATTTCAGATTTACCGTGATTGCGGCCGTCGCGGGTAACTCGAACAGCGACGAAACCGCTATATCGCGGTCGCGGACCGTTTTTTGAAACCCTGCTCCCAACATTTCTTAAGATAGCAAAAGTTATTGTAGATAAATATCATAACCTCAACCAACTTAGTTCACTTCTAAGCTTTAGAAACAACCGCAGTCTCCACAAAATCAAGTCTTGATTAGAAATTTTGGATACCTTTCAGAAATGACAAAATTAAGAACATAATAGCTAGCTACTTGCAACAAAACAGAGGCATCTGTTCAACGAAGTCTCCTGGCTTCCCTCTCGGACTCGAGCAAGGTGAGAATATCTCCCTCCCTGACCGGTCCCTTAACATTCCTCATAATGAAACGGTTCTGATCATCCAAAAACTTGACTCTCACTTGAGTCACCTGACCTCTGGACCCTGTTCTTCCCATAATTTTCACCACCACAGCAAACTTGATTTGGGAATCCATCTCAGAAAACAATCAAACACTGTTTCAACACCATGGCCCAAAACTTTGAATATAAGATTCATCGAAAGCTAATCTTGTTGCTAACTTGATATGGAGATTAGATCAGATTATTGATAGTAATTGTGAAAACCCGTTTCACCAACTTTGATAGAAAAACAAGAAAAGTAGCAATGGCTCATTAAAATTTCCTAACATCAAGCTTCAACATATAATCATATATTTGATAATCCATTGTACCTCATTTTATAGAATGGAAAGGCTCTAGCAAAACAAAAAATTTCCTATTAAGGATCCATAGACTTCAATTTTAGCAACTTAACAGCTTACTTCAACAGGCATCAAAGCAATCTAGCTCTAGAAAGCAGATTACAAAGGACTATTACTATTCGAATTTAACCAAAAACTTCAAAAGGTACCTTAAAACAAGATTACTAATCGTAAATTTGATAACCCATTTCACCAAGCTGAACAGAAAAACACTTCAGCAAACGCAGGAAGGGTTCATTAGGATCCATACACTTGCATTTTCGAACTTATCAGCACAGTTTAACAGATGATCAAGCAATCTACTCTTGAAAACAACTTAAACAATAACATTACTGATTAAACTTGACCAAAAACAATACTTACATATCTTCAAAATAACAAAAAAAAAGAAGCGAAAACAAATTCAAAATCAGAAAACAAACAGAAGATCTAACGCTAAACATAACTAAACAAAACCACGAGAATTTGAAACAGAACATAAAAACTGACCTAAATTTAGCTTGATAAGTATCAAGGGGAGCGGCTGCTGCTTCTCTTCTGATTTTCAGAGCGAGGGAAAGAGAAAACCCTAAGATTAGTAATTATAGGCAGTATTTTGAAATGACGCTTATGGTCAGCAGATTAAGAGTTGTAAATTGAGGTATTATGGTCATTGTGGTGGTATTCATATTGGGCTTTAGAGGATACGTAGGTGGGTAGAATTGGTCGGGTTAAAAAAATTAAGGGTAAATTACGTGTTTAGTACCTAACGTTTTACTATTGGTACGTTTTAGTATTTGAACTTTCAATTTTTACAAAATCATAGTTTAGTTTTTGTTTCATTTTAGTACCTACCATTAGTTTTTTTTTCATTTTAGTATACATCGTTAAAAACTTAACGGAAGAGCTAATATGAGATTTTTTAATTTTTAAATTATTATGTATATTATTATTTAAATTACCATATGAGCTAATAGAGGTAATTGGTTTAAAATTTCAAAGTATATATTTAACTTATACCAAACTATCATTATAAAATGAAAGAAATTTGTTAGGTCTATGATTCCAACTTAGAACATCTCACAAAATATTCAAACATTTAATCACTAAATAAGATTAAGAGTTAATTTAATAAATACCAAAAATATTGTTTAACATAAAAATATTAAATTAAAATAAATAATTTATCATTTTAATTTAAAATAAAAAAATTAAATAATTATTTAAATATTTTATAAAATCAATATTATTTTATTTTAAAAATTACATGTATTGTATCAAAAGTAGTTTAAAATATATGTATTTAAATATTTAAATTTTAAAAATTTAAAAATATAAACTTCTATTTTATAATTATTTATTAAAATAAATAAATAATTTATATTTAAAATTACTTAAATAGTTTAAGGATGGAATATAAATTTTTTAATTTAATATTATTTATTAACTATTTAATTAAATAAATAAATATAAATGATAATTTTAAATAGTTAATTGATTATTTTCTTATTTCTAAATAATATTTTACTTCAGATATTATTTATTTTAATTTAAATTTTTATAAGTTAAATAATAATTTTGATATGTATTGAATTAATTCTTAATATTATTTAGTGATTAAATGTTTGAATATTTTGTGAGATATTCTATGTTGAAATCGTAGTTCTAACAAATTTCTTTCATTTTATAATGATTGTTTGGTATAAGTTAATTATATACTTTGGGCTTATGACGGTTGAGTGCTTCATTTCCTCCCAGGAGACCCAGGATCGATTCCTGTTGAGTACTCATTTTGGGGTCTGTTTCATGGTTGTTTCTAATAATGTGGTGACATAGTTGAATAAAATCAATTAAATAATAATATAAAAAATAATTAAAAAATTTAAAAATGTCATGTCATAAATTTGTAATGGCGGAGTACTAAAATAAAAATTAATATGATTTTGTAAAAATTAAAAATTTAAATAGTAAAACATACAAATAGTGAAATTTTAGGTATTAAACACGTAACTTACCCAAAAATTAATTCATTAGGTCATTTTTAAAATTAACTTGGAATCTACTGTATTTATTATAGTGATTTAGAACTTATTAACATCGATGGGACGAGTTATAATAAAATATATTTTTTATTAAAATTTATTTTTAGGTATTAAACACGTAATTTATCCAAAAATTAATTCATTAGGTCATTTTTAAAATTAATTTGGAATTTAAATAAAAATATTATTATAGCAAACTCGTCAGGTAGGCGAGTTTGTTCTACACTATACTATTTCCAGTAGATCTCAAAATAAAATCCAAGTCGATCTAATGAATTAATTTTTTTAATCCGCTTGATTTATTGGGCAATTTTACCTGGGTGTGGATGACGTCCACGGTTGCCTAATGGTACGACCTTGATTTGATATCTTTAAGCCGTCGGATTGTCATGCTTTAAAAATCTTAATTTATGTTTTTCTTTCCTATTTTATTTCACAACTTCAAAAAATTTATACTTTGTGCTTCTTTTATCACACAATTTTATTGGTAAAACTTAATTACTTCAATATTTAAAAGTTATTATGGTTCGTTTTCTTTAATACTATGAGATTTACAAAATAATATTTATTCACAAAGTGTTACTTAATTTTGATTCGGGTTCACAAAACGGGTACGATATTGTATTTCGTTAATGTTACTTTGTAGTTTGTTGAGGCTAGAATTATTTAGAACGAATTTTGGGATAATGATTTGTGATGATATTTTATTTTGGTTCGCTGCTAATTTTTTTAAAGGTAAACTACACCACATATCACAAATCTTTAGGTGATATATCGTTTACACCACTGAATTTTAAATTTTACCAATCATAGCATCGAACTTTGTTTTTAGTTTCAATTATATCATTTGACCGTTAAATCATTAACAGTCGAATCAAAATGAAGTCTTTTTAGTGAAGTGTCTACGTTTACAACCATCAGGCATAACTCATGTCAGCAATCGTCAGCCATATTATCGTGACGTTAACAATTTAATGATTAAGTTGTATAATTGAAACAAAAACCAGAGTTTAGTATTATAATTGAAAAAAATTAAAAATTTCGTGATATAAACGGTACAAAACCTAAAATTTAATGGTATCGGATATAGCTTACTCTTTTTTTAATAATTTATCTATATGTTAAATAGTGAAAAATGATAATTTTAATAATTCTTAAACTATTATAAAATTAAAGGACTAAATTTATAATTAAACCAAATTATCTTAAATAGTAAAAACGCAATAATAAAAATAATTGTTCTTTAGATGGTTCTGTGAGATCTCAATTATATTTTTCTCTCTTCCCTCACCTGCACTCTTCCCCGTCTTCCTTTCTTTTTCTTCGTACAGTCTTAATATACATTTAAAAAAAAAGTGCTGTAAAAAATATTATTATTTTTTAATATTTTAATAAAACGTAATCTAAAATATTATTAAAATATTATTTTTTCTATCAAAAATATTAATATTGGATTCTACCATAAATTAATTAGAAAAAATAACATTTTCGGTAAAAATATAATATTTTAGGTAACGTTTTGCATGAAATGTTAAAAAAACAATAACATTTCCGGTAGGACATTTATTTAGTTATATATTAAGGCTGTCGTATAACATAACTGCCCTCTTTTTTTTCCTTTACCAAAATACCAAAATGCATATATGTTAAAACTTTTAGTTTTTGTGTCATTTTAGTATCTCGTTTAAAATTTATTATTAAGTATTAAACAGTTTGAAAGTTTAGGTGCTAAAATTGATAAAAAGTAATAATTTAGGGATTAAACGTGTTAAATTCTTAATGGATATATACTAAAATTAAATAAAAACTAAATGTTATATATGATTTTAAAAAATTAAAAATTTATGTATTAAAATAGATAAAAACTGAGAGTTCATCAGATACTAAATGCGTAGTTTACCCAAAAATTATACTTAACTACGTTAAAGACCAAAAAAGAAAATAAACTACAGTCAAGGACTGAAAAAGAAAATAAGCTAAAAGGGGTTTAAACCGTGAAATCCTGAACCTTTAAAGACCAGAAGTTTAATTCTTAGTTGTCCGAAGTCCAAGCTTTTATTTCTCCCTTTCATCTCTGTTTCAACTCTCAACAATTTTACTATTTTTTTTTTTTTGGAAATCTTGTATGGAGCTCTCACTCTCCCACTGTTCTTCCCTTGGAATTTCAGCTGTAAATCCTCATTACAAGGCCGTATGTTGTCCGCCGAAGGCGATACCCAGTAAGCTCAATGCCAGACGTTTTGATTCGTCTTTGAAATGTTTCAAATATGGGGTCTCAGTTGGGCTCTACAATCGTTCAAGTTGCTCAACATATGTTCCAGCTAGGAATTACAAGCGTAATTCAATCTGGGTATAACTTGTTCCCTCAAACTCTTACTTTAAGTTCTTGTTGTTTTCCTGGTTTCTTGTTGGTTATGCCTGCGAATCTGCGAATGAGAATCCAAAATTTGAATTTTAGTTGAGAATTGAGTTCTGTTTGATAACTTGAACTTATTGGAGTTATCAATTTATCTTCGAGAATAAGCTTGCTGCAGATTATCCAGTTAAGTATAAATCAAAAGCAACATCCAAAATTTGTTAAAATGTATTCTTTGTTTGTTGTTTTCAAACACATCTTTTTTTAAAAAAAATAGAAAGCAAGTATTAAAGCAACATCCAAAATTTGCCTAATTTGATTTGAACTGAAAATTTAGTTTCAAGTCCATTGATGCTGCTAACGACTTTCTTTTACAAGATTTGAAACCCTTTTTCATTGAATAGAGATCTAATAGTGAATGACATGAGCTTGTCAGCTCAAAACAGCTTTTTCATATTTATTGTTGTTAACTATGAGCCGACGAGAATCAACGAGTCTATACGTGCCATTAATGTAATGTGAATGTGGCTTATACCAGGCTTGCAGTCAAGTTGGTGCTGCTGGGTCTGATCCAATGCTTAACAAAGTATCAACTTTCAGAGATGTGTGCTGGAGGTTCTTAAGGCCCCATACAATACGTGGAACGGCTCTAGGATCAGTGTAAGAACTTATGATTGAAGTACTGGTTATATGTGGTGAGTTAATTAAATGTTTCTTGTTTATTTTAAGTGAAGTTTGTTGTCAAATTCATTGGCAGTGCTTTGGTGGGAAGAGCATTGATTGAGAACTCAAATTTGATAAAGTGGTCTCTGCTGCTGAAGGCATTCTCCGGTCTTATAGCTCTAATATGTGGAAATGGTTATATAGTTGGCATCAATCAGATCTACGATATCGGAATTGACAAGTATGTGGCATTTCTTTGTAAAAACAATTTACTTCTCAAGTGAAAATGTAAGTAGTGACTTATTTAACATCCTTGAATTTTAAATTAGAGCTGCCAATACACAAATACGGGTCTTTGTCATCTAACACATATAAATATATATTTATCATTCAACATTTTTCTTTTAATTTTTTTGGCTTTGTTAAAATGTTTTTTGATTGTATATCTGTTTTATAGTTTTCATCTTGGATTGTAGATCATGCAGGAACTGTAAGACTGCGTAGCTTCTTAGACAAAATTTGAGGTTTCAAGATTATGCTTATGGGGTATATACTAGTGACATTAAGGGATGAGAATGTAACTAACCTTTTTTCCTCTCCACTTTGCAGGGTAAATAAACCCTACTTACCCGTAGCTGCAGGGGATCTCTCTGTTCAGTCAGCATGGTTCTTGGTGAAATTTTTTGCAGTGACAGGCCTTCTGATTGTTGGATACAACTTTGGCCCATTTATCACATCTCTTTACTCTCTTGGTCTTTTCCTGGGCACCATTTATTCTGTTCCCCCATTTAGAATGAAGAGATTTCCGGTTGCAGCATTTATCATAATTGCCACGGTACTTTGTTGTGAAGAACATATTGTTTAAACTTTATTCAATGATGGAACTATTTAGCTGACAACATCGGTTGCTTGAAACTGATTCCATGTTAGGTGTGGACAAAATTTTTTTCTTGATAGAAGAAAATGAAGCAACTTATTTCAGAAGTCATTAGAGAGAAGTTTATATCATATTTTTATCCTTGTTACTGGTGCATTGGTTGATTGAATGTTATGCAGAACAACTGTTAATTGATTTGATTTTAGAATTGGTTGTAAAATGGAAATGGAAGTATGATCAGTGACTGGACCAGCGTAGTACACGGATATTAATAGTTGATTTTTGTAATAATTACTGTAGCCTATATGAAAATGACACCCTTTGCATGAATTGGCACCCTCATTTACTACTGAAAGCATTTTCATGTTTGTTTCTAACTGTCATTATTGGAGAAAATTTAAGAAATTGACATTTGCAGGTGCGGGGTTTCCTTCTGAATTTTGGGGTTTATTATGCCACAAGAGCTGCTCTTGGACTTCCGTTTCAGTGGAGGTGGGTAACCATTCTTTTAATGCTTAACTTCTTAATATTGGTCAATATTTGAGTGGAGTTGGGTGACGTCCATTCCTCTCGATATTTATATCCTTGACCACAAACAAATGGAAAAGGAAAAGTTATCAATCACTTCCATTGTATTTCTAACCTAGTATTGCGAATTGATAAAAGCATGTGCTATTAATTCATGAACTTGACCCCTGATCATCCATGAAGTGCCTCTGAGTTCTTTTCCATCATTGAGTACAGTGGAACCTTTCTTGTACGTTCATCCATCTAATTTCAACTCCCAAGATTTGCACTCGCTTTTATAATCAGACATCAATGACTAAGGTTTCACTTTTATGAACACATGTTTGAAAACTGTTGAGAGACCTAAACATGTAACTTGACTCATTCTGTCTGCAGTGCACCTGTGGCATTTATCACAACTTTCGTGACATTGTTTGCACTGGTTATTGCCATAACCAAGGATCTTCCCGATGTAGAAGGAGATCGCAAGTATGTTTTTGACCAATTTAGCAATTTTTTTTGTTCTGTTCTTCTCCAGTTGACATTGATGATATCAAGTTTCCCTGCCACCCAGTCGAGTTTCCTTCATGAGTTGTGAAATATTGATTGATTGTTCAAACTATAGCTATTCGATTTTAAACCTATACTACTGTTTTGGTCACTAAAATTTTCTATATTTGCATCTGAGATCTGTTTGTGCAACCATATACAGATTTCAAATATCAACATTAGCAACAAAGCTTGGAGTTAGAAATATTGCACTTCTTGGTACCGGACTTCTACTGGTGAATTATGTTGCTGCTGTGGTTGCTGCAATATACATGCCTCAGGTGAACGAGTACCTCTAAAAATCTGTCTTATCATTCCCTAGTATTTGTTCCTGAATTTATTGCTTACTTTTTGTGGCTCACTGAAGCATTTGAGCATTGTTTTGATTTCTTTAATCTATCTTCGAGAGAGATTATCCAAAAATAGTAAATTCTTCAATTGCATATGTTACAGGCTTTCAGGCGTATTTTAATGATACCTGCTCATATCTTCTTGGGAGCATGCTTGGTTTTCCAGGTGCGTTACCTGGATTTTTGACTTTTGCAAATATAATAGTGGCCTGGAATCTATTATTCTTTATTATTTGCTTCCAGAAACGGACATTCTTGAAAGAATCTGCCTTTCAAATTTCAATAACAGTTGCTCCTTTATCAAAAACCTAATCCTTGGAGTATTATTTTGACTTTGTAATGTCAGTTCAGTTTGTGACTGATTGTTGTTTCTTCCTCAATTTTGATCTCTGATGCAATTTTTCTTAACATTGGTTCAGGCATGGGTGTTGGAACAAGCAAATTACACTAAGGTAAGGCCTATCTTCACATAGATCATATCACATTAGCGCATTTGACATGTTATATACTTCAGTTGAATGAATTTTTCAATTTTGGGGATTATGGATAACCATATAGCAAATAGATATCTAGAGTCGCCATCCTACTGGGAGTTATGGTATTGATAAGTTAAGGCCACCTTTGGCTGTTAGTTTGAATAAATGACCATATTTGGTATGAACCTATGGTGCTCCGACTTCTTGTTTTTCTTAAAAGTATTGGTGCCCAACACATTTGCACATTATGGGGGCATGTGATACAAAACCACCTTTAAGGTCCGGCTTTAGATAGCCACGTAAGGAAGTAATGGCAGCTAAAAAAACATGGTTTGTCTTTGTCGAAGATCCTATTGAAAAGCTAGTTGCTAATACCTTATCGATTTAATAATTGCAATCATGTTTGATATTGAAAATACTACTACTTATTATATCATTCTCTTAACTATAGTCTAGTTGCTACGTCTCCGCCTGTTACTGTTTGCAGAAGGTCTAGATTGGTTGATTCATAGAAAGACCATATTATGTTCCCCTAAGTGCACCGGCTGCTCTTTGGTTAAACTTGTGGAATGATCATTCCTGTATGACTGCATCGATATGTTTGACAACCTATGGCAGCAAACAGTCTATTGATCTATTTCAGCCACTCAGCTCTCTAATATTTTCATTGTTAACAACTGCGTGATGTTTGAACATTTTTAAGTCAAGTGACAAGTATTTGTAAGATTCATATGTGAGGGTTTTCGTTTATTTATTTTTCTTTAATTAACTTAATCACAACTTCAAGCCGCATTCGATGCCGGATGTTATATTTGATTGAAATTTTGCAGGAAGCAATCTCAGGGTTCTATCGCTTCATATGGAATCTTTTCTACGCGGAGTATGCGATCTTCCCTTTCGTGTAGAACCCTAATCTTTACTCTCCATACTTTTGTTTATGGTATTTTCATTTTGACAGAGGGGTAGTAGTTATGTACATATCTTCATGATTTTGCCATCCATTGCCTCTTTTGACAACACTATCTTGAATTACTTCTTATTCAAAGAAATTAAAAAAAGAGAGGGTTCAATCTTAGTTATCCCTGTAATTTACACACTTTTTTTTATTAGTATGAGGTAGTTATAAAGTAGTATTTATTCATAATTTTTTTAAGGGTAAAGTATAGTAATGGTCACTGAACATTTCAGAAGCTTGCATTTAGGTCCCCTAACATTTAAAACTTGCAATACAGTCCCCCAACATTTATTCCGTTTGCAATATGGTCCCCCAACTTAAACCACAGTTAGAAAATTAGGATAAATTATATAAATGGTCATTGAACTTTTCAGTCACTTGAATTTAGGTCCCCCAACTTTTAAAACTTGCAAAACAATCATCAATTTCATTCTAAACCCCAATTTCCAAAGTAATTCAATTTTATTCTAAACCCTAAATTCCAAAATACTTAAATTAAATTCAATTATGTCAAAGTTATTATTATTTAATTTCATCTTATTTCATGTGATACGTATTTTTTATATAAATATAATAGTATAATTCTTATCTGTTGAAGAAATTTTTTAATTAAAAAAAGTAGTTAGGATATAAAAGAGGTTGAAAATAATTTGAATTTTAAATTTATAAAATGTTATTTTGGCGTATAAATAAAAGTGTAAACTACTCGGTTGACAACTTAACTATCTAGCCCTTTTTACTTTTGTCATCGATCTTTTAAATTTATCAATCATACCACATAATTATTTAACTGTTTCAACTAAGCCACTAGTCGTTACCAATTGATAAAAATGATGATGTGGCAGTTAAAAGGAATTGACATTATTATACATTCAGTCTTTATTATTTATATAATCAATTTGGTCCTAAATTAAATAAAATTTAATAAATTAATCATTTAATTAGGATCTGATATGTGTTAGCACATGATCATGACACGTGTCATTGGTGACACGTGTTACCACCTAATTATTTATATATGCTATCAATTTGGTCCTAAATTAAATAAAATTTAATAAATTAATCATTTAATCAGGATCTGACATGTGTTAACACATGATCATGATATGTGTTATTGGTGACACATGTCACCTCCTAATTAGAAGAAAATTAAGTTACAAAGAAGTAAAATTTTGGTCTTGGGCAAACTCAAACCTGAGTCACACAAATGAAAGATATAGGGTGGAGCTACTAAGCTAACACCATCGTTTGTGTTAAGAGATATACAATAGTACATATACTAATAGTATGACCAATGCCAGAAAAAAAGAATATAATGTAAAATGGAAATAATGAGATTTGAACTTCGGCAAAAAATTTGAAAGCAATAAATGATGAGAAAATATTATATTTTTTACAATAAAAAATATTATATTTGATAAATTGTTTGATAGATTTAATATATTTTTAAATATTAGTTGATACAATATTTTAAAAGAATAAATTTAAGATTTATATTTTTAAACTAAATTTAATAATTATTTTTCATATTTATAATTCATGATTATATATATAATCTTTAGTTGAGTATTTCTAATATAATTAATAATTTTAATTTCTTATTAAAAATAAAATATTCAAAAAATATAAATGATTCATACATTAATATATGAATATATTTTTTATTTATACATCTAAATATAAATATACATTTATATAAATATATTTTTATTCGTTGTGTATGTGCCTTGAACTCTTTCTTCAAGCCTATATTACCTTAAATTGAAGTATTTTAGAATTTAATTGAAGTATTTTAGAATTTAGGGTTTAGAATAAAATTGAATTACTTTGGAAATTGGGGTTTATAATGAAATTGATGACTGTTTTGCAAGTTTTAAAAGTTGGGGGACCGAAATTCGAGTGACTGAAAAGTTCAATGACCGTTTATATAATTTATCCTAATTTTCTAACTGTGGTTTAAGTTGGGGGATCATATTGCAAACGGAATAAATGTTGGGGGACTGTATTGCAAGTTTTAAATGTTGGGGGACCTAAATGCAAGTTTCAGAAATGTTCGGTGACCATTACTATACTTTACCCTTTTTTTAATCTATGGACAATGCGCATACACTCTGCATACATGCGATATATTCAGCGCGAAAATTCATTAATTTGTCTTCCAAATGCCAATTTTAACTTGTAAATTACTTGCTCTTCCTCCTTGAATCCAAGTAAACTCTCTCTCTCTCTCTCTCAAAATGACCATTTCCAAGATAAAAAGAGAAATCCAAGCTGAGATTCAATTAATGAATATGAAGAACTGTGATTAATTTTTTAAAGGGTAAAGTATACAAATAGTCCCTGACTATAGATATCATTTTGTTAAGTCTCTCGACTATTAAAAGTTACAAAATGATTATTCGACTATAGAATGTTACTTTGTTTAGTCCCTCGACTATTAAAAATTATAAAATGGTCACCCGACTATTCTTTATGTTCTAAACTCGTCATTTCCTGTTAAAAAATTGGCGGTAGTTTGAGCTGGACGTTAACATGATGATTGAGATATGATAGTCGTTTGAGATTACGTGATCAGATTTTATCATATCACAATCATTTAACGGAAAATGAAGGGTTTGGAACATGAAATAAGTTCACACAACCAACAAGCAATTCCTCACCATCACACAACCAATAAGCTAAAGCCGGCGACTTTCCTACCAGAAATTTATGGAGATCCAAAATTTGAATATTATTTTCTTAAAATATGAGTATGCAAAATTTTTAATTTTTTATTTTTTATTTCATTTTCCTTAACATATTAAACTTTTAATTTTTTCCGTAAATAATGGATGCACTTGGCCCCTTATTTTCTACTATTCTCGTTATTGTTTAAATTAGAAATGGACGCGAGATTTTATATTAAGGGTGAATTTATAAAATTTTAGTGAGAATCAAATATATTATTAATATAAAATATAAAAAAATACACTTTTACACATGAAAAATAGTAAAGAAACAACCTTAAAATTCCAAGTTTTTACTTGATAGAATAGAATGAAAATTGGAATGATGACAAATAAAAAAGAAAAGAAAAAATCTTTCAATCCAACGTGCTTCGTAGGAAGGATGGATTTTTTTTAATAAATATTTTATTTCCATTTATTAATTAGTAGTATTGTGTAGATATTGATTTTCGTTCGGGCTTATTTAGTATATATTAATATTATATTTTATCTTTGTATTTTAATTTCAAAAGATGTTAGTATTTCAATTAAGATCTAGGATATTATTTTAAATATTATTTTATTTTATCTTTGTTTTAAGTATTTTAGTTTAAATAGTTTTAAGTGTTTTAATTAGGATAAAAGATATTATTTTTGGAATTATCTTTAGTTTGTTTTTAGAGACTTAAAGACTATAAATATTCTCTTAGGGTGAACCTAGAAACACAACAGACATAGATCTGAGAATAAAATCTTCTTTTTCTCTCTAGCTTTCTCTCTATTTTTTTCGCACACTTTTTTATTTTCTTTTAAATTTCGTTTTCAACAATTATGCTAATAATGACTTTGGTCATATTTAGTTAATTTTCTTTTAAGCCGAAGGCTCAGTCCCAAACGTGAGAATTCATATTTGACTTTTTGAGAACACACGTAGCAAAATCTTTTGGTAAGAGGAAACTGAGATCGGAACAAGTTATTGTTGAAACAACATAATCCGAGTCGGCATCGAAGAATTGACCTTGTAAGCCAACGTGAATTTTGAAGTAAATATCCGTTTCGATAATCCGATGAATTTGAGGCAAAGTTGAAGTCTGAGGTTGCTTTCACTGTAAGTTTCTCTTTATCTCAATCTCTTTAGATTATTTATTTAATTTTATTTAATTCTTATCTTTTATTTTAAAAACAACTTTTAAAAACTCATTTTTATCTTTTATGCTATTATTTATTATTTTATTATATTTCCCCTTTTTATCTTATTTTTGTTTCATCTTTATTTTTTCACTTTTTTAGTTTATTTTGTTTTACTTTTATTTTATCTTTTAACATTTTTTATTTTTTTTCTTTCTGAAATTTAATTTATTTATTTATTTTTTTCTTTTAACATTTTTTATATAATATTTTTTAAATTTAATATTTCCTTCTTTGATTTATTTTTTAGATTTAATTTTTATTTAATATTTCTTTTATTTTATAACCTAACGTTTTCAACGTTTTGGAGGTAATTTCAATTGATCAAAGGTAAGTAATTCAAATTGAGTCTGTAAGTTTTAATTTCAATTTCAATTTTAGCAATTAAGACAACCAATAAATTAAATGATATCGAAAGGGCAATTCAAGGGTGCTAAACCAACTCTCGAATCCGACATATTTATGGTAAAACGTAGATCAGGTAAGATGGTGTCTAATTAACCTAAATATTTTTTAAATGATCAGTGTTAAATTCTAACCAACTTATTTAAGTCGAAGCCCAATTACAGGTCTACCCAAAAGATGGCCGCGACACATTAAAAAAATAAGAGAAAAAAAGATTATTTTTTGAAAAATATATAATTTTAAAAATAATTTAAATTTATCTCGCATTTTTCCATTTTCTTTTCCATCAAATGACAAAGACACCTAAAATTTTATTTTCTTTTGACCTTTTCACTCTCTCCTTTAATATTTTCATTATTTCCACCTAATCAAATAAGTAAATACTCTTAATAAAGTATCAATTATTAATTATTTTTTTAAAATTTAAGATCTAAATTCTAATAATTTAATAATTTAAAATTGGGCCAATTGTCATATCAGCCCTTCAATTTGGTCGATAAATAAATGGCCCAAATATTCCAAGAATTACAAAAAAAGCCCAATAAGATAAAAAAAATCATAGATCCAGTCCAATCTATCTTTATTTTTCAATATATAAAAGACTCTAAAACCTAGCCGACTCACTCACCGATCCTTATCTTTTAGAACCCATTTGCAGCTACTGCCCTGCGATTCAACTTTAAGATCCAGGTAAACCTGTTCTCTCCGTTGAAAAACTGGTGTTTCAACTGTTAACGGCTTCTGTATCTTTATTTTATTCCCTTTTTTTTTCTTTTTTAGCTAGGATGCGGTTTTATGTTTCATGGGCGATTGTGTTTTTCAGATCGGCTCTGATAAACAAATTAACCGAAAATAGTGAAAATATCTATTTTATCTCGTGAATGTGTAAAAAATCGAATACTTTCTTGAGCCGCTGTGTCGGATTAATAGATTTAATTTTATGCTCACGCGTTCATCTAGATTCTGCTATTGATTTTATTTAATTCAAAAGTCTGATTTTTTTTATATTTTTTTTGCAGCTTTCAAATTTAATTTAAGAAAGGAAAAGGCAATGGCATCCAAGTTCTGGACCCAGGTGTGATTTAATTTATTTAATTATATTTTTATTACGTGTGAATTAAAAAACATATATAGCCTTTACATAGTATTCTAATGAAGAACTTGGAGTATTGGACATTTTGTAAGATTTCTGAATTCTACAACTTTACCAATTTATGACAGGGTGGTAGTGACACTGAGGAAGAGGAGACTGATATTGAAGATGAAATTGAGGATGGCGGAGCCGGTGAAACCACAGCTGCTGCTGGAAGCAGATATCTTCAAGCTAATGCAAGCGACAGCGATGATTCTGATGGGCAAAAGAGGGTGGTTAGATCTGCCAAAGATAAGAGGTTTGAGGAGATGGCAAGTACGGTTGATCAGATGAAAAATGCAATGAAAATCAATGACTGGGTTAGTTTGCAGGAGAGTTTTGACAAGATTAATAAGCAGCTGGAGAAGGTTATGCGTGTTACTGAGTCGGACAAAGTTCCGAGTCTTTATATCAAGTGTCTTGTGATGTTGGAGGATTTCTTAGCAGAAGCTTTGGCTAATAAGGAGGCGAAAAAGAAAATGAGTAGTAGTAATCACAAGGCTTTGAATGCAATGAAACAGAAACTCAAGAAGAATAATAAGCAGTATGAGGAATTGATTAATAAGTATAAGGAAAATCCTGAGAGTGAAGAAGAGAAGTTTGAAGACGAGGAAGAAGATGAGGATGAAGATGAATCTGGCTCTGAGGTGGAGGATCCATCACAAATTGCTGAGCTCAGTGATGAGGATGATGAGGGAGAAGAACTGGACGATGCTGCTGCTGACGGGGCCTGGGAGAAGAAACTTAGCAAAAAAGAGAAACTGATGGATCGGGAGTTCAAGAAGGATCCTAGTGAGATCACCTGGGATACTGTTAACAAGAAGTTTAAAGAGGTTGTGGCTGCTAGGGGAAGGAAGGGAACTGGAAAATTTGAACAGGTTGAGCAACTTACCTTCTTGACAAAGGTTGCCAAGACTCCCGCTCAGAAGCTTGAGATCCTTTTCAGTGTTATATCTGCGCAGTTTGATGTTAATCCAGGTCTTAGTGGGCACATGCCTATAAATGTCTGGAAGAAGTGTGTACAGAATATGCTTGTTATATTGGACATCCTTATTCAGTACCCGAACATTGTGGTTGATGATATGGTTGAGCCTGATGAGAATGAAACCCAGAAAGGAGCAGACTATGATGGCACAATCCGTGTTTGGGGAAATTTGGTTGCCTTCCTTGAGAGAATAGATAATGAGTTTTTCAAGAGCTTGCAGTGCATTGATCCACACACACGTGAGTACGTTGAGAGATTGAGAGATGAACCTTTGTTTTTGGTCCTTGCTCAAAACGTCCAGGAGTATTTGGAGCGAATTGGCGATTTGAAGTCTGCTGCTAAGGTTGCTTTAAGGCTTGTTGAACTTGTGTATTACAAGCCTCAAGAGGTGTATGACGCAATGAGGAAACTTGCTGAGCTATCGGAAGATGGAGAAAATGATGGCGATGAGGCTAAAGTTGAGGAAACTCGGGGTTCATCCTCATTTGTTGTTACTCCAGAGCTTGTGCCTCGGAAGTCCACATTCCCTGATAATAGCAGAGCATTAATGGATACCCTAGTGACACTCATTTACAAAAGTGGAGATGAGAGGACCAAAGCCCGTGCCATGCTTTGTGATATTTATCACCATGCCCTTTTTGATGAGTTTCCAATAGCTCGTGATTTGTTGCTGATGAGTCATTTGCAGGATAATATTCAGCATATGGATGTTTCAACACAGATACTCTTTAACCGGGCAATGGCACAAGTTGGACTCTGTGCCTTCCGCGCTGGACTAATTTCTGAAGCTCATGGGTGCCTTTCTGAACTCTATTCGGGTGGCAGGGTGAAGGAATTGCTTGCACAAGGTGTTTCACAAAGTCGATATCATGAGAAAACCCCAGAACAGGTATTGATCATTATATAATTCTGTAACAGATCATAATCCTGAATAGCTTTAATTAATAATCCTGTAATTTCCACAGTATTGTTGTTTTTTTTTACTGTCTGTGCAATGTTTTTGCATGCTAATATTTTGTTGTTGTGAAGTTTTAGTAAATAGTTTTTAATTAGTTGGTTAGATGTTTTTTTTTCTTTGGGATTGAAAGGATCTCTCTTTTTACATGATGTTTCTGTTAGGCAGTGGATGTTTGAGTTATGGAAACAAATATAGTAGCGAGGGTTACAAGACGACAAACTTGTATGAAACTCTAGTTGAAGGATATTCTCCACTGACCAGTTCCTTTTGGAAATAAATACTATATATCTAACTATTAATGTTGATCTATGAATATGATAGAGCAAAAAAATATTGTTGATCTATGAACCTTCATGGCAAACCTTAAATGCCTGCAAGTCATACCCTTCATTAGTATACGTCTAAACATTGTGATGTTACAAGCTCTTCCTGCTATCATGCAATTATTTGAGGACTTACCCTCTTTAACATTGGATTATATCAGGAAAGGTTGGAAAGGAGACGCCAGATGCCTTACCATATGCACATAAACCCTGAGCTTCTAGAGGCTGTGCATTTGATATGTGCCATGCTTCTTGAGGTTCCTAACATGGCGGCCAACTCCCATGATGCCAAGCGCAAGGTGATAAGTAAGACATTCAGGCGGTTGCTTGAGGTGAGTGAGAGGCAGGCATTTACAGGTCCCCCAGAAAATGTGCGGGATCATGTGATGGCTGCCACCAGGGCCCTTTGCAATGGAGATTTTCAGAAGGCCTTCGACGTCATTAATTCTCTTGATGTTTGGAAGCTCCTTAGAAATCGGGAGAGTGTGCTTGAAATGATGAAAGCTAAGATCAAGGAAGAGGCTTTGAGAACTTACCTTTTTACTTACTGTTCATCGTATGATACACTAAGCTTGGATCAGCTCACCAAAATGTTTGGCCTCTCGGAGGCCCAGGTTCATAGCATAGTTAGCAAGATGTTGATAAATGAAGAACTCCATGCAAGTTGGGACCAGCCAACACGGTGCATTGTCTTCCATGATGTTGAATACTCAAGGTTGCAGGCATTGGCATTCCAATTGACTGAAAAGCTTTCAATACTTGCCGAGAGCAATGAAAGGGCAGTAGAGGCAAGAATTGGTGGTGGCGGATTGGATCTGCCACTAAGGCGACGAGATAACCAGGAATATGCAGGTGGCGGTGGTGGCAGGTGGCCTGACTTGTCCTACAACAATCAGGGTAGACAAGGTGGTTCTGGACGTACATCATACGCTGGCGGGGGCAGACCAATGGCCATGGGACAGGCTGCTTCAAGGGATCGGTCAGGGCAGTCACGAGGAACAGGTGGGTATTCTGGGAGAAGTGGTTCAGGAATGAGAGGTTCCCAGATGGATGCTTCAGCTCGCATGGTCAGTCTCAACAGAGGTGTTCGTGGTTAGCTCTTAATGAGCCTAATTTTGTTGGGTCTCATGAACCGAAATTTGTCTTCTATTTTAAGTTTTTTACTTGCAAAACTTTGAGAATGCGGTTGAACTTTCATTAATGAATTTTGTAGTGTATTTTTCCTTTTATGGATGTTTTTAGAGGTGATCAAAACTCGATTCGAAAAAAAAATCAATTTCGAATTATTAGAGTCGAGTTATTTGAGCCAACTAGAATTATAAATTTGGTTTTTGAGTTTAAGTTGAGTTAAATTTTGGAGTTTTGAGTTATTCGAAAAATAAAAAATTTGAATAATTATTTTGATAGTGTTATGATTTAGTCCTTAATTTCATTATTCTTTCAATTCTTTTATTTTAAGTTTATTTTTTTACCAAATTTTAATCGTATGCTCATAAACCATCATAGATTATATATATACTTCCAATTTCCCTTTTTGATAACTTTTTTATTTTATTTTTGAATTTAGTCTTTTACTATTTAATAATTACTTTATTTCTTAGATTCATCTTTTATTTTAAGTTTTTTTTTACCAAATTTGAACAACATGTTTATATACCACAATATAATACTTATATTATTTCAATTTTTCTTTTTGATAATAATTTTTTATTTTTTAATTTATTCCCTCAATTTTTTATAATTTCCTTATTTCTTCAATTCATTCTTTATTTTAAGTATGTTTTTACCAAATTTGAATCATATACTCATATACACAACCTATATAATTTCAATTTCTACATTTTTACTAAAAATGTACTTTTTTTTATTTATTCCCTTAAATTTGCATTTTACTCAATTTTTATCTTTTGACTACAATTCGAGTTACTCTATGTACTAATTTTATTATAATTATTTATAATGTTATGACAATGATTTGTTTCGATTTTTTTGACTTTATTAACCATAATATATATTATATTCTTTCATATTATAATGTTATTTAATATATCAAATATAATCTATAATTATGAAATATATTCATAATATTATATTTTAAATAAATTATTTTGAGGATAAAATATTGATGAGAATATAAATGAGTCAAAAAATTATGAGAATAAAGAATTTGTAAACAATTGTAGTCAAAAGATTAAATTGAGTAAAGTTAAGGACCAAATAAAAAAGAGAGTACATATTTAGTAAGAAAAATAAAAATTGAAGTTACATACGTATTCTATTGTGGTGTATGAGCATGTGGTTCAAATTTGGTAAAAAGAGACTTAAAAATAAATAACAAATTGAAGGAATAAGGAGATTATGAAAAATTGAATGACTAAATTAAAAAATAAAAAATTAGTTATCAAAAATAGGAATTGAAAGTACACATGTATTTTACTATGGTTTAGGAGCATGTGGCTCAAATTTGGTAAAAAAACAGACTTAAAATAAATGACGAATTGAAGAAATAAGGAAATTACGAAAAATCGAATGACTGAATTGAAAAATAAAAAAAATTTATCAAAATGAGGAATTGAAAGTAAACATGTATTCTATTATGGTTTATGAGCATGCGGGTTCAAATTTGGTAAAAATGGACTTAAAATGAAGGAGAAATTGAAGAAATAATGAAATCAATGACTAAATCGTAAAACTGTCAAAATACTTAGACAAAATTTTATTTTTTCGAGTAACTCGAAAATTCAAAATTTCAACTCCACTCGAACTTGAAAATCGAATTATAATTCGAGTTGACTCGAATATCTCAAACAATTCGAAATTAAACAAAAAGGCAATTTTTTGGGTTTTAATTTCACTTGACTGTTGAAAATCCAAAGGATCCCAATATCAATTACTTCCGAAGGCGTTGAATTTATGAATTGGCCCCTAATGTTTTCAAGTTTTTCGGTTCTCACCCCAGCTAATTTATTGGTTCTGGAGTCTTTACTTTCGATATGGACGATGAACTTAAAAGGACTAAACGATGTAGTTT
Source organism: Hibiscus syriacus (assembly GCF_006381635.1). Lineage (NCBI taxonomy): Eukaryota > Viridiplantae > Streptophyta > Magnoliopsida > Malvales > Malvaceae > Hibiscus > Hibiscus syriacus. The sequence goes on along the minus strand of NW_024063073.1, from coordinate 281,478 downwards.
TGGGTTCCAAAAACGTGGGAGGCAATGTTTTCTTTTGATATGGGGATTAGGGGTGTAAACGAGCAGAGTCGAGTTCTAGTATCGCTGGACATGTCTCTTCGTGTCTTTCGTTGCAATTCTGCCTACCATTTTAATATTCTAGTGAATTAAAAGGCTTAATACAAGAAAAAGTGTTCAAATTATACCTCTTTTCCTGAAGTAATTCTTAAATATTTTTCGATCAATTTATGCGTCTAACGTTATCATTTTTGATGTCCTGATCATAACGGTCGTTAAAAAATCCACTGAAGAAACATATGTCACTTTTTGGTAATTTTGAAATTTTATTAAAATATTATATATATATATATTAGAAAAACTATAGTTTTTTTTTAAATTATAAAAAAGCACCAAATCACTGAAAATCTCAAATCTCTAACCCTAACTTAGCCTCTCTTATTAACCATGACCACCAAAGTCGATGTCGCCTGTCATTATTAGTTTTGCTATCGATATGGTTGTTAGAGTCGTCGTGTGTTGCGAATCACATGGGTGTCGTGGTTTGAAAAGCCAAACATTTAAATTGAATTGGTGTCGGGATTTGTCAGGTTCTAAGTTTTGGGTGGCCGGAATCATCTTGTCGTTAGCTTGAGGTTTGATTGGGTTGGGGTTTGACTTTAACGGCAGCCCAAACGATGGCCGACGTTGGTATAGGATTGAAATTAAGATTTTTCAAAGTCTTTAGGTTTTTCTTAAGATTTTTTTTAAATTGGGATTTTTTAAATAAATAATAATAATCTTTTAAATAAAATTCTAGAAATTACCAGAGCATGATACGTGTCACTTAATGAAGTTTTTTAACGGCCGTTTAGGTCGAGACTCCCATAGTGATAACGTTTGTAACGTCAAACATCTAAATGCATCTAAATAAAATCTAAACACCACTTTAAAAAAGTGATGTAGCTTGAACACTTATTTCTAATTAAGCCAAATCAAAATAAACGACGATACATCATGGGTTCGGAATAAAAATACAAAGAACGATAAATCCAAATGGTACAATCTGTTTTTTGGTTTATTTTAGTTATAAAAATAGATTTAAGTGTTGAGGGTGGAGTAAAAAATATTCTGATGATTTATCTTTTTTAGAATTAAAATAATATGTAAATATTAAAGGTTATGTTTTGTATTGCTTGTCCAGCTCAGTTGGTAGAGCACAAGGCTTTTAACCTTTTGGTCATGTGATCGAGTCCCACGGTGGGTAATTCATAATTATCGGAGGTCTTCCGCGGAAGTTGCTCACAACCTAGCGTTGGAGCAACCTACTACCTACCTCTCCCTTACCCCATTACATATGGGAATAGGGTAAACTAATTTTATTAAAGGTTATGTTTACTTATAAAAAATTACTAACGTCACACGCTTCTTGTGTTAAAAATTAAATAAAATAGATTATTTTACAATTTTCAATTAGTTAAATGGTTAATTTCATAATATTTTTATAATCAGATAACCCAATAATAAAATACTCTATAGTTACGAAACTATTTTTATAGTTCACCTAAATTATTTTATTTGTCTAGAGAATGTTTGCGAACTTTATATATATTTCGGTGTGGAGTCAAATAGGGGTACAAAGAAACAAGTTCGAGGCATTAAAGAAAGAAAACATTTCGGAAGACAAATGGTATAACAAAAAAATTTCTTTATTAGTATGAAGTAATTATAAAATAATATCTAGTCAAAGAATTTCAAATCATTGGACAATAAACATTTAAATACTTGTATAGAAGTGTGTTTAAACTTGTTCACACACAAAATGAACATCCAGGTCTAGATGCTTAATTTTCACATGCAAAATCGGATTGGCTGCCATAGCAACTGTATTAGTGCTGTCACACCAAACAATGACCATATGAGAACTGGATAATTGCATATCCTATAGAAGAGCTTTGACCCAGATGATTTCGAATGTAGCATTAGCTAAGCTCAATACTCAGCCTCAGCAATAAATCTAGACACAAATCTTTGCTTCCTTGAGATGCATGATAACAAGTGTTGTCCCAAAAATATGCAGTAACCAGAAATAGAATGTAGATCATTAGGGCCACTCCCTAAATCAACATTAGAGAATCCTACTAAACTAAATTTTTTTTTGTGTTGAGGATCTATCCATAAGCCAAAATCCATAGTCCCTTTTGAGTAGGGTAGAATACGTTTAACAGCCGGTCAATGTACCTCAAAAGATTCTTACATTACGTTTAACTCGAAAAAAGACATTTACACCCTATGATCTTACGATTAGAGGAAAGAGAAACAAACTCCCACATAAAATCATCATGTTTGTCGAATAAGTTCGATTCAACATCTTCAATTTTTCAATAAAGATAACAATCATCACTTCAACCACTAATACAATAAAAATGTTTAAATATATATTTGAAATTTAAATTGTACATAATTCTTTTAAGTTGGTATTTAAAGAATTCTTACAGAAGTTATAATTCAAACTTTAATTCTATTAAATGTTTTGATATTTTTATTAGGGTAAATTACAAATTTAATAACTAAACTCTTATATGATTTTTATTTTACTAATTGTATTTTCAAAATTTTTAATTTACTCACTTAATTTTATGAATTAAACTTTTTTTTGTCATATCACTAATAGCTTGTTGATGTAAAATATTTTAATATTAACATGCCACTTCGTATTTCCACATAATAATAATAATAATTAAAATACCTAAATCCATAGCCTAACCCCCGATTCCCACTCGGCCCCATTTAGATTCTGGACTGAGTGCCACTCCATTTTCCGACGATATGCAAGCCGAAAACCTTCCCTTGCTTCGCTCGTTCGGACGCCGGTAAGAGCAACCGAAAAGCATGCCTTGGAAACTTGTCGCCGTTGACGAAAGGCTGCATCATGGAAACAAAAATGAATCACTCGGCATCGGTAAACTCGTCGTCAAAGGCATCGCCGGTGGGAAAACTTTTGTATGTTCTGGTTCTTTCCATGTTTGTTTTCTGGAAATCGTATTGAAACTTTATGAAATTGCTCATTGTTGCACTGCCTTTTTTTTAAATGATATTTATGTTCAAAATCCATAACCCTTATCGTGAAAGGAAAAGTGGATGAAGAGGAATCCAGTAACATGGAAGAAGATGAACAGATTTTGGGGAAATAGGTTGAAGAAGGTAAAGGGTTGGAGCCGTGACAGGGGCTTGGAGTTGAGGTTAAGTTTTTAGGTGTTTAAATTATACTTAGAATTAAATAAAAGTAGAATGAGTAAAATAAAAGATAGTCTAATTACTAAATTTGTAATTTACATTTTATTTTTTTCCTGACCTGTCATGCCTTTTGTCTTTTAACGATTAAAAAAACCATTTCTTCAAGTCACATCATAACGGCGTGATAAGTTCAACGGCACAATGATCAGAAAAGTTTAATCCATAAAAATGATTGAGTAAATTGAAAATTTTGAAATTACAGTAAATAAAACAAGAATCGTATGAAATTTAAGTTATCGAATTTGTAATTTACCCTTTTTATTAATGATATTAGCTTTTGAAGTCTCAATACCATCTTCACTAGTTTTCTCGTGCTAACTTCCGAAGGCCAAACCTTTCCTTCAGCATCCTCAACCGATTCCTCCATTGTTGCTTCACTAACTGCTTTTAGGAGTAACTTCTAATGATGGAGGCCTTGCTTCATAGTGGTTTGCTGCCGTTTCTAGAGCTTCTTCACTATCTTCGTTTGTTGCAGTGCTTGCTAATGATTGCGGCTTTGCTTCAATATCTATGGCTTTGATCTTTAAAGCTTCTTCACCGACTTTGTTTAATGATGCAATCTCTAATGACTGCAGTTTCTCCTTATAATCCTTGATTTCAGCTTTTGCAGCTTCCATGATATCTTTAATTGCTTCAAAATCTCCGATTTCGGTTCCCGCACCATTTTCAGTAACCTTGTTGGTGTCACTAGCTTCCAGAAATTCAACATTTGCTATGGTCTTTGCAGCTTCATCAACTTTGTTTGTTGCGCCAACTTTCAACGGCCCAAGCTTTGCATCGAGATCCTTGACTTTGTATGTTAGAGATCTCACATCTCGGATGTTTGCTAACTTCGTAGAATAATTCTGTAGTGAAGAAAAGGGATGCACAAAATAAGAAGAGCAGAGCAACATGTCATTTTATGTCAATGACTTTTTTGTCTTCTCAAATAATTCAAAATGATGATTTTCATTTCATTCCTACTCCACCATGTATGGTTAATGCCGGAAATTTGGAGTTGAGCTTCACCCTAGACTTTCATACATTCCAATGTCATTATGATTGCTTGATGAGAATTTATTCAAGCTAAATATATGTGCATTAGCAAATCATCCTAATTGCATAGTGATCTTGATAACCTAAATCTTGCAGGCATCTTTTACATGATTTCCATTAATATTTTATAAGCTGATTCAAAATTTCCAGTTCAATAATTGAAGTATAAATCAACTGATTTAGTTCACCACATCGGGTTAGTAAAGCTTTCTTCAGTTATGATTATTTTGAGTTAGAAACTAGAATTAGTCATAAAAGTTATGGTTTTAAATGATTCTATAGTCTTTCACCATGATGTTTCATGAAATGGTCTTGCAAACAAATGACAAAGAAAGATATGCAGTGCTTTAACAGTAGTAATTTATATAAACTGGTTGCCTGTAGATGCAAAAAAAAAAAAAAAAGTATTTGGGGTGAGAAATCATCAATCATATCTTAACTCACCTGTTGTAGCTGCTCCACTCGTTTTCTTAGAACCTCTACAGATGCTTCCTTGTGAATGACTTGAAGAATGAATAGCAGGTGAGAATGGAGGTCTGAGAAACAATGTTCTTCACTTTTACATTGGGGTAATGGAGATTTGCAACCTGCTGAATAAAAAGGGCAGTTCACAAGCTTCATCGGGCAGGTGGTTATGCAGTGTCTGTCCATGTGATGTCGCATGAGGTTAGCTGGGCACTTTTGTTCACAAGGAATTACTTTGAAAGCGCACACTGAATCATGCTTCTCCATCTGACTAGCTGAAAATCTGGCATGACACCCTTCATTTTGGCAGGTCCTTGGTCTATATTTACAAGTTGGCATATGTTGATCAAGTTCATCTGCTGAATAAAATTTCATGTCACAGTGAAATTCATTCTTCAGGTCAACATTCTTCATCAAAGTTTGTGCAATCTCTTCTCTGTTGTCTATTGACCAAAATCCATTAATTTCCATTTCTTGTGCAAAATCATCTATATTGTCTTCTCTGTTATCACTTTGTAACCATCCTGAAACTCGACTGAACAAATTCCTCTTTGTACTTGCAAATTCATTAATCAAGTAAGCAATGATATCATAAGGATGGTCATATGCTTCAACCTCAAGACCATCATCCAAGACAACAGATTCGGCCACAAAGGTTTCACTTCTTTGCATTAGATACTCCACCATTTCTTTTCTAATTTCAGCCGCTACTGAAGCAGGGGCCTTGAAAACGTCACCGGTAGTACTGTCGACACAAGCTGTAGCTAACCCTGGGAGGAATGCTCGAGCTATGTTGTAAACTACTTTTGCATCACAAAGCTGGCAGTAAAATGTAGGACCACCCTCTTTTTCATCCTTGACCTTCTCTGGTGTAAGTTCGACATCATTTCGAGGAAGATCAGTGAACGGAGATGCCTGCAAAAATGGTGTTACCTACAACATTTCATTACCTGTTCGATAATAAACTTAATCTGGCAACTAAAAAAGAGTAGTAGAATTAACATCAGTAAATCCAGTAAGCCCATTAGGAATGAGAAAACATATCCACCAAGCTTCTACTACAAAAACAAAGACATGAACTCGAGTTTGGTCCAGTTGATTCGTGCAGAAGAGAAATGGGGCAATTCGACCTCTTGTTTATCAGTGAAATATATTCCTAAAGCTATTTGGCAACTCCTTCCCTAATCCCAAGCTACGATTTCATTTGTAGAACAGGATAATTCAGCATTTTGTATAGGTAAGTAGATTTCTCTGAAAACATAGCCTATCATCAAAATAAAAACTTTATCTGCGAAATTTTATTCCACTAAATACTTGATAATTAGAAGGGTTAAATAAAATTAAGTACTTCTAACAACCAATTAACTCTGCAAATTATACTTGTTTGTTGTTGCAATGTATCGTCATGTGGAGACCTTCACCCAAATCGTCCACACCCAAAATCACAAGACCAGCAAACAGTTCTGTTTCTCTCTTTAACATTAAACATTTAAAGAAAACCCAAGTTCTTTCAAAGAAGCTTGAATTTCATACGAAAACAAGTTGAACTGCAACAATTCGTTTAATTTCTATAAGAAGTGGAAATATCATGTCATAAATCCAACGATTTGCAAGTCAATTGCTTGAATTCCCCCAATGTGAAATTAAAAACCTTGAAATGCATCAAAATCGTAATCTTAAAAGGATGGTAATGGAAGAACAAAAAATCACAGTATGTATAATCATTCAAGTAATCACATATAGCACAAAAAGTAACAAAAAAGAGAAATACCTCCATTTTGAAATGCCTAATAAAACCTTGGAAATCGAGAGGCACAAAGGATTTAACCTTGACAATTGACCTGTTGAATTCTCATTTTCTTTATAAATAGAGAAAATAAAATATGAATGAGAGCCTTGTTTTCACTCCCAATATTTACCTGCTCTAACCATCTCTTGCCTTTTATTTTACCTTCACCGAAATAATCTCGGCGTTATATTGACCTGTTGAATGCCTTTTATTTTGCCTTTGATTTTCAATATAATTTTGTTTTCGTTAAAAGTACTAGGATAAACAACATTTCTGGTCACCCAACTTTGATTATGTTTATGTTTTAATCACTTATCTTAAATGAATTATTTTCATCATTTTATTTTTTCCCCTCTTGACTAGAGGTGCTTATCGAGCAAGTCGATCACAAGTTGGATGCTCAACTCATGTCCGTTAAAAAAAATTTATTGCTCGACTCAACTCGACTCGTTAAAATTTTGCTTAACTCGTTACTCGTTAAACTCACCGAAATTTTTACTTTATTTTTTAACTATAGATAAAATTTGATAATAATATATATAGCTTAATATAAACATAAATTAATAAATTAACAAAAAAATTATATGAAGCACTTTCAAAATCTAAATTTTAAAATAACAATATACAAATATGTTAAAATAATAAATCAGGTTTGACTTCTAGGTGTAGTAAAACAATAATTATTAATTAATAATTTATTATTCTTTTGTTGTTTATTAAAAATTAATATACTAGTAATTTATCATATTTTTTATTATCTATTTGTAACACCCCCAACCCGTACCCGACCCGGATATGAGTCAGAGATATTACATTGACTTTTAAAACACAACTCTTAACCAATAATAGCAAAATATTTGAACTTATATTAAGAAAATACGATAATATACATATTGTAATATAAGTTTACCAAAATATTCAGAGCATACACAACTTAACCCTTTAATTACATGCCAACTGCCATTTACATAACAAAATGACCTACTGATTAAGTTGCTTATGATCTGGTGGTTGCAGGAGTAATGCTGTCAAGCTGCTTCACCTGTCTCGTCTACTTTCTCGGATCCTACGTGTGAAACACTCACACGCTAAGTCATTGACTTAGTGAGGCAATGTAATAATAATAACAAGGCAATGTAATGAAAATGTCATAATCATATGAAATGAGATGGAAGCATGTACTTAATCAATGTAGTCTACATCATCAATATCCATACCTGTAAGCATATTACTTTAACATTCATGAATTTGTATTAATAAGTTTATTGGCTCATGATATCATATTGAGAACCTAAGGTATATGAGTAATGTGAGGTTGTGCACTATGCTGTCACCACAGCTCGTATAAATGCACCGAAGTGCCGCGTAAAATTGCACCGTAGTGCCATATAATAATGTCCATAAGGACCACATAGAATTCCTTAAGAATCATATACATATGCTAGGGATCACATATGTGTCTCACCAGACTTCACACATGTTCCAAAGAATATATATATCCCGAAGGACCGCGTAGAATATTGTCCCGAAGGACCGCGTAAACCCTCTACCCTTGGCATGCCAACTATACCTATAGTTCTCATCTACATAACATGGGCTTTTACATTTCACGTAGTCTATATCGCGTAGACATGTAAATTCTTACCTTTTCACATAGCTCATAACTTTTCATGCATATTCATGTCATATAATTCATGTTATATGAATTCATGTCATGTCTCATAATACAGAATATGATCATGTACCAAGATATAAAATCTAGACTTATCACAAGTCTAGAATTGAGTATATTTCTATAATTATGCTATGCTTATGCACACACCTATATTTCTTTGTCTTTTCCTTGATCGATCCTACTTGTAGATTATTCCTGAACTCGTGTAGGCTCAGTATCTACATAAACATAATTTTCAAGATGATTATCAGATGTCTATGTCTTGAAATTAATCTTTAATAGCCTACCAATTTAAGGAATTAATAGTTTAGTCTTTCTCCTTTTTTTTATATGGGGGAATCGGTTCCCCCCCTGGGGGTATCGATTCCCCTCTAGCATTATGGAAATTCATATACGTTGAGGGGGTATCGATTCCCCTTGAATGGGTATCGATTCCCCTAGCCCAGAAATCCTATTTTGAGCTCGAAAATAATCTAACTTCAGCTCAAACATTCATATTTCACTCCCTTTAATACTCTTAGCTTTCATACACTTACTTAAACTAATTATTATCCATTCAATACCTCTAAAACTAAAAAAAACTAATCATCCATATAGAATTTAAGAATCTTACTCAAATTCCAACTTGTTCTAATTTTAATTCTATCACTTCATACTTCTTAATTAACTTATTGACAAGTCAAAAATCTTATTCAAACTTCAAAAACTCATCCATATCAAAATTTCATCTAAAAACTCATTTTCCAAATCTATCTCTAAAACACTTATCTTGTTGTCTTAATGTCATATAAGCTTTCCTTTAGCTTATATAACATCCAAACTTCAATTTCCAAGCTAAAAATCAAAGAAACTACCAAGGTTCAGATTCTTACCTTAAACTTGGTCTTCACGTTTGGAAGAAGAGAAGAGTGAAGAAGAGAAATGTCTGGAACCTTGTTTCCTACTCAAGTCCCACATGGGTTATAATATATCCCCATAAAAATTTTTAATTAATTTTTTCCTTGCAAATGACCATTTTGTCCTTAATTTCATTTCATATTTACTAACAATTATTTTTAAACTATATTATTATTCTACTTTAATCACCAAATTCTGAATTTTTACAATTTAGTCACTAATCCGTTACTTAGGATGTTACAAATCTCTCCCCCTTAAGAAAATTCGTCCTCGAATTTTCATTGCACGAACAAATGAGGGTATTGATGTCGCATATCTTCTTCACGCTCTCACGTTGCTTCTTCTACTTTGTGATTTCTCCACAACACTTTGACCAAAGGAATAATTTTATTCCTTAGTTGCTTCACCTCGTAAGCTAATATATGAACATGTTCTTCCTCATACGTCAAGTTAAGTCGAACCTCAATCTCTTCTGGTGTCACGATATGAGAGGGATCAGATCTATATCTTCGAAGCATTGAAACGTGAAAGACATCATGTATCTTTTCCATCTCATGTGGTAAAGCTAGCTGATATGCTACAGGTCCTACTCTCTTTACAATCTCATATGGTCCAATAAACCGAGGACTCAATTTTCCTTTTCGACCAAATCTCAACACCTTCTTCCATGGAGACACTTTTAAAAACACTTTATCTCCAACTTGAAATTCAATTTCTTTCCTTTTAAGATCAGAATAGGACTTTTGCCGATCAGAGGCCACTTTGAGATTATGCTGAATTTCTCGAACTTTCTGTTCTACATCTTGAATTAAATCTGGACCAAGAACACTTCGGTCTTTGAGTTCATACCAATTTAATGGAGTACGACATTTTCTTCCATATAATGCTTCATATGGGGCCATCTTTATACTAGACTGATAACTATTATTGTAAGCGAACTCTGCCAGCGGTAAATACTTTTCCCATGATCCTTTAAATTCCATTACGCATGCTCTCAACATATCTTCCAATATCTGAATAGTTCTCTCTGATTGCCCATCAGTCTGAGGATGAAAAGCCGTACTAAAGTTTAAACGAGTCCCCAACACTCCATGCAAAGATTTCCAGAATCTATAAGTGGATCGAGGGTCTCGATCAGAGACTATGGAAACATGTACTCCATGCAATTTAATAACTTCTCTAATATACAACTCTGCATACTTTTCCATAGAGAAATCCGTTCTAACCGGAAGGAAATGCGCTGACTTAGTTAATCGATCAACAATTACCCATATTTATTCTCTTTTGTTCGGAGTCAAGGGTAACCCTGAAACAAAATCCATCGTAACATTTTCCCATTTCCATTGAGGAATGAAAAGCGGTTGCAATAATCCTGATGGAACTTGATGCTCGGCTTTGACTTGTTGACATGTCAAACACTTAGACACAAATTCGTTGATGCTTTGTTTCATCCCTGACCACCAAAATCGATCCTTCAAATCCATATACATCTTGGTTCCACCCGGGTGCATCGTTAACGGACTGCAATGAGCCTCTGCTAATATTTATTTCTTCAAGTCGTCATTGTCGGGTATTACAATTCTTCCTTTACAATATAGATTTCCATCTGACTTAATCTCAAAGTCTTTAATCTCTTTGTTCTTTACTTGTTCAATTCTTTTCAAACACACTTCATCTTTACTTTGTAATTCTCCTATTCGTTCCAACCATGCTGGTTTAAGGGTTAATTCTGCACAAAGACCACCGTCTCCCGTTAAAGATAATCTTGCATCCATAGCTCGTAAAGCTGCAAACGTCTTTCTACTCAAAGCATCTGCTACCACATTCGCCTTTCCGGGATGATAGTCAATTATCACATCATAATCTTTTAAGAACTCTACCCATCTACGTTGCCTAAAATTCAATTCTTTTTGAGTCATCAGGTACTTCATGCTCTTATGATCCGTATATAAGTAACAACGCTCCCCATAAAGATAATGACGCCAAATCCTGAGAGCGAATACTACAGCAACCATTTCTAAATCATGAGTGGGGTAATTCCTTTCAAGTGGTTTCAACTGTCTCGATGCATACACTACCACCTTTCCTTCTTGCATTAATACACACCCCAACCCGTTATGGGATACGTCACTGAATACTACAAAATTCTTGCCAGATTCCGGTTGAACCAATATCGGAGTTTCCGTCAGAATTCTCTTTAAAGCTTCGAAACTTTCTTGACATTCAGAAGTCCAAACAAATGGTACGTTCTTTCTCATTAGCTTTGTTAGAGGCAGCACAATCATCGACAAATTCTTAACGAATCTTCGATAGTAACCGGCAAGTCCAAGAAAACTCCGAACTTCAGACACATTCTTAGGAACTTCCCAATCCATTATAGCTTTAACCTTCTGAGGGTCTACTCTAATCCCAACTGCCGAGATCACATGCCCCAAGAAAATTACTTCGTTTAGCCAAAATTCACATTTGGACAATTTCGCATAGAGATTTTTATCCCTGAGAATTTGCAAAACTAGCCTCAGATGTGTGCTGTGCTCTTCAATGGACTTCGAGTAAACCAGTATGTCATCAATAAAGACAACAACAAATTGGTCCAGATAGGGCTGAAAAATCCTGTTCATGAGATCCATGAAAGCAGCAGGTGCATTCGTTACTCCGAATGGCATTACGATGAATTCATAATGACCATATCTCGTTCTGAAAAGCGTCTTCGGAATATCTTTCTCCTGGATCTTCAATTGATGATAACCCGAACGTAGATCGATCTTCGAAAATACCGAAGCTCCTTTTAGTTGATCAAACAAGTCATCAATGCGTGGAATGGGATACTTGTTCTTGATGGTCACCTTATTAAGCTGTCGATAATCAATACAGAGACGCATTGATCCATCATTCTTCTTAACAAATAATACCGGAGCTCCCCAAGGCGATACACTTGGTCGGATAAATCCCTTCTCTAGCAACTCTTGTAATTGATTCTTTAACTCTTGCAGTTCTTTTGGAGCCATTCGATAAGGTGCCATTGCAATCGGAGCTGTTCCCGGCATTATTTCAATTTGAAATTCTACCTCTCTATCCGGAGGTAATCCAGGCAACTCAGCCGGGAAAACTTCAGGGAATTCTTGAACAATTGAAATCTCCTTTAGCCCTTTCTCTATAGCTCTTAAATCTATTACATTTGCAAGAAATCCTTGACATCCCTGTAGCAATAACTTCTTAGCTGACATTACTGACATTACATTTGCTAAGGGATTAAACTTTTCACTGCTCACACTTATCTCTGTTCCTCCTGGACTTTTCAGGGTTACCTTTTTCAATCTGCAATTAACCTCTCCATAATAACAGAACAGCCAATCCATTCCCAGAATCACTTCAAACTCGTCAAAGGGTAATTCCATCAGATTAGCAGGGAATTCAATTCCCTGAACCTTTATGGGACACCCCTTACAGACTTTATTCACCCGAGCACTATGGCCTAATGGAGTTGTTACTATAATCTCATTACTCGTAGCTTCTAAGGGAATCCTCAATTCCTTTACTAACTTACTTGTAATATAAGAATAATTAGAACCCGGATCAATCAGTACCAATACTGATTTATCATACAACTGAAAAGTACCTACTATAATATCAGGGTCATCACGGTCTTCACTTGTCTTTAGATTGTATACCTGAGCAGTGGATCGAACTTCAGGTTGAGCAGAGAATTCAGACAGGTTCCTTCCTCTGCCTCTTCCTCGTCCTCTTTGTGAGGAAGAATCAACTCTTCCAGATGGTGCAGGCTCACCAACAATCAATGGACAATCCCTGATAAAATGTTCGGCATCTCCGCATCGAAAACAAGTCCCAGCAGCCATCCGACAAGCCCCATAATGGTTTTTCCCACAGTGCTGACACTGTCTCCCTTGACTCGGAGTAGATCTCCCAGCACCAGATTCCACTGATTGCGTCTGTCTAGGTCTCACCTGACTTGCTCCTCTTGCTGAGGATGCAACTGATTCGGATCTAGTTTGCGATCGAAATCCTGAGTCTCTTCCTCTTTTTGGTGGTGCTGAACTAGAAGAAGTAGTCGTCCTCTTTGATGTCTGAACTCTTGAGTCCCCAAATCTTTCATTCTGAGCCATTTCAAGAGCTTTTGCACGATTGATCACCTCCTGGAACGAGGACAAGTTTAATACTATCAACATTTCTTTAAGTCTAGGGCGCAAGCCCTCCACGAACCATTCGCAAGCATCTTTTTCAGTAGGCACAAGCTCAGCTACAAACCTGCTCAGCTTATTAAACTCACATTCGTACTCATATACAGAGCGGCTCATCTGCTTCAAATTCATAAACTCCTGCTTCATTTGTCGGATAAACTGATCTCCAATATACTTGTTTTTAAATTCTTCTAAAAACAAAGACCAAGTCAACTGGTCGGTTGACATCCTCATGGTGACGTTCGTCCACCATATCCTCGCCTGACCCCTCAATAAAGATACAGCTCCATCTAATTTCTCAACTTCGAAACAGTGGAGACCATCTAACAATATTTTCAAATCATTCAACCAAAGATCCGCTGACACTGGACCTTCCTCAGCTTCTCCCTTAAATTCGGGAGCTCCTAAACCTCTCAACTCTTTTGCTACATTTATTCCTTGAGTTGGTGGAGTAGGAGGTTGAAGACGCGTCAAAATAACATCTAACGTTCTGAAGAACGTATCTTGATCTTGCACAGGCACTCCTTGAGATGCCTGTTCTTCACCTTGCCTGGCCAGGGCAGGTGAATTACTGCTTTCAGCATGCCTATCTTCTCCCGCTTCACTTCGGGAGCTATTATGTCAGGACATCTAATAAAAATAAACACATTGTTCTATTAGCAAAACAGCATACTCATACTATACCAGATCAGAAGTTCTCACTATTTGTTGGCATGTATTCCATTTAAAGACTCTATAGACTCTGGTTCATGCCTAGAATCGGCTAAACCATGGCTCTGATACCATTAAATGTAACACCCCCAACCCGTACCCGACCCGGATATGAGTCAGAGATATTACATTGACTTTTAAAACACAACTCTTAACCAATAATAGTAAAATATTTGAACTTATATTAAGAAAATACGATAATATACATATTGTAATATAAGTTTACCAAAATATTCAGAGCATACACAACTTAACCCTTTAATTACATGCCAACTGCCATTTACATAACAAAATGACCTACTGATTAAGTTGCTTCTGATCTGGTGGTTGTAGGAGTAATGCTGTCAAGCTGCTTCACCTGTCTCGTCTACTTTCTCGGATCCTACGTGTGAAACACTCACACGCTAAGTCATTGACTTAGTGAGGCAATGTAATAATAATAACAAGGCAATGTAATGAAAATGTCATAATCATATGAAATGAGATGGAAGCATGTACTTAATCAATGTAGTCTACATCATCAATATCCATACCTGTAAGCATATTACTTTAACATTCATGAATTTGTATTAATAAGTTTATTGGCCCATGATATCATATTGAGAACCTAAGGTATATGAGTAATGTGAGGTTGTGCACTATCCTGTCACCACAGCTCGTATAAATGCACCGAAGTGCCGCGTAGAATTGCACCGTAGTGCCATATAATAATGTCCATAAGGACCACATAGAATTCCTTAAGAATCATATACATATGCTAGGGATCACATATGTGTCTCACCAGACTTCACACATGTTCCAAATAATATATATATATCCCGAAGGACCGCGTAGAATATTGTCCCGAAGGACCGCGTAGACCCTCCTTGGCATGCCAACTATACCTATAGTTCTCATCTACATAACATGGGCTTTTACATTTCACGTAGTCTATATCGCGTAGACATGTAAATTCTTACCTTTTCACATAGCTCATAACTTTTCCTGCATATTCATGTCATATAATGCATGTTATATGAATTCATGTCACGTCTCATAATACAAAATATGATCATGTACCAAGATATAAAATCTAGACTTATCCCAAGTCTAGAATTGAGTATATTTCTATAATTATGCTATGCTTATGCACTCACCTATATTTCTTTGTCTTTTCCTCGATCGATCCTACTTGTAGATTGTTCCTGAACTCGTGTAGGCTCAGTATCTACATAAACATAATTTTCAAGATGATTATCAGATGTCTATGTCTTGAAATTAATCTTTAATAGCCTACCAATTTAAGAAATTAATAGTTTAGTCTTTCTCCTTTTTTTTATATGGGGGTATCGATTCCCCTCTAGCATTATGGAAATTCATATACGTTGAGGGGGTATCGATTCCCCTTGAATGGGTATCGATTCCCCTAGCCCAGAAATCCTATTTTGAGCTCGAAAATCATCTAACTTCAGCTCAAACATTCATATTTCACTCCCTTTAATACTCTTAGCTTTCATACACTTACTTAAACTAATTATTATCCATTCAATACCTCTAAAACTAAAAAAAACTAATCATCCATATAGAATTTAAGAATCTTACTCAAATTCCAACTTGTTCTAATTTTAATTCTATCACTTCATACTTCTTAATTAACTTATTGACAAGTCAAAAATCTTATTCAAACTTCAAAAACTCATCCATATCAAAATTTCATCTAAAAACTCATTTTCCAAATCTATCTCTAAAACACTTATCTTGTTGTCTTAATGTCATATAAGCTTTCCTTTAGCTTATATAACATCCAAACTTCAATTTCCAAGCTAAAAATCAAAGAAACTACCAAGGTTCAGATTCTTACCTTAAACTTGGTCTTCACGTTTGGAAGAAGAGAAGAGTGAAGAAGAGAAATGTCTGGAACCTTGTTTCCTACTCAAGTCCCACGTGGGTTATAATATATCCCCATAAAATTTTTTTATTAATTTTTTCCTTGCAAATGACCATTTTGTCCTTAAGTTCATTTCATATTTACTAACAATTATTTTTAAACTATATTATTATTCTACTTTAATCACCAAATTCTGAATTTTTACAATTTAGTCATTAACCCGTTACTTAGGATGTTACGCTATTAGTAAATTGATAATCGTTTGAATAAAATATTTTTTAAGATAACTACTAAAAATTATATAAAAAAAGATTAACAAGTTGCTCGCAAATTATCGAATCGAATTGAACTTTGCTTGACTCAACTTGTTAAGAACTCAAGTCAAACTCAATTTCGATTCGAGTCAACCCGAATCAAGTTTTTACGAGTCGAGTTCGAGTTGTTGAACTCATTAAACACCCCTATTATCGAGTCTTCAACAAAATTTATTTTTTCAGTAAAATTATAAAAGAAAATCTCTCAAACTTTCATCTTAATTGCCCGTCCAGCTCAGTTGGTAGAACGCAAGACTCTTAACCTTGTAGTCTTGTCTCACGGTGGACAATTCATAATTCTGACTGCCGAAGGTCTTCCACGGAAGCTGCTTTCAACCTGGCATTGGGGGCAGCCTACTACCCTACCTCCCCTTACCCCATTACATATGAGAATAGAGTCAGCTAATTTTTTTCTCAAACTTTCATCTTAAATCTATATTTTCGACTCTCCTAGATTCACTAATATCAAAGTAATCGAAAGAGAAAGAAATATCTTGATTGAATGGTGATTAAATGATAGAGATTGTAGATGAGAACAAGAAAATCTAGAAATTTTGATTTGAATTTTATTAATTTTTAATATATTTCGAAGAAAATCAAATTAAAAGGAAAAGAAAAAAATATTTTATTATAAATTACATCAATCGACGGTAAATGACGATTAAAAATAATGTCAATAATGAAAAAAAAAGTTAAAAATGTAAGTTAATTCAAAAAAATAAATGGTCCCAAAATGAAGCGTTTTGATACTGGCGTTAAAGACACATCTGTCGAGTGATAAAAAGATGAAATTTGAAAGTTAATTGGTCAAAAAAAGAAAGAAAGACAAAGTTTACTGACAAATAGTGTAATTCGTCCCATTTCACACAACATGGAACCACCCTTTGAAAGGATCCGTCCTCTAATCTTAACCTAAAAAAAATCAAAATCCCTCCAATATCTCATAAAGATTTAAGCTAACGGATTCGAATAATCAAAATCCCCCGATCAGGAAAAGAAGAAAAAACCCTAGCTCCTTCACTCCATTTCTAGACAATAACAGAAGGGGGGGGGGAATGGCGCTTTCCGAGGAAGAGTGCTCAACGGGGAAGGCATCTTCCTCTTCACCTTCATCCTCGTCGGCGACTGCTTCGCAAGGCGTTAACTACCTTGCCAAGTGTGTACTTAGAGGAAGTGTTATCCTCCAGGTCGCTTACGGTCACCTCCGATCTCCTTCTTCCTTGGACGTCGTTTTCGGCAAGGTCCTTCCTCTTTTCCATTTCCTTTTTATATTGATTTTAACCTTGTTAATCGTGGAATCCGATCAACTTACTTAGTACAAACAATAATCAACTGGCAATTAGGCTGTGCTTTCCTTTTTTTTTTCCTTTTAATTAGTTTCTTTAGGGTTTAAATTTTATACGTAAGCTGCCCTGTATCGTTTAATCTTTGTTCGTAAGTGATAAATTCTAATAGGAAACGAGTTCAATATTCCTTGTAATTTCTTTCTTTATTTATTTTTTGTTTACTTATATATATGAGCTAGGAATTACTGTAATTCAAACTGATATTTATACGGTTCACCAAGCCCTTGTGCTGCTATTAACCTTTCCTATAGCGTTTCATAGCGTCAGCTTTTTTCTTCTTAAAGTTCGTTGCTCAAAAATGGTAGCAGACAATGACATGCACTTTCATTTATTAATGTAAAATTTTTCCTTTGAAAATTGGGAGAGCTGTAGATAATGGAGATAGATTAATGTTGACAAAGAGAAGCAAATTTAATTCACTTGTATAAAATAGTTTATATAAATGTAATTCTTGGAGATCACTAAATCAAAAGGATCACGTCAATTTGTGGTTGAGTCTCAGTTTGGTGTACTGGAAACTGTAGCTCTAGAGTTGTCTTGGGAAATCAATCTAAAAAAAAGAGGGTCTTCATTGTTGCGGAATAGTGGCATCATGAGCTGATATTCAAACCAGGTTGGAACTGGTTTTTCAAGAAATGGGATATAATAGAAAATAAATGTAGATCATTCTTTTCAATTGAAATCCACACTCACACAAGTTTTGATAAACAAATAAAGTATTATGGATTAGCTTTTTCGGACTGTTGATCTTATTACTGAAGGAAGCTGTCTGGGTATTCTTGCCTTTGAGCGACACTCTTTGTTGTATTTTATGAACTTCTTCCTTCTGAAACTAATGTGAATTTTTGACATTTATGAATTATGTAAAAATATAGCTATTCTAACAGATTGTTTAATTTTTTTAATTCATGAGACATCCACAGAGTATGTAATAATTGATGATGGTATGGCAATATCCATAAAAATAAAAATAAAAACTTTTTTTTCAATGAAAAAACACACTAACATAGGTTAAGATTAAAATAGTAAGGGTTATGGTTATGGATTAGGTTTTTTGGATCATTGATCTTATCTTCCTGAAGGGTCATCTAGTTTGCTCTGCTTTTAACGTGACTATTGTGTCAGAGGAAATTACTTCTGAAATCACAGTGAATTTTTGATGTTTCCTTTAAATTGGATAGCTAACCTAGCTGATTGTTGGGTGGTGTTTTATTCAGGAGACGTCCATAGAGTTGGTAGTAATTGGTGAAGATGGTATTGCAACTTCTGTTTGTGAGCAGACTGTCTTTGGTACGATAAAGGATCTTTCCATTCTACCTTGGAATGAGAAGATCTATGCTCAAAATACTCAGGTCTATACCAAAACTTATAATGGAAGCATTGCAGGATACATCCTTTTGATTTTTGTTTGTCAGAGAGGACCGTTTCTTAAACTTTTTGAGAATAGATATTCCAGAGTGGAGAAAAGTTAATATGATTTGAAGCAGGTTTTGTAATAAAATTATACTATAATTTTATTTTAAATTAATTTGCTTCCTTCTTTTTCTGTATTTAGATGCAAGGGAAAGATATGTTGGTCGTTATTTCTGATTCTGGAAAGCTATCATTTCTCACATTTTGCAATGAGATGCACAGGTTTATTTTCTATCATGCAGTTCAGTTTTCCATGTTGAAAGTGAACATGACTAATGGCTATACTGTTGACATTTTGGTATGTTTACTTACACGCCAACGATACATATTTTTTAAAATAGGTTTTTTCCCGTGGATCATGTTCAGCTTTCTGATCCTGGAAACTCAAGGTGCCAACTTGGAAGAATGCTAGCTGTTGATTCCACGTAAGTGCAGTTATGCCAGAGGTTAAGCTATGTGCATGTTATTTGCTTACCTCTCTGTGCATGTGGAACACGGATACATATTAAAAAGCAAAAGAGATATTGCATCTAGCAATGCAATGGATTCCCCTAACTTTCATGATCTTCCTTTACAGTGGTCGCTTCATTGCTGCTAGTGCTTATGAAGACCGATTAGCTCTTTTTTCCCTTTCAATGTCTGCTGGAGATGATATCGTTGACAAGGTATTGTTATTTTCGGACTGGATTCAATATTCTTGCAGCACTTTGTGAATGACTTTTGTTTTACTCTGTATATGGAGTTATGAAATCTTATCTGTGGGCATTTCAGAAAATATTTTATCCCCCTGAGAATGAAGGCACTGGTGGTTCTTCCAGAAATCCCCAAAGAACTAGTATACGTGGTACAATATGGAGCATGTGTTTTGTTTCAAAAGATTCCGCCCAAACAAATAAGGAGCATAATCCTGTTTTAGCCATTGTTCTGAATAGGTAAGAACTGAATGTATAATGACCATCTAGGAAATAGAGTATTTATATATGTTTTTTGGTCCCTATCAAAATATATATATATATATATATATGTTTTTTGGTCTTACTATGGGATAATTTATTTCTTTATATATATGTATATATAATATTTTTGCTTGGGCTAGTCTAAGCAAGGGCTACATATTGTTACTGCAGGAAAGGAAATACCCTGAATGAACTGGTATTGTTGGGATGGAATATTAAAGAGCATGCAGTTTACATCCTTTCTCAATATCTTGAAGCTGGACCACTAGCACATAGCATTGTTGAAGTACCTCATTCCTGCGGATATGCATTCCTGTTTAGGGTTGGTGATGCTCTCTTGATGGATCTTAGAGATGCGCATAATCCTCATTGCATGTATAGAACAACTTTAGACTTTTCAGTCCATACACCTGAGGAACATATATGTGTTGAAGAGCTATGTACAGCTCATGAATTTGATGATGATGGGTTATTTACTGTTGCTGCATGTGCTTTACTTCAGCTGAGTGATTATGATCCAATGTGTATAGATGGCGAAAGTGGAAATGGAAAAACGACCTGCAAACATGTATGCTCATGTAGTTGGGAACCGAAAAGTGACAGAAGTCCGAGGATGATCGCTTGTCTTGATACTGGAGAATTTTACATGATCGATATTTCATTTGATTCTGACGGTCTTAAAGTGAATATATCTGATTGCCTCTACAAAAGTCAACCTTGCAAGTCCCTTTTGTGGGTCGATGGTGGGTTCCTAGTGGCAATTGTAGAGATGGGGGATGGTCTGGTGCTTAAGGTAGAAAACGAGAAGCTAATATACAGAAGTCTTGTTCAAAATATAGCTCCGATATTGGACATGTCAATAGTGGATTACCATGGGGAGAAACGTGATAAAATGTTTGCATGCTGTGGTGTCGCACCTGAGGGATCATTAAGAATCATACGAAGTGGTATTAGTGTAGAAAAGCTTCTAAGAACTGCCCCTATTTACCAAGGTATAAGTGGAACCTGGACAGTTCAGATGAAAGTTACAAATTCTTATCATTCTTTTCTCGTGCTATCATTTGTTGAAGAGACCAGAGTACTATCAGTTGGATTAAGCTTTACTGATGTTACCGATTCCGTTGGTTTCCAACCGGATGTCTGTACTTTGGCATGTGGTCTTGTTGGTGATGGCCAGCTTGTCCAAATTCATCAAAATGCAGTTAGGCTTTGTTTCCCTACAAAGGCAGCCCATTCTGATGGCATCCCTTTTTCTTCTCCAGTATGCACAACTTGGTCCCCGGATAACATGAGTATCAGTTTAGGGGCAGTTGGGCAAAGTTTGATAGTTGTATCCACTTCTAATCCATATTTTCTTTTTATTCTTGGGGTCAGATCATTATCAGCATATAATTATGAAATATATGAGTTGCAGCGTGTGAGATTGCAGTATGAGTTATCATGTATATCAATACCTCAAAAGCATTTTGAGATGAGACATTTAAGCTCTAATTTAAACTTGATGGGTGATACTGGGAGAGCTGTTCTTCCTGTTGGAGTTGGAACGAGTATTACCTTTGTTATTGGTACCCATAAGCCTTCTGTGGAAATTCTGTCATTTACACCCCTAGGTCTAAGTGTTCTTGGTACTGGAACAATTTCACTAACAACTACTATGGAAACTGCTATTAGTGGTTGCATTCCTCAAGATGTAAGGCTAGTGCTAGTTGATCAGTTTTATGTTCTGGCAGGGTTGAGGAACGGAATGTTGCTTCGGTTTGAGTGGCCTTCTGCTTTTGCTACTTCATCAGAACTATGTGAACGTAGTTCTTCTATTCCTTTTCCAGGAAAGTTTGAGAGATTTTTATTGAATACAAAAACAAATTTGCTTGGTTCACAAACCTGTTCTGTTAATATGGGTGAGAAAGACGGCCTTCCTGTCACTCTTCAATTGATCGCAACTCGTAGAATTGGTGTTACCCCAGTTTTCCTGGTTTCCCTGAGCGATTCACTTGATGCAGATATTATAGCTCTCAGTGACAGACCTTGGTTATTGCATACGTCTAGGCACAGCCTTTCTTATACTTCTATATCTTTCCAACCTTCCACGCATGCAACCCCTGTGTGTTCTGGTGAATGTCCTAAAGGAATTTTATTTGTTGCAGAAAACAGTTTACATTTGGTAAGAATCATTATATTTAGGACATTGGATTTTTTGTTTAGCTTTCATACTATTAAGGATTCTCAGTTATTATTTTCAGCCCTGAACATTTGCTCTTTGCCTAATTTGACCTGTGAGGAACAAATGTTCTGAAGTAAACCTGGTTGATGAGCTATTTTCCGTGTTTGTTTTGCCATTTTATTAGTCTAAAGCTTTTGATTCATGTATTTTTATGGCTTAATTTCTGTTAGTTTTCTTTTCCACTTCCCTTTATACTGTCAGATTTACCTGTTTGCCTGGTAACAGATCTAAGGTAAATATGCTATCTTGTAGATTATATAGTCTTTGGGATATATAACAAAAATTAGGTGCTCTACATATTATTGTGGAACTTCAACTCTTAGAGCTATCCAAATGGACTCAAATAAAGTTGGTTGACTGTTCAAAATAGAAAATAAGCTTGCAGAGCTCTAAGTTAGTGAGTTGCCTTCTATAAATTTGGGAAGCAATTTTCTTGTTTCTATAATTGCTGCTGATCATCTAGTCTTACTGACTATATCTCATTGCATCCATAATCATCCATCCCTATCATTTGAATAATTGCAAAATACGTGGATATTTTCCTTATCTTTATGTTTTGGATACACCCACACACATATTCCGTATGCTGAACCTATTTTTCATGTAAAAGAAATCCAAGCACATGGTTTAATAGCTCTATAGTGGTAATTGAATGACTACAGCGGATACAAACTGTTTACAGTGAATAAAAATTGTTGTTTGACTTTAAATATTATTTTGATCAATTAAACTATATAACTTAGTTTAAGAGTAGTGTTTGTGAAACTTCGGTTAATATTGGCTACTTGTGGATGGTGTCGTCAGGGCATTAGGAATGAGCAAATGGGTTCATGAGGGAACTGTGAGTGGTTGATTGACAGTTGACATTGACATGATGGGCAGTTGTTAGAAAATTGTGGTTTTTTATATGATTTAATTGATCTATTGGATTCCTCGTCTTCTCAGAAAAGAACCATGATAATAATAGCCGCAGTTTTCAGAAAATTGTGGTTTTTTATTTTATTTTATTTAAAAAGAACCAGATTCAAAAGTGGTGAATTACCAGTCACTTGTTCTAACTTCTAATTTTGTGTTCTAATTTCCAAGTATTTCTTTCAAATGCTTCTTTTATTTTTCATTTTGGATTCATTTACATGATCCATTGCTTGATGTTTTAGGTGGAAATGGTGCACAGTAAAAGGCTTAATGTACAGAAGTTTCATATTGGAGGCACTCCACGGAAGGTCCTGTATCATAGTGATAGTAAGCTTTTAATTGTGATGAGGACTGAGCTAAGTAACGACACATGTTCTTCTGATATTTGTGGTGTAGACCCCCTCAGTGGGTCTGTGGTGGCATCTTTAAAACTTGAACCTGGTGAAACTGGAAAATGCATGGAGCTAGTTAGTGCTGGAAATGAACAGGTTCTGGTTGTTGGGACTAGCCTTTCTCCTGGTCCAGCAATAATGCCCAATGGTGAAGCTGAAAGGTTCATTTACTTTGTTATCCCCTATTTTTCATATTTTTCGGTATTGAAGTGCTGAATTTTGTATCTTTGCTTGAAGTGTGGTGACTTTTACTGGATAACTATTTTCCAGAAGAGGGCTTGAGAATCCTTATAATTTTTTTTTGATAGAAGAGAATCCTTATAATTGAAAGCAAAATATTCTGCTTTTCCTTTTAAAGTTAATGCATATTCTATGTTTTCAGTTCCATATGTATAACTGGATATTTTTGCTACAGCACCAAGGGCCGTCTAATTGTCCTCTGCATTGAACATGTACAAAACACAGATGGTGGTTCAATGATGTTCTCTTCTATGGCTGGGTCATCTTCTCAACGAAACTCACCATTTCGTGAAATTGTTGGTCATGCCACCGAACAACTATCAAGTAGTAGTATCTGCAGTAGTCCAGATGATGCTAGTTGTGATGGAGTAAAACTTGAAGAAACTGAAGCATGGCAGTTGCGGCTGGCTTACTCAACCACTTGGCCTGGAATGGTTCTTGCTGTATGTCCATATCTAGACCGTTACTTCTTGGCCTCGGCTGGTAATGCTGTAAGTTGGAATCCACAATGTATTCCTTTAAGATGCCAGAGCTATGCTGTTACTTAGCTTATACAGATTTTGATGATCCTTCTTTCTTTCCAGTTATATTTATGTGGTTTTCCAGGTGATAATCCTCAAAGGGTGAGAAGATTTGCAATAGCCAGGACACGGTTTATGATAACGTCATTGAGTGCATATCGTAATAGAATTGCTGTAGGCGATTGTCGTGATGGTATTCTTTTTTATTCATATAATGAGGTGAGAAACTTTTGCTGCTGCCAGTGATAAATCTGGTTCTGATGTTAATTGTGTCCTTTAACGCTTATGGGTAGTGTTTGCACCATTTTCAAGATTAACATGGTAAGCTAATATTAATTGTGGTCTAGCATTCATGATTTTGAGTCTACATCGGTTAACAATCATAAATATTACGTAACTGTTAGCAAATATAAAACTTGTTAGATAAACCGACTTTTACAAAATTGTAGAAGGGAAAAAATCATTTAAAAAACCATTTCTGTTAAGTTTGATGTAGCTAATGTTTTTATTTGTAGAGAAAAAAGAGAGAATATTTCTTCTTGTGTATTTATTCATCAACTGTATGAGTATATATACAAGTATAAAGCTCGTATAATGGGTAGCATAACATCCTACATTAATTTCAATATATTAATCCTAAGATTTAGCCTACAAATCTGTAACATTTTTAAAGTTAAAAATTTATAATATAAAACAATTACAATTTGAGAGGGAACGGGTTTTTAACTCAAACTAGTAAAGGGTTGCATTGGTATAGTTGAACTTTATATATCATTTCACCTTGGTAATAAGGATGAAAACTAAATATCTCTACGAGAGATTACTGCCACCGAATGACAATCAATTTCTTGCTACTTAATGGTCTAATTCCCATGTGCACCATTTATTTGTGGTGAACACTCCACACTCAACAATTATGGTGTGAACAACCTTTTTTAACTATTTATAACATCTTCACCAATTGCATCACTACAATTATGGTCTTTGATCTGTTGTGAACCAACTTTTCTTTCTTATATGCCAGGACACCAAGAAACTGGACCAGACATATTGTGACCCATCTCAGAGGTTGGTTGCTGATTGTGTTCTTACAGATGTTGATACTGCTGTTGTTTCAGATCGTAAGGGCAGCATTGCTGTCTTGTCTTGTTCAGATCGTCTTGAAGGTAAGTTCCATGTGAAGTTTTATGTGAAACCATGATTCTTTTTACAGTGTATAGTTATATCTATGGTTACATTTATGTCTATTTCTTTGTTTATTCTTCAAGTTTTGTTGAGGCACTTTTGATCTTCAAATTGTCTTGTTAGCTATTCCTACAGTTGGCTAAAGGCTATGATCACAATGTTTTGAACATATTGTGCAAGGGAAGAATGCCAGTCTTTAAGAATTATATTTATTTATCACAAACCTTATTAACCCGACTGTTGCAGTGAGTCTAAAATAAAGTTCTATTGAAATTAAACTTCATAAATTTTTATAATTTTTTAATGTAAAGCAGTTATGGTTTAACAGTATATATGATTAATTAGCTAAAAATGTTACTAATCAGATGGTGTAATCAAATGTGGTATTTGGTAGTGTGTACTTTCATGGAACATAATTTAGACAAGCAGAGCCTTTCTTTTGAAGTTTTCTTAGATAGTAACAATTGTATATTTGATACAACTGCATTAAAATACAGTTTTATTAAGCCATGATTAATTTCATATGAAAATACTTTTATTTATCGTTATAAAAAGAAAATATACTTTATAGACAAATTTTTTGGATTTTTGATATTTTACATATACAGCTTAGATGTTTTCATTGTAAAATGATACATGCTTTGACCTTTTACACATTAGTAATTTTATTCAACAAACCATACTACCATAGAGCCTCTGACTACCTATATACAATTTTTATATCCTTTTTCGTTTCTGTTTCCTCCCTCTGGTTTTTTCTTTCATTATACAAAAAACTTTCAGCATTACATTTTTAATATTCTCGTTGTGATAAATACCAACTTACCAAGGGAAAAATAGTTTAGTAGCAAAACATAAAAGAGAAATAATAGTAGAAGTGTAAGGTAAACAGAGAGGATCCGGAAACTGGAACTCCCAGCTAGCAAGTATCTTCATGACAGTAAAATATCTCAGAAGGCCCGAAACCTTACAAAAGTACAATCATTCAAGGAGAAAAAGAGATAATTGGTTTCTAGAATAATACAAATGTGAGGGTAAATACATTAGGATCAGTATCAAGATATTTGATTACATTTGTGACTAAGTGGGATGGGAATTCATCATTGCTTGGT
Organism: Hibiscus syriacus; assembly: GCF_006381635.1. Taxonomy (NCBI): domain Eukaryota; kingdom Viridiplantae; phylum Streptophyta; class Magnoliopsida; order Malvales; family Malvaceae; genus Hibiscus; species Hibiscus syriacus. The sequence goes on along the minus strand of NW_024063073.1, from coordinate 254,952 downwards.
ACCACCCTTAGCTGGAACCAGTGGTAATATGATTTTGTTCTGTGAATGTTAACATAGCCTATCAGCATGTGTCAATGAAATAATGGAGATCAACTCCTCATTCTAAACAATTAAAGAGATGGGAGGAAATAAACTATAAATGTGTGATAATTGAACTTATTAATTTGTATTTTAGCTGCTGCTATGTTTGTGTTTCTGGCTGGGATAACTGTATTATTATTCATGTGTCAGATGATGCAAGTCCTGAACGCAACTTAACACTGTCTTGTGCATATTATATGGGTGAGATTGCCATGAGCATCAGGAAGGTAAGATATTACACCTCATAATTACCAGTGGTATTGTAATGTGCCTTAGGTTTTATGTGGTTCTGCTAACGAAGATCAAATAAAGATATTAGCATTGATGGTATTATCAACTTTATTCTATTTAATATCATCAATGTAATTGTAAAAGACGAATGTAATGTCCGGGTTCCACCTAAAACTCTGCTGCTTTCACAGGAAATATGTGAATTAAATCTGTTAGGCACTGGTCTAGTTAGAGAAGTCTTGCATGGAAACTTAATGCTTATATTGATTACTTAGCAACTATATCATATTTTTTTTTCTTGGTATAGAATCACATAAAATGTCCGACGAGGTACTTATGTACAGCGATGGATATGAAGGGGTTTTTTAATGAGGCCTATTTCTTATAAAAAAAAAAAGAATCGCATAAAATGTGTTGTGATTTTGAAATAATCTTGCTATTTTGTCGTAGAAGTTTGTTTTCAATTCTTTGAGGAAGAAGATAGACATTTTCTTTTCAATTGATTGACTGAGATCAAAATATTTCACGCATTGTGGCATCCCCCTTTTTGATAGGTGAGACTAACATGCTAAATTCTTATTTTCCCTGCATTCAGTAGTCCTTTTTGTGCTTATATGCTGAATGGTATACTCATGGTTATGTTGTTTGTTGCTTCTTCTTTGGGCAAATAATTTATGTTATTAGTTCTTGTGAAATGATTTTTCTTTTTATTTTGCTCATTAACCATATTCTATATAATATATATTTTCTTGCAGGGCTCATTTATTTACAAGCTTCCTGCTGATGATATGTTAAACAACTGTGAGCCTCTGAATGCAAGTGTAGATCCTTCACACAGTGCTATAATGGCCAGCACACTCCTCGGAAGCGTAATGATCTTCATTCCTATATCAAGGTATGGATTAATGCTTGGGCTGAAGTGCTTTTTTCTCCTCACCTTTTACACTGTTGAAGAATGTTATTATTTGCTGTTGACAATTTGAGAAATGAAATAGGGAGAAAGCAAATGATTCACTTTTGCATTTGAACTCAAGAATTACATGGTATTTATACAAATAGAATAAGCCCAAGGAAACAAAAAATCTGTCCATGAATTAAAGAATCCTTAATATTAAGTAATATAATCCCTGAGAATCAGCTTGGTAAAGCTGTAAGATTAGTTGTCGACAGTCAACACTCTCCCTCAAGTTGGTGCATAGATGTCACACATGTCCAACTTGCAGACCAAATTATGGAAACTCGGGTTATTAAGTCCTTTGCTGAAAATTTCAGCTAACTTCCTGTTACATGTCAGATGGACTAAGTTTAAGGTACCAGTAAGTAGTCAGCTTTTCTTTGATAAAGTGTTGATCGATTTCTATGTTTTTTCTCAATCATGTTGAACTGGATTTTGAATAATGCTGATTGTAGCTTTAGTATCACATTGCAAGGATAATTTGTTTTCTTCAGACGAACTTATTTCATTCAACAATTTTCGTAACCATATATAAAATTTTGATGACTGTTATGTTAAAACACCCATGGATTTGATCTATTTATATAAATTTGTTGGAAGTTCACAATCTTTGTTATAGGAGAGAAGTGAATTGACTATTGATGAAGTACAGAAATGGTCTCTAAACAATGCTGAAATGATCATTTTGGTTATTGAAGTTTTGGAAGTTACAAAATGGTCATTAAAATTTATCAAGCTATTATAAAATAGTCATTTAACTTATCAAACTGTTATAAAATGGTTCTTAAACTTATCAAGATTTGTCACTGTTTTATAATATGCAGTGACCATTTTGTAACAGTTAATAAGCTTAATGGTCATTTTTAAGTTCCTAAACTTCAGTGACCAAAAAGATCATTTCATCATAGTTGAGTGATCATTTGTCTTCTTGACTCATTGATTTTATGGTATTGGAAAGTAATTTGTACTTTGGATGTGTTGGATTATTTAATTGTGCATAAAACTGGATAAGTAGGCAAAACTGGGTATACCTATTTCAATTATGAGCCAAGGTTAATGTCAATCAATGTGGTTGGTCTTTACTGCTACTTAGGCTCCCATATTCTGATAAGTCAATTAATGTCTAGATTTTGGGTTTGTGGTTGATAAATTGAATGTTTTTGTAGGGAGGAATATGAACTGTTGGAAGCTGTCCAAGCTAGACTCATCGTTCATCCATTAACTGCTCCTATACTAGGCAATGATCATAATGAGTACCGTAGCCGTGAAAACCTGGTAAGAATAGCATTAGCTACTTTAACTGCTAAGATCGTCAATGGTGATGAAAGTCTAATGCTTCTAGGTTTATTCAGCAAAAGAATACTCAAATCTGGGAGCAACTGAGTTTTTATGCTAGCTATTTGCCGTGCTATGTTTCTTCTTTCATTCGTTACTTTTGTCAGTCATCCTTTTTTCAGATGTTATGCTTCTTATTCGATCTTTTGGTGGATTTTTTGTAGGATAGGGTGGTTAGTTTGTTGGGATGGGAGTTCTATAATAGTCTTTCTAGGCTGCTTTTGTGTGCTATTTCATGTGTTAAACAAATCATACCTTTTTTCCAACTGTTCTTTTGTGTGTGGGAATAAAAGGTTGGAGTCCCGAAGATACTTGACGGTGACATGTTGGCTCAATTCTTGGATCTTACTAGCATGCAACGAGAGGCTGTATTATCATTTCCCATTGTTTCTCCCGATACTCAAAAGTTGAGTTCGAAACTGGCGTCTTCACCTATCCCTGTCAACAAGGTCGTACAACTCCTCGAACGTGTCCATTACTCCTTGAACTAATAACAGCTTCCCCCCATTTTTCATCCGATATTTTATTGAAAGAAGACAGCCCCGAGATCAACAGAAGAAAGGCTTGTGATTGTAATCCTCACATGATCTGGAGGGGCTGGGTGCAAGATGATCACTGTCGACTACATTCACGAACGCATTGGTTATATTATTTCTTTAGTTTGCAGGTTTGGCGACGCAGCTGCAGGCACAATGAATAAAGATAAATGGGTAGAGTCGGTGTTTACCTTTTTTTGTCCATTGTAAGTAGTGGCATTGTATTGGTGTTTCAAATGGGAATTGAATTTGGTGTTTTTCTTCTGCAACACAGTCTCAAGCAATTTTTTTTTGGTCTATCAAAGTGCGAGGACGAAACAGCAACCCACATCGAAGAGTTCTTCCCAAAAGTCATCACCTTTTCATTTCTATTCCTTTCCTGCTTTTCTATGAGAATTTAAGTTAATTTAGTTATTAATACATAAAATATTTTACGTATATAAATTGATAATGCTTTGCTATTTCTTAGAGCCTAGTAATAGTAGAAATAGCATGTCATGTGAGTTTACTAGAACGCATGCTAAATGAATTATTGATACGTAGAATATTATTTAGATTTATAATCTTTGGCTATTTACTAGGTATTTATACAGATAATTCTAGTCAATGTGTAGATATGGACAGGACGACTTTATTTACCAACGAGGCAAATAATGTAGGCTGTTAGATCTAAGTTTTGTTAGAGAGCTTGCGAGTGAGGATGAAGAGTTTCAATTAAAAAAATTATTGGAATTTGTTACTCTAATGTGATAAATTTTAATAAAAAATTATATTTTTAATCATTTTGATTTGATGAGTTTGAATAAAAAAATATTATACGAGCAAATTCGTCACGAAGACGTGACAGCAGTATATCCCAAATTAATTTGGAGATGATCTAATGTACGGGTGCTTAATGAGTTCAACTCGAACTTGAATCGGTCGGTAAAAACTCGATTTGGGTTGACTCTACTCGAACTCGAGACATTAAAGAGTTAAGTTGAGCAAACCCAATTCAGTTGGATAAGTTCGCGAGCAAATTGTTAGTTTTATATATATAATTTTATTAGTAATCTTAAAATAATATTTCAAAAATCAAACCTTATTTATTATTTTAATGTATTTGTGGATTGTTACTTTGGAGTTTGGACTTTAAAATACTTCGTACATGATAATTTTTTTTGGTTAATTTTATTAATTTATGTTTATATTAAGTTTTATATAGTATTAGTAGATTTTACCTATAGTTAAGAAAATAATATAAAAATTTCGGTAATCTTAACGAACAACGAACGAGCAATGAACATCAAGCTTAACGAGTAACGAATTTAATGATCAACGAGTCGAGCAACAAATTTTCTTAACGATCACGAGTCGAGAAAAATTTTAACAGATTAACGAGCAACAACATTTTTAAAAAGCATGAATCAAGCACTTCCCAACTAACAATCGATTCGCTCGATAATCAACCATAATCTAATAGATTAATTTTTTTTGTTCGCCTAGCCTATTGGGCCAATGTTACCTTTAAGAAACAGTCCTCAGGTTTCAGCTCTGTTCTAGTTGGATCAAGGCCCATTTTTGGATCCAGCCTAACCAACTTAAATTATATTCCGCCTTTGATTCTCTCGATGGAAAACACGTGGACGGTCAGGATGTGTAAATCATGAAGCTTCTGGAGTTTTTTTTCATCTTCTTTAGAATAGCTTCTGGAATTCATCTGAAGGTAGGTGATGATCGATTCCATCTATTACTCTGAAGATTGAGCAATTGAGAGCTTGGAATTTTCCTCTTTTTCTTCGAAACAGTTAAGTTTCTCGCTGTTTCTTATCTTCCTTCTTTTAAATTTCTGATTCGTAAATCTCTTTCATTGTTTCATTAAGATTTAATAGTTTAGTTTTAGAATGTCGTAACTAGATATCGTTTTCTTCGGAATTCTGTAATTGTATTGTACTGTTTTCTTTCATGGAGTATTTTTATCGGTACATGTTTAATACTTCTGTTCCTTCTTTGTAAAATTTTACGCGTAAGTTTTATTCTTTTATGGCGTATTTTTATCGGTACATGTTTAGTACATGTTTAGAGAAATACTTTCATGGTGGAAATGAATTTGGATTTAGAAACAGAACTTGACTTAGCTTCCGAATCAATCCTGGATTCAATGAAATTCTTTAAATACAATTATATTTTTTTTGCATTTTGCTGAAAATTATACATGTCTTAGTTCTTCATCGCATTGGATAGTAGGATTGTCTATTTCTTTCATTTTTCTCAGTTTGCAATACGCACACAGTTTCTCAAGTTTGATCAATGCTAATGCATTCTTATGATTATTGAATGTTTCAGCTTTGTAGCAAATGAAGGGTAGAAGTTACAGTTACAGTCCCTCACCACCAAGGGATTATGGTAGGAGCAGGTATCGCAGCCCTAGCCCTAGGGGTCGATTTGGTGGTCGTAGTAGAGATCTTCCCACGAGTCTTCTTGTTCGCAACCTTCGCCATGACTGCAGGTTTGTTTTGTCTCCATCTTGATCGGAGCTGGTTCTTTGGTAGCCGTATTTGGTTTTAGTTTCCATGTTAGTGATTATATGCAAACCTGTTTGGGCAGACGCCTCAACATTTTGCATCTATGCTATCAGGTTTTTTTTGTTACATACCCAAACATGACAAAGCAGCTTTTGTGTGTTGATCTTTTGTGAGATCAAAAAAGTGTTTGTCCTAAATACAAGTTAAATTTGGATTCTTGTCTAAGTGATTTTCTTAGGGCTGATAAGTTTCTCATTGAGCTTCATGTGCAGGGTAGAAGATCTCCGTGGACCTTTCGGGCAATTTGGCCGCCTGAGGGATATCTACCTGCCTCGAGATTATTATACTGGGTAAGTATAATATTTTAATCCAGAAAATGGTAATTCAGTATGTGTACATGTGCGTCGTCTGGTAATATCAACTTGTCTATCTTCATTCTGTCCCGCTAAAGGGTTTGGATCTTGGGAACTTTTTATTTTTTGGGGTCATTTACACTGGTTTATGGGAATTTGGTTGTTTTTATTGAATGTTTTGAAGACAACAATGAAGTAATGAGTATTGTGTTGAAGACACCGATGAAGTTAAGAGTACTATGTTGAAGACTCATGAAAGTAATGAGTACTGTTCAAGATGACCTTAAATTTTACACCAAATTGGAAGGAACTTGGTTTTGAACTCTATATGAAGAATTGGAAGTCTTGAAGAAAACAATTCAATTAAAATTTGGCCCCGCAAGGTTAGCAGTCTCTTACTTGAACTGTATGGAGAATTGGCTTGCTATCATGATCTTCCATGTTAATGGAGTCAGGTTCATGTTTTGTGATTTGAAAGTCATTGAGCATGTGTGGCTTGAGAACTCTGATCAGGGTTTCAAATCGAAATAGCGGTCGCGGTCGTGTTTTCGGTCATTTCGGGTTTACCGGCCGTCGCGGGTAATGGGAGGGCGGCAAAACCGCTATTTCGCGGGCACTATCACGTTTTCGGACCGTGATTTGAAACCCTGACTCTGATATCTGGCTTTTGTATATTTATGATATTTTTATGGGATCTACCTTATTTGTGATGCAGAGAACCACGTGGTTTTGGGTTTGTTCAGTATCTTGATCCTGCTGATGCGGCCGATGCAAAATATCATATGGATGGTTATGTTCTTCTTGGACGAGAACTTACAGTTGTATTTGCCGAGGAAAACAGGAAGAAACCTTCAGAAATGAGGGAAAGAGACCGCAGAAGGTAAGCATGGGTTCTTTTTTGATGCATGCCCATGGTTTGCCCACAATTGGTTTTATTCAAAAATAGCTGCTGTATGCATAGACGGATTTAGGAAGACAAAAGACTCATTTTCTAAGTATTTCTGATTATAAAGTTGTAATTGGACAATGTTAACGTTGATCGTAAATGTTATGCATGTGCATGATAAATGAAGGAGCCGGTCGTATAGGCGTTCCCCACTTCGTTATTCTCGGTCACCACGATACAGTCGAAGTTACTCCCACAGTCCCGACTATTACTCTCCTCCTAGGAAAAGGCGTTACTCAAGGCAAGCTAGCTGGTCATTATTTGTAGTTTAATCATTCATGGCTTATGAAGGGTTGTATTAATGTTGCCTTTTTGATTTGGTGTAGGTCAATTTCACCCAGAGATGGGAGATATAGAGGACGATCATACTCAAGGTCGCCCTATTGTAGGAGCAGGAGTCCTAGTGTGGACTATTCTAGGTAACTATTTTGATTGTGTGAAGATTAGTATTGTTAGGAAAAGGAGCCAAAGTGTGGACTATTCTAGGTATAACTGATTTGATAGCATGAGTTTTATTATGTGCCGGATGATAAATTTAGCCTGTCTTAACCATTTTATAATTGAGAACAAAGCTGATTGTTGAGCTCCTTAGCTGGTTGTGGCAAGTAATAATGTTAAACGTCCTTTGAATGAATTATTTTTAGGGTAAATTATATGTTTAGTGCCCCAATTATCATTCATGTTCTGGTTGTCTTTTTTTTTTAAATAATATCTGATGTCTAGTTTAAGTAGTTTAAGTTTTATGGGTAACTACATGTTTAAATAGCACCTAAACTATTACTTTTGTTTCCTTTTAGTACTAAACTTTCAATTTTTCAAAATTTACATAAAAGTTTACTTTTTTTTAGTATCATGCCGTTAAAAATTTATGTACTAAAATAAAATAAAAAGTTAACAATGGGGTATTATGATGAAACAAAAAGTAAATGTTAGGTGTGATTTTGAAAAAAAATTAAAAGTTAGGTATTAAAACAGAATAAAAGTGATACTTTAGGTATTAAACATGTTAAAATTTTAATTTTTATGTTGACGTGGCACGATATAACCTTTTAAATTGTAAAAGGTTGATGTTCTATTAATTCTTTCCTTTGCCTAATAACTGAACAAACCGATCACCTTATTTCTAACAATTACGTTGGACGTAGGATTATTTTCTTAAATTTTATAAATTGATTCCACTGAATATCTTTGAAGAATAATAGTAAAGTCTATTGATGAAAACGGTCCAAGATTTTTTCGATGAAAAATGTTTATCTTTTATTTTATAATTTTTTTAAGATAAAACTAAAATGTCGAGAAATGAGGGCAACATGAGACTTCCTAGGAGATCACCCATCTGCCATTCTTGCCCAACTTTTATTTTTTTTAATTTTTATTTTTTCAAAATTTCATGGTATTCTAACTTATAATAAGTTTTATAAATATTTGAATATTTTTAAAATTCTTTTTTCTTAACCATTAAATAAATTCTCACTTTCAATTAAAATCAATTTTTTTCCAAAACTTATCTAAAAAATAAATTATGTCTTCTAACTCAGTTAAAAATTGATTAAGAATTTTCACCATGTTACCATATCAATATCACATCGTTAACTTAGCATTAATACCTTACTACATCATCATTCTAACAATCAATATCGATCAAAAGATAAAGCTGATACAATTATATGAGTTTGAAAGTAAAATTGATGTAATTAAAAATAAGTGTCAAATTATTTTGGATACATTCCGGTGTGTGTAATGTTACAAACATTATCATTTTAGATTTTTTACCGTAACGGTCGTTAAAAAGACACGTTTTGATAATTTTTATTTTTTATTTTTTTAAATAAAAAATATTAAAAAATATCCCTCCCTCCCATTCCCTCTCCCCTTATGTCCCTCTCCCCCTCCCACCCTCTCAGTTTGTTGCTTCAATCATGGTTATATGAAATCTTCACATTTCTTATTTAACTCTTCATTATTCATCAAGCCAAGTGCTTCATCTTTAACATAAGATGATTCAACCTCTAATTATCTTCGACTATCTCCATCACTAATGCTCACCGTCTTGTCGGCTTTAACATCAGACTCTATCCTAAAACTATCGCTCAAATCAAAGCCGGTGACCATGAAAAAAACTAAGTCCATTGCAAAGCAAAAACTTGTAAATCTTGCCGACACTAAATAGCTGTAAACTCAACCACGTTTCTTACGAGTTTATTTGAGGTTTTGTGTGTTCAAATGAAGGGGGCGAAACGGGAGGGGACGAGGAAGGAAGCACAATTGTTGTACCTCCGCCAAAGGTCTTCCGCACACACCACTCTCGCACCTCACAACCATCGGAATGACTTTAAGATCAACCCAACACCCCAACATCAAGGGAACTCCAAAAGATATAGAGGGAGTGTTTTTAGCAAAAGGGTCTCAAAGAACTAAATCTCGAGAAGTTAGGAAGAATCAACATGATTTCTGACAGGCCCACATGACCTACCAGAATAAAATTTATCGTCACTAGACTATATTCATTTAGCATGTTAGTCTACAAATAGTCATTATATCCCTACAACTGACATACACTAACGAATTCATATACATCCTCTCAAGCATGACCAATAGACGAGATAAAACCTTTATGACATTACTTCACATATATTCTTTTCAATTTCAATTGATTACGATTTTTTCGTTAAAAAAAGAAAGAAAGTGAATCACCAATAACCATTGCAATTTATTTGGTCACTAATGCACATGTACAAGAACAAATTATTGTTTATTAAAATTGTTGGACCAATCTATATTTATGGACTATGACCCATCGTTTAATAAGTCTAAGGTCCAGAAACAGTAAAGCTCGTACAAATGATAGTTTATGATTAAAGTAGGATCACATATGAAGCCTTGAGCATGTTAGGTTGATATTTGACATGTAGTACAAAACCTCCCATAGACTACCAAACGATCAATTAGAACCCATACCACATGCCCACTATGAAAAAGTTCGGGTGAATTATGCATTTAATATATAAACCATTAAATGTAGTCTGTTTTAGTATTTAAACTTTCATTTTTTAAAATCATACTTAAAGTTTAAATTTTGTTTCATTTTAGTATCCCGTTCAAAATTTAACGTTAAGTTTTGAAAAAAAAAAAAAATTTAGGTACTAAAACGAACCAAAATTGATAATTTATATATTAAATGCATTAAGTTTTTAACGGCGGGTACTAAAATGAAATAAAAATAAATGTTATGCATTATTTTGAAACAAATAAAAGTTTAATTACTAAAACAAATCAAAACTAATAGTTTAGATACTAAATACGTAATTTACCCAATTTTTTTTTTAAAAAAGGTAACCTTATCATCCCCAAGTCGCAATATCTTATCTCTTTTATTCTTCTATAGATGTTGTTCATCGTCTCTCCAACTTGGATGCTTAAATTTTACTACTAACTTAAGCACTAAAGAGTAACACAGATACAATCGTTCGAACTTAAGTCTTTAAGGATATTACATTTTCTCTTATCATTAAGACCGTTCAATGAATTTTCGTTACAATTATTATTAATTGTTCGTAAATTTTATAATGCGTATAGTGTTGTCATCGCATTTCATTTAAATGTAATCAACGTCTTAAACAAATCGACTCTTATAAAATTTTGAAATAAACTAATATTTATTGAAAAGATGGAATTTCCAGCCCAATATTTCTTCATTTTATATTAATTTTGTATATTTATTTTAAAGAAATCATCATATATCAAACAAATCTTAAATATTCATAACAAAATTAAATTTATGTGTGTTGTTTTCATGATATTGATATATATATATATATATATATATATATATATATATATATATATATATATTCATCTCATGTTTTTGTCGTGTCTAAATTGATTCAAATTTTATTAAATTTATCTATAAAAAAACTTTTTTTTATCAAATTTTATTTGATTTATAAAATTTAAAATTCAATTAGTGAGAAAATTAAAATTTATTAACTTAAATTTCACTCACTCGATTAGATTAAACATTTATCCCTAAAATAATATTTTACTAAATATAGCTGTAGACACACTTTTCTTGACCGAAAGAACATATATTTATATATTATATATTACATATATATATTATATCAATATTATTATTTTAAACTAATACATTTACATTTTTTTTAACAGGTCTCTACAACAGGCCTTACAAATGGCCCGTCTTCAACAGCCCAGAAAGCCCAGTACAGGTGGCCCAAGCCCCGAATTGGGTAGGGTTTCCAGAAACTCAAACATCTGCTGCCCTAGCCGCCAAGCGCCTTGACCGTTGGATCAAGATGTGATCCAACGGTCCACAATAGGAGTCAGCTAGGGTTCCGTTTTCTTTCATGAGAGCGCCGCATCCCTTGCCTCACAAGTCCACACCGATTCTCACGCAACAACCCCGGCGAACGTGGAGCCTCTCCAACAAACGTGCAAACAACAAACACAATATTAGTGTTCTACGCGAGATCAAACTCTAGAATATTAGGCTATAAAACCCCTGTAAATAGAACACACAGGGGGGAGGATTCAGATTACACGAGTTAACAGAAAATACTAGGAAACTCAAAGCAACCAAGGCGTTTTTGTAAGAATTTTTTTTGAAGTGGAAATAAAAGAAAGGTATATCTTTGCTTACCTTCTTGCTCGAGTGGTCCTTGCTTGTGTGCTTATCCGTCGCTTTTGGTTCAGATCGAACCAAAAAAAAAAACGTTTTTGGCCGATGAACTTTTAGGGGAGGGATTGAGACTTTGATCTCGGATCTACCCTCCCCCGAGGCCTATTTCAAAAAACCGGTTTGAGATTTGAGTCGAGGGAGAGAAGGGCTTTCAAAAAAACTAAATTTTTAGGGTTTGCCACCGATGATCGTGGCCGGCGAGGCGGCGTAAGGTCGTTTTCTGGGAATTCACGGCCAGTGTTCTTCATGACCTAAGAACAGATGAGAGAATGGAGAGAAAGGGAGGGGTTCGGCTATTGAGAAAGAGAACGAATGATTTTTTTACAAAACAATTTTAAGTGATATACTAAAAATCCGCATGTTTTTTCCGTAACAATAGGGTAAACCACAGTTTTGGTCCTCCGTTCTTTAGTTCTTCTATTATCGCCCCCAATTTCTCCTAAAATCGATACACACTTCTGTTTTTCATTCAATTCAGTCCCATGTATTTAAGTTTTAATTGTTATTGTTTCATCTATTTGTTTTATTTTATTTATATGTATACTTTTCTTAATATTTTATTTATTTATATTACTATTATTTTCTTTTATTTATATTCTATTTCTATTCTTTTTATATATGTCAATATATATATAAACTTTTTAAATCATTAGCTTTTCTAGTTTTATTTTATTTTAACTATACATATACATATATTTTTATTGTTTCTCTAATATCATATGTATACACGTTTTATCATTTTCATTTGCTTTGTATTAAAAAACCATATCTTATTATTATTATATACATATTATATTATATATATAACCTACCCCCTCTTTTAGCTGACCAAACCTTTATCCTTTTTTCAAATTTGTATCCTTTTTTTTAAATTCGTATCCCTTTTTCTATTTTCGGTGGAGTGGCGTTTTTTTCCTATTTATTATTATTATTACTTAATAGTTATATATATTATCATTTTTAGTCTTTCATATTTTATTACTATTTTTTTATTCTATCCATTTTTTTTCTGTGTTTGTATTTGTATTTTTTTACTTTCGCTTAGTTTTTCTAACTTGTTTTATTAATTTATTGATTATGTGTTTGTTTTTATTTTATTAATTTACTATCTTATTTATTTATTTATCTTAGCTTTTTTTTTTACTAATTCTATCTTCCTTATTGCTTGGGTTTATTTATTTTATTCATTTATTCCTTACTTTTCATCTAACATTTTCTGATTTTCTTTAAAAGGCATGATTTAAATCCGTCAAAGGTAAGTTTGGGATCGCTATTTTACCTTTTAATTTAAAATGCAATTTTCTTAATCAAAGACAACTGGAAAGTGCGTAGTACCGAAAGGACGGTTCAAGGGTGCTAATCCTTCCTTAACCGTAACCGACTCCCGAACCCGACACATCTTTGGAAAGATGTAGATCAGGTAAGAAATAGGGTATCCGATCAACCCATTTATTTTTAAATAAATGATCGGTGGCGACTCCAATCCACATTTTTCAAGTCGAAGCCCAATTCCGGGGCCCACCCGAAAGACGGTTACGACAGCTTGGCGACTCTGCTGGGGACCTAGGTAAGCGAGTCAGGCTAAGGTAATTTCCAGTTGTCTTTTTAATGAAAAGGGTAAGTTTGAACTTTAAGGTAACATTGTGATCCTTATTATTTACTTTTGGTTATATATTTTTCGAGTAAATAGTTGGACTGACCGTTTTCTAATGATTTCAGCTTTCCAAACTTTTTCATCCAAAGGCTCTATACCCGAGCTCCGAACCCTTTAAGTGGGGGTGAAAGCGACGCATTCGTGTGAATTTATTCACCGCATATGCCTAGCAAGTAGCCTTCGGGATTCATATACCTTATGTCTTCGTGTGAATTTATTCTCCGCATAGATATAAGGGAATGTGTCCCCTCGAGTTTAACTTAGTCCACACAAGCCTGTGACGAGTTTAGGACTAAGGGTCTGGTAAGCCCAAGGGGGCACCAGCAAGGAGGACTCGAGTACCGTTTTTAGAACCTAAACCGGGAGACTTTTGAAGAAATAGAGCCTACCCCAAAATCACATTCCAAAACCTAGGACATTGTTTACCTAACCATGTTTTTGTCCCTATGCTTTTTTTCCCTTGCCATTTTTTTCTTTTTTCATTTATTTATTTATTTCTACTTTTACTAACTTTTTACCTTTGTGTTTGTTTTTTAGCATTTGCATCATAACAAGAGGCCATTGATCCCTAAAAAGACGTTCATTACGCACAAAATAATCTAAATTAATGGATAAAGGTGTTGTAATACAAGAGATTAAAAACCCTGAGGTACGACTATGGTCCGAGAAGACTCAGAAGGAAAAGGGAGACAGTCTTCAAGACAGCTATGTGTCAGAGCTGGTTAGCTACGCCTCGATCAGCCTAAAGCAGAATGACGTACAAGAGCTCCGGGACATCTGGGACAGTTGGAAGAATGAGGTGAAACAGAAGTTCAGCCAACGGTACGGTGATGTTGCACTTTTGCTTCATGTTAAGATTGATGAGCCCTTAATTAGAGCCTTGGTTCAATTCTGGAACCCGGGATACAGTTGCTTCACCTTTAACCGGGAAGACATGGTGCCCACCATAGAAGAATACACTACACTGCTGCATTATGAAAACATCAAACTCGAGCGGGCCTACCTTAAGCACATTAAAAGTCAACCTTTCAAAAATGCACTAGCTAAGGTTGCCGGAGTTGATGAAAAATGGGTAACTGACCGAGCTCGATGTAAGGGTAGTGTAGACGGAATCGCTTGGCTTCATATCAAACAACTAATGAAGCACCATCCCGATGAGTGGAAGACAATAGACCTGTTTGCATTAGGTCTGTATGGTCTAATTTTATTCCCAAAGACCTTGGGATACATCGATGGCACCGTAGTGGAGCTATTCGAACAACTCTCGAGAAGAGTCAATCTAGCACCAGCCATCTTGGCTGAGACCTTTCGATCTCTCAATCATTGCCGAAGAACTGGCGGAGGAAGATTTACCGGGTGTATTCAGCTCCTTCAGGTCTGGATTCACAGCCACTTCTGGAAGACTAACGGGGTTGCCTATCGCCGTTTCAGCACCACCTATTCACCTCTAGGTGAATTCATCACCTTGAAATGGCATGAAGGCGCTTCGAAAGAAAAATGGATGAAGGTATTTACACATCTTCAGGACCGGGATATTGTCTGGAGAGCCCCCTGGCTATTTCTCAGTGACGTTCTTTTCCGATGTGGTGACTCTGACACTGTGACCTTACTTGGACTTTGGGGAGCAGTCGGGTATGCTCCGCTATTAGCACTTAGACAGTATGGAGCACGTCAGTTTGTCCCAGCAACATGCGGGTTAGCTAGGTCAGAGTTTGAGTATCACGGCGACAGCTATAAGAAGATGATCAAAGAAGCAGCCGATTCGTGGAGGAAAGTATTCCGGATGGATTTTGTAGCTGCCAGAAGCATGCTCACTCCGGATTATGTGGAGTGGTGAAGATTGAGAAAGAATGACAATATCCCTGTGCCAGACTGTGATGACACCCGGACCATGGAAGAACATCTCAGGCATGTCCCTTCTGAACTCGAGATAGCCAAGACTGAGTTTGAAGCCGTGAATAATGAGCTGAAGCAAAGGATAAAGGAACTTGAAGCTGAATGTTATCAGTGGAAGCTTGATGCTGACTCTCAGAAAGATCGGGCAGAAAAACTGGAAAAAGAACAAAAAAGAGTCCGTTTTGAGCTCGAAGACTTGAGAAAGGGGTATCAAGATAAGGTCAAGGATAACTCCAAGTTGAAGGTAACCTCTGAATACTGGAAAGACGAAGCTCATAGCCTGAAAAGGAAGTTCGAGGGGCCTGATGAGAGAGCTTGGAAAGAACAAACGAAGACTGCCCAAAGACGCTTGGCAGATAGTCAATATCAGAACCAGCGCTTGAGAGTTCGGGTAGCTGACTTAGAAAAACAACATGAGAAAGATGGCAAGACAATAGCTGAGTTAGAAGCTATTGTAGATGGGTTCAAGAGACAAGCAAACGAGCTTCAGATGGTGCCTTTCGACGGAGGATTACAATGGCGTTTCCGTTGGGAACAAGCACAGCGAAGGGTGAGGGCCCGAGACGCAACCATCCGAGATTTCCTGGATCAAGTGCAAAAAGCAGCCCGTCATCTTCACGGCCTAGCAAGGGAAGCTGGTGTGGTTCGACAAGGCATTCAACCAGTGACAGATGAAGGCAGAAGACTTATCAACCTACTGGAAGCTGTTCGGGGTCTAGAGGATTTAGTCCAAATGTACCTTTAATCTGTTTTTATGTCTCTTAAAAGATAAGACATTTTTGTCTGAACAAGGGTTATTTATAATAATGAACACTTTTCTGGATCAATGCCTCCAATTGCATACATCATGCATTGCATCTCTTGCATTTTATATTTCATGTCTGTTTATTTTATATTTTTTCCATGTTTTTACATTCGTATTAACTAACAGAATATGTCTCAGACACCGAGCTTACCACCACAAGCATCAGATACACATCACCCGCACAATACTCGAGCAAAAAAGAGACAAATGGAAGCCAGAATGGAGAAGATCGAAGAGCACATGACAAGACTTCAAAAGGAACTAGAAGATAAGATGGCTCAGAACAGTGAAAGTACTCTTGAGTCCATCAAGAAAAATCAGGAGTCATTGGTCGACCAAATCGTAGCCAAGTTGTCGGGTCTACAGCAAGCTAGTGCATCAGGGGGCATCTCTTCCGAGGGGGTGGCCATACCACCAACCCCGCAAGTGGTTCTCTCACCCGGAATATTACCCGGGGACGCATCTGCTACTAAAGGGAAAGCAACACTACCCAGGGACTCATTCGTTACCAAAGCGAAAGTTGCACCTGCTGTAAAGATACAAACTTCTACAATCATCCCTGATGATCATCCGGATGATTATCATGTCCCAGACTTTGATGAGGAAGATAAAGCCAAAAAGATGGAAGAAAAGATAAAAATATTAGAAGATCAAATAAAGATGGTCCAGGGAGACCATGATTATTATGGAGTGGACGCAATGGAGCTGAGCCTAGTTCCAGACTTGGTGCTTCCACCAAAGTTTAAAGTTCCTGAGTTTGAGAAGTTCGACGGGAACAGTTGCCCTTCAGCCCATATCACTATGTTCTGTCGAAAGATGACAGGATATGGCGGGAATGACCAACTCCTGATCCATTGCTTTCAGGAGAGCCTATCCGGTTCAGCTATTCGGTGGTACAACCAGCTTAGCCGGACTCATATCAAGACGTGGAAAGACTTAGCCAAGTCTTTCTTGGATCAGTATAAGCATATCAACGATATGAGACTAGACCGGGTCATGTTACAAAGCCTATAGAAGAAACACAATGAGAGTTTCCGACAGTACGCACAGAGATGAAGGGATTTATCTGTGCAAGTTCATCCACCCTTGGATGAAAAGGAAACTAGAAAGCTGTTTGTACAGACCCTGAGGGCACCTTACTTCAGGCATTTGGTAGCAATCACGTCGGGGAGTTTTTCAGATTTAGTCATGGCCGGTGAAATGATCGAGTTGGCCATTAAACAAGGAAATATTGAGGGAGGAGACTCCAGTAAAAAGCCTCCCATGAAAAACAAGGAGCGAGAGATCAACAATGTGAACACCTACAACGTCAACAAGGGGGTTACGATCTCAAGTTCAAATTCCACAGCAGCTGTACCATCCGGTACTTCTAGACAGAACCAGAGGGAACCAAGAAGAGAAAGGGAAAGGGAGCAGTTTGACCCCATTCCCATGACGTATAAAGAATTATACCAACAGCTCTTCGACACTCATGCAGTGTCGCCTTATCCTATGAATCCAATAAATCCCCCTTACCCGAAATGGTATGACGAGAGCACCCACTGCGAATACCATGGCGGTGTGCAGGGGCATTCGATTGAAAGTTGTCTCGCGTTCAAGAGACTTGTGCAACGAATGCGTAACAAGAATTGGATCACTTTCAACTCCGGAGCACCAAACGTCGCCCAGAATCCCTTGCCCAATCATCAGGAGACATGAATCAATGCCGTTACTACCGAAGGGGGCAGGAAAGTTAAATCGAGTGTTTCAGAGATCAAATCTCCTTTGGCTTGGGTATGGAGCCAAATGATGAATGAAGGGCTTCTTGCACCATATCCAGATACGACAGAAAATGAAGATGGTAACCATTGTTGTTACCACAACGAAGAAGGATATAAAGTACAAGATTGCCCAGAGTTCAGATCGTTAGTCCAACTTATGATGAACCAGAAAGAGCTGGAGTTTTACGAAGAAATTCAAGATTCTTTGGAAGCAGATGTTTGTGCCACCGGAGAATCATCAGATAGAAAATTTGGTAGGAGTAGTCCTTTGATAATTACCCCTAAGGCAAGCATGACAGTGACAACACCAGCCAAGGTGGTAATCTCCGCACCTCGGCCTTTTCAATATAAGGACAATCGGCAAGTGCCATGGAAGTACGAGTGTCAGGTGAGTACTTCCGGAGGAGGTAATAGTAAAGTGGGGCAAAGACCACTGGAGCCGTTCAAAGAAGATGTGCTAGTTGTCAATGAACCTATAAAGGAGGAAGAAGCTAAAGAGTTCCTCAAGATCTTGAAGCACAGCGAGTACAAAATTGTAGAACAGCTCCACAACTTACCTACACGTACTTCAATGCTAGCACTATTTTTAAGCTCGGAAGTACACCGAGAAGCGTTGTTGAATGTCCTTAATCAAACGTTCGTGCCACAAGACATACCAGTCAGCAAGATGGATCGACTGGTGAATAATATTCAAGCTGATAATCTCATCTCGTTTTCAGATGATGAGATTCCATCAGGAGCAAGAGGCCGAACGAAGGGGTTATACATTACTACCTACTGTAAGGGGCACGCTTTACCAAGTGTCTTAATCGATAATGGTTCAGCCCTGAACGTGATGCCTTCGATTACATTGAAGAGGCTACCAATAGATACCTCTCATATGAGAGCTTGTCAGAATGTGGTCCGAGCATTTGATGGGACCAAAAGAGAGGTAATCGGAAAGATCGAGGTACCATTGACCATCGGACCATCCACATATGATGTTGAGTTCCTTGTGATGGATATCATGCCGTCCTATAGCTGTCTTTTAGGAAGGCCGTGGATTCATCAAGCAGGTGCAGTACCCTCCACGTTGCACCAGAAAGTTAAATTTGTCATTGACGGGGCCTTAGTAATTATCAACGCTGAGGAAGATATCGTGGCAAGCGTGACCACGGAGGCTCCATACATCGAAGTAGACGAGGAAGCAGTAGAATGTTCGTTCCGCTCCTTAGAGTTTGTGAATGCCACATTCGTGGCGGAAGGAAAGAGAATCCCAAGACCTCGACTCTCCAAATGCACAAGGATGGAGATCAAGCAAACCCTGGGCCAAGGCGCCAGAACCGGGAAAGGTTTTGGGAAATATTTGCAAGGGATGATTAATCATGTCCTTCCTATCTCAAAATTAGACCAATTTGGGCTCGGTTTTCAGCCCAGTTATCATGAAAAGAGAAAGGAGATCCAAAAGAACCGGGAGAGAAGATTGGCCAGATTGAATGGGAACGAACTCCAATGGAAGCCTATGACATTCCCGCCGCTCTTCAGAACATTCAAGTCAGGTGGTTGTGTGTTTGAGACCACCATATCCGAGTTAGAAACGACTCTGGAAGATCTGAATGTTAATGCCGTGACCACAGAAGATGTTGACAACGGAGATAGATCCGGGATATGCCTTCTGCCACATGGGTTTGTGCCTAGCAGTTGGTCGGTGGAAGAACTACCTGTGGTTTACAAGAATCTTTCAGAGTAATATTCGAACTATCCCTATTTGCCTATACCCGGGGCAATAGGTGATCTTTTGTAAGGGTGAATAAATATTTTGTTTAAGTTTAATAAAGGATGCATTTTTCTTTTCCATGGAAAACAAAATTTTCTTTTATTCATTATCTATCTCCTTCATTCCAGTACTTCATTTCCAGTTACTCTCAAAGTTAGTTCTTGACCATTCCGTGTGGGATATTATCCTCTCACACATACACATCTTCCTCATTTCAGGTTCCCAGATAACGATAATGTGGGCACTGATGATCCTGATCCGGAGGTGGATTTTGAATCAACCATTTGTCTTGGAGAATTTGAGGAATGCGATAATGAAGAGGAGTACAACTTGCCTACCGAATTATTGAGAATGATAGAAAGAGAAGAAAAGCAAATACTGCCACATGAGGAGGCGATCGAAATCATAAATTTGGGCACTGAGGAAGATCGAAAGGAGGTTAAAATCGGCACAACTCTTTCAACTGAAGCAAGAAAAAACCTGATAGTCTTACTTCAGGAGTACGGAGATGTGTTTGCTTGGTCGTATCAAGACATGCCGGGACTAGACACAGATATGGTAGTTCACAAACTGCCAATCAAACCAGAATTCAAACCTGTGCAGCAAAAACTGAGAAGAATGCGACCAGAAATGCTCCTTAAGATCAAGGAAGAAGTCAAGAAGCAACTTGATGCCGGTTTTCTCCAAGTAGCCAAATACCCTGAGTGGGTGGCCAACATAGTACCTGTGCCGGAGAAGGACGAGAAAGTACGCATGTGTGTCGATTACCGGGACCTTAATAAGGCCAGTCCCAAAGACAACTTTCCTCTGCCACACATAGACACCTTGGTGGACAATACGGCCGGGAACGCCTACTTTTCATTCATGGATGGATTTTCGGGGTACAATCAGATCAAGATGCATCCCGAAGACATGGAGAAGACCACTTTCGTCACAATGTGGGAACTTTCTGTTACAAAGTGATGCCTTTCGGATTAAAGAATGCTGGGGCAACATATCAGAGAGCTATGGTGACCCTATTCCACGACATGATACACAAAGAGATCGAAGTTTATGTTGACGACATGATTGTTAAGGCACAAACCGAGAATGAACATGTCAAGAATCTGAGGAAGCTCTTCCAGAGATTGAGAAAGTTCCAACTGAGACTAAACCCTAGAAAGTGTACCTTCGGGGTGATATCCGGGAAACTATTAGGCTTTATAGTCAACAGAAAAGGCATTGAGGTTGATCCTGATAAGGTTAAGGCCATCCAGAGTCTACCTCCTCCGCGAACACAAAAGGAGGTCCGAGGTTTTTTTGGAAGATTGAATTACATAGCCCGATTTATATCTCAGCTAACTGACAAGTGTGATCCGATCTTTCGCCTTCTCCGAAAAAACAGCCCTGGAACATGGGATGAAAACTGTCAAATTGCATTTGAGAAGGTAAAAGAGTACCTGTCCCACGCTCCTGTCCTGATGTCCCCTATCCCAGGAAAACCTCTGTTTTTGTATCTCTCCATATTCGAGAGCTCCATGGGGTGTGTCCTGGGTCAACACGACGAGTCTGGGAAGAAGGAAAGAGCCATCTACTACTTAAGCAAGAAGTTCACCGATTGCGAGGTCCGATATCCTCCTATTGAGAAGGTTTGTTGTGCCCTGGTCTGGGCTACAAAAAGACTTCGACAATACATGTTGTATCACACCACTTGGCTGATTTCCAAGTTAGACCCACTAAAATACATGATGGGTGTACCTGCTCTATCCGGAAGGTTAGCCCGATGGCAGATGCTTTTGTCTGAATTTGACATCGAATACGTGAGACAAAAAGCGGTAAAAGGCAGCGCCATATCCGATTTTTTGGCAAGCAGAACTGATGAGAGCTATAAGCCGCTGGACTTTGATTTCCCAGACGAAGACTTAATGGCCATATCTTTAGAGGAAGCAAGCATTTCAACGGACAGTTCCTGAAGAATGCACTTCGATGGGGCATCAAATGCACTAGGACATGGCATCGGGGCAATCCTAGTCTCCCCAGAAGGGAGTCACTACCCATTTACCAGCAGACTGAACTTTGATTGTACCAATAACATGGCAGAATATGAAGCCTGTGTCTTGGGAATTCGGGCTGCACTGGGGCAAAATATAAAGACTTTGCGGGTGTATGGAGACTCAGCCTTAGTAATCTATCAGCTCCGAGGAGAGTGGGAAACCAAGGATATAAAGCTGTTAGAGTACCGAAAACTAGTGTTGGATCTGCTCGAAGAGTTCGACGAAGTTACCTTCCACTACGTGCCTAGAGAAGAAAATTAAATGGCTGACGCTTTAGCTACCTTGGCAGCCACATTCAAGGCTGGCGGGGAGTCTGAAATGATGCCAATTAACATGCAGTCGTATGAGTACCCAGCTCATTGTTACCAAATTGAAGAAGTGAAAGACACTAAGCCTTGGTACTACGACATTCTGCAGTATATCAAGCATCGGAGTTATCCAGAAAAAACCACTGAAATCGAGAAGAGAACCCTTAGAAGGTTGGAAGCTGGATACGTCCTTGACGGAGAGGTTTTATACAAGAAAAGCCATAACCAAGTTCTGTTAAGGTGCGTCGATGCTGAAGAGGCAAAAATGATAGCGGAAGAAGTACATGATGGAGTTTGTGGAGCACATGCAAATGGGCATATGATGTCAAGACAAATAATGAGATGCGGATATTTTTGGTCCACACTGGAAAGCGATTGCATCAACTATGCTAGAAGATGTCATAAATGTCAGATTTATGGAGACAAGATAAATGTTCCACCCCATCCGCTTCATGTAATAACATCACCATGGCCTTTCTCTGTGTGGGGCATGGACGTTATCGGGCAAATCCATCTGAAGGCTTCAAATGGTCACTGTTTCATTCTCGTAGCAATTGACTATTTCACGAAATGGGTATAGGCTGTGTCATATACCAGTGTCACTCAATCCACTATTTGCAAGTTTCTGAAGAAAGAAATTATATGTCGGTATGGTCTACCTGAAAGGATTATCACCGATAACGCAATAAACTTGAACAACAAGATGATGAGTGCTGCTTGCGAACAGTTCAACATAAAACATCATAATTCCACTGCTTACAGACCAAAGATGAACGGAGCAGTAGAAGCAGCAAACAAAAACATTAAGAAGATAGTAGAGAAAACGACTGAAACTTACAAAGACTGGCATGAGAAGTTACCTTTTGCTTTGTTCGCTTATCGAACCTCGGTATGAACTTCGACTGGGGCAACTCCATTTTCGTTAGCCTATGGAATGGAAGCAGTGTTACCCATTGAAGTCGAGATTCCGTCTCTCAGGGTCTTGTCAGAAGTCAAACTGGATGATGCAGAGTGGGCACAATCCAGATATGATCAGCTTAATCTGATAGATGAAAAAAGACTGAAAGCCATTCATCATGGTCAAATCTATCAGAAACGAATGATCCGAGCACATGACAAAAAGGTGCGCCCGAGAATATTCCGCGAAGGGGATCTAGTGCTAAAAAGAATTTGGCCAGTCCAGAAAGATTTCCGAGTAAAATGGACGCCAAATTGGGAAGGACCTTATGTCGTGAAAAAGGCTTTCTCCGGAGGAGCCCTCATCCTGGCTGAAATGGACGGACCTGAACTGCCACATCCCATCAACTCGGACGCAGTCAAGAAATACTTCGCTTAGGATGATAACCCGAGAGGGCGTCCTAAGTTAAAAAAAAAGAGTTAAAAAAACAACAAATAGAGAAAAACGTTTAGGGTGAAAATCTGAATGGGCGCCCTAAATTTAAAAAAAAAAGAACAACAGAAGAGAAAATAAGGGGGGTTCAAGATGAAAACCCGCAAAGGGCATCTTGCAACCAAGGATGGATCCAAGTTGAAAACCCGGAAAGGGCGATTTGGATATTAACAGTGGAAACATCCCGGCACATGAATCTTCTACGAACTCAACAAATCAGAGAAATGTTGCACTCTCCCAAACGTTATCGCATTCTCAAGGATCTTTTGGCAAAGGCTGCATTCAAAGTCATCAAACGGCTTTTCAGCTCAGAAGTGCCCACATTATCGAGATCTAAGACATTCATTTACACATCACCGTGTATTCGTTTTCTAGAATGTTTGCCATGTATTGTTTGTTCTTCTCCTCCCTTATGAATAAAGACCATCTTTCCTCTAATTCCTTTTGAGCATCTTGAATTAGATTTAAACCTAATGATTTATTTATTTTTATGAAAGATAATCGCATATTACTATACAAAGATTCATTGAAAAGTACAGGTACCCAAAAGCCGATTAAGGCTCATGCACATGCTTGAGATAGTTGAGAAGCATCTTCAAAAAAAAAATCATCAAACATTTGAAGAATTCAAGATCAGAGATCGGAACTTCAAGCTTTCAAAATCAAGAGTCAACAACGACAGGCCTCCGGAGATCGAGATTACTCTCCAGAGCTCAGAATAACATATGTTGCATATGCATTTTAGGCATACCTAAGAGCATGACATCCATAACGTCACATATATGCATATCTTTGCAGGTTTTACCCAAAGCCAATTCCAACTTCACAACGAAGGATATTGGACTCCAGACAACGCAAGTTCAACTTCACGACGAAGGGACCGCTGGTTGTCAACAAACATTTCTCAATTTCAGAGCCAATTTCAACTTCACAACGAAGGATATTGGACACCAGACAACGCATGTTCAACTTCACGACGAAGGGACCGCTGGTTGTCAATAAACATTTCTCAATTTCAGAGCCAATTTCAACTTCACAACGAAGGATATTGGACTCCAGACAACGCATGTTCAACTTCACGACGAAGGGACCGCTGGTTGTCAATAAACATTTCTCAATTTCAGAGCCAATTTCAACTTTCCAACGAAGGATATTGGACTCAAGACAGTACAAGTTCAACTTCAAGACGAAGGGACCGCTGACTGTCAACTTCTCAATTTCAGAGCCAATTTCAACTTCACAACGAAGGATATTGGACTCCAGGCAACGCAAGTTCAACTTCACGACGAAGGGACCGCTGGTTGTCAATAAACAATTTCCCAATTTCAACTTCACAACGAAGGATATTGGACTCAAGACAGTACAAGTTCAACTTCAAGACGAAGGGACCGCTGACTGTCAACTTCTCAATTTCAGATCCAATTTCAACTTCACAACAAGGATATTGGACTCCAGACAACGCAAGTTCAACTTCACGACGAAGGGACCGCTGGTTGTCAATAAACAATTTCCCAATTTCAGCTTCACAACGAAGTATCTTTGGCTAGAAGACAATCCATGAGCTACCTCCAGAACTCTGAGTTCGATTTCAACTTCACGAGTTCGATTTCAACTTCACGACGAAGGATTCAGGCTCAGGATTTTCCAATTTTTAACTCAACCTCACGACGAGGGGGTCATCTCGTGATTCATATTGGCAAACCAGTTCCCATATCGGATGTCAACTCTACGGCAGAGGATATTCGATGTGGCAGAAAAGTGTGTCTTTTAATCTTTGCCCTATCCCCGTTACACGACTATGGGCAAAGAGGGGCAGCTGTAGACACACTTTTCTTGACCGAAAGAACATATATTTATATATTATATATTATATATTACATATATATATTATATCAATATTATTATTTTAAACTAATACATTTACATTTTTTTTAACAGGTCTCTACAACAGGCCTTACAAATGGCCCGTCTTCAACAGCCCAGAAAGCCCAGTACAGGTGGCCCAAGCCCCGAATTGGGTAGGGTTTCCAGAAACTCAAACATCTGCTGCCCCAGCCGCCAAGCGCCTTGACCGTTGGATCAAGATGTGATCCAACGGTCCACAATAGGAGTCAGCTAGGGTTCCGTTTTCTTTCATGAGAGCGCCGCATCCCTTGCCTCACAAGTCCACACCGATTCTCACGCAACAACCCCGGCGAACGTGGAGCCTCTCCAACAAACGTGCAAATAACAAACACAATATTAGTGTTCTACGCGAGATCAAACTCTAGAATATTAGGCTATAAAACCCCTGTAAATAGAACACACAGGGGGAGGATTCAGATTACACGAGTTAACAAAAAATACTAGGAAACTCAAAGCAACCAAGGCGTTTTTGTAAGAATTTTTTTTGAAGTGGAAATAAAAGAAAGGTATATCTTTGCTTACCTTCTTGCTCGAGTGGTCCTTGCTTGTGTGCTTATCCGTCGCTTTTGGTTCAGATCGAACCCAAAAAAAAAACGTTTTTGGACGATGAAATTTTAGGGGAGGGATTGAGACTTTGATCTCGGATCTACCCTCTCCCGAGGCCTATTTCAAAAAACCGGTTTGAGATTTGAGTCGAGGGAGAGAAGGGCTTTCAAAAAAACTAATTTTTCAGGGTTTACCGCCGATGATCGGCGGCCGGCGCAGACCAATGGCGGCCGGCGAGGCGGCGTAAGGTTGTTTTCTGGGAATTCACGGCCAGTGTTCTTCATGACCTAAGAACAGATGAGAGAATAGAGAGAAAGGGAGGGGTTCGCTATTGAGAAAGAGAACGAATGATTTTTTTACAAAACAATTTTAAGTGATATACTAAAAATCCGCATGTTTTTTCCGTAACAATAGGGTATACCACAGTTTTGGTCCTCCGTTCTTTAGTTCTTCTATTATCGCCCCCAATTTCTCCTAAAATCGATACACACTTCTGTTTTTCATTCAATTCAGTCCCATGTATTTAAGTTTTAATTGTTATTGTTTCATCTATTTGTTTTATTTTATTTATATGTATACTTTTCTTAATATTTTATTTATTTATATTACTATTATTTTCTTTTATTTATATTCTATTTCTATTCTTTTTATATATGTCAATATATATATAAACTTTTTAAATCATTAGCTTTTCTAGTTTTATTTTATTTTAACTATACATATACATATATTTTTATTGTTTCTCTAATATCATATGTATACACGTTTTATCATTTTCATTTGCTTTGTATTAAAAAACCATATCTTATTATTATTATATACATATTATATTATATATATAACCTACCCCTCTTTTAGCTGACCAAACCTTTATCCTTTTTTCAAATCTGTATCATTTTTTTTTAAATTCGTATCCCTTTTTCTATTTTCGGTGGAGTGGCGTTTTTTTCCTATTTATTATTATTATTACTTAATAGTTATATATATTATCATTTTTAGTCTTTCATATTTTATTACTATTTTTTTATTCTATCCATTTTTTTCTGTGTTTATATTTGTATTTTTTTTACTTTCGCTTAGTTTTTCTAACTTGTTTTATTAATTTATTGATTATGTGTTTGTTTTTATTTTATTAATTTATTATCTTATTTATTTATTTATCTTAGCTTTTTTTTTTACTAATTCTATCTTCCTTCTTGCTTGGGTTTATTTATTTTATTCATTTATTCCTTACTTTTCATCTAACATTTTCTGATTTTCTTTAAAAGGCATGATTTAAATCCGTCAAAGGTAAGTTTGGGATCGCTATTTTACCTTTTAATTTAAAATGCAATTTTCTTAATCAAAGACAACTGGAAAGTGCGTAGTACCGAAAGGACGGTTCAAGGGTGCTAATCCTTCCTTAACCGTAACCGACTCCCGAACCCGACACATCTTTGGAAAGATGTAGATCAGGTAAGAAATAGGGTATCCGATCAACCCATTTATTTTTAAATAAATGATCGGTGGCGACTCCAATCCACATTTTTTAAGTCGAAGCCCAATTCCGGGGCCCACCCGAAAGACGGTTGCGACAATAATCATTGTTATTTACTTAAGATTCAATAATATTATATTTAACCTAAAAATGTGTTATATTTTTTTTGAGTAGGCCAAAGTGATTATAAGGTAGTATCTACCTTATAATTGAGGCTATTTTTTTGTACTAAAAGTTTAGGTCACGAGTGACTCCCCCAGTCCAGCTTAAGGCATACCTAAGACCCAAATTTACAGATTGCACACTAAGAGTGACGATAGTAGGATTTGAACTTTACTAAGCTCAAATTCTTGAATTCCAACCACTTGTGTCAACACTCGTTGACATTGTGGCCATTCGATGTATTTAAAAACTATGTTATATTAATATGGGTAAATACAAGACAGTATATGTTCTAAGATAACTCTCAACCTCTTAACATTGAACGCTCATACCCCTGATATTCTCGGTGCTCAAACTCGGGTCTACGATAATCGTTCCTTTTCCATGTTATATATATATATGTGTGTGTGTGTGTCATATTTTATGTTTCTTTTCCATCGTGATATATAAATTTGTGTTTTTATATTTTTTTATTTAAAAATGTCTATTTTTAATTTATTATATTCTATTTATTGTTTTTAATCAGTTCAATGGTGAATATAAAATAATATATATTAGAAAGAATTTCATTTTTACTGACTTCTTGATGTATGCTGAGGATTATTATGAGTGGTTCAACAGTAACGGGAAACCGTTTCTACTTCCCGAGGATGCACGAGGGCAGACATTTTCACGACGTCGACAGAGACGTTCACCGACACAGCACCATCATCCCCCGACTCGTGGACGAAGAGCAGGTGCTTCCGGTTCATCCTCGGCTACACAAGCATGACCTTCCCAGCAGCTACCACAGCCATATATGATGCCGCCATCGCCTTTCCGTTACCAGATGCCACCGCCGCCGCCTTCACCTGGTTTTATGACCCCGCCACCGCCACCGTCACAGATGACCCCTCCTGGAGGCTATTATGGGTCTATGTTTGCAGATCCGATATGGGGTTCATATGCTAGATATTTGGCGGGTTTAGCCTCATCACCTATGGCCGCAGCACAGACACCGCCTCATATACAGTTTTCACACTCAGCGATGTCTGGGTTTTATGAGTTTTCCCAGTTTTCGCAGGCCGGTGGGCTAGTCAGTCATACACCTCCAGGGTCTTTATTCTACGGAGGTGCTTCATCGTCATCAGCTCCTCATCAACCTAATGTACCTGCGCAAGACGACGACGACGACGACGACGATGGTGATGATGATGACAGCAAGGAGTTAGAACCAGTGATACGAAGAAATCCTCCTCGAGACCGACAACCACCGCCATGCGGAACACATTCGCGTCACAGACATCGATAGATTTTGTTTTTTATTATATTTGTATTTACTTTATTTTGTTAAATTGTAATTTTTTTATTATTTCTCATTTAATACTTACTTTATTTTGTTAAATTTGTTGGACTTTTTTAATGTATTTCAGTTCGTTTTGTTTATTACCATTTAATATC
Organism: Hibiscus syriacus; assembly: GCF_006381635.1. Taxonomy (NCBI): domain Eukaryota; kingdom Viridiplantae; phylum Streptophyta; class Magnoliopsida; order Malvales; family Malvaceae; genus Hibiscus; species Hibiscus syriacus. Next base: position 226,183 of record NW_024063073.1, on the reverse strand, counting down.
AGTTATTGTAATTTGGTTATCATTTACCATTTAATACTTATTGTTATTAGTTTGTTAAAATTTAATGATTGTGTTTGTTTTTTTAATCTTCATCGGTGATTATCAAATGACATTAACTTGAAGTAAATGCAAATTAAAGTACAAGAATTATTATTTGATAATAAAATACATCATTTCCTCATCAATTGTTACTTGATGACAACAGAAGTGGACATGTTTTTCTAGTGTGTCCTGGGTTTCTACAATGCCCACATCTTCTGTATTGTCTAGATCTTTCTCTAATATCCATATCGCAATGAATTCGATTGGATTTTGGACGACCACACTCCCTCAATAAACTCGGATTTGGTACAATCGGAAGTCAATCTTGAACCTCATCAGGGTCTTTGTCATTACCTATGGGGGGAAACTCAAATTCATATACCCTAAAAACTTCAGATAGTAGGTATACGGGATCCACAAAATGGTTATAGTCTTGACATGTATGCGAGCAAACTGCTATCACATGAGAGCATGGATACTTCAGAGCTTGAAAAAACCCGCAGTCGCACGTTCTGTCCCTTAGATTTACTCTTAACGACACAGCTTCAATCCCTTGAAGAGGTCGCGACAACTCTGTGACACGAAACATTTCATGCCTTCTAGAGAAGCTTGTTACAGACATTCCATTTGATGCATCAATTTTTTTTTCTGTAGATCTGCAACTAATCTAGGGTGATAGACATGACCGCCTTGCATCCAGGTTTGAGCTTGTCCCCCGAGGTTCGCAAAAAGTGCCCCCAAACGAAAATATGTAGTCTTTACCAAAGTCGCTACTGGTAAGTGACGTGCACCCTTTAAGGTTGAATTGATTGTCTCTGCCAAGTTGGTTGTCATGTGTCCATATCGATATCCACCATCATATGCGTTCGTCTACATTTCTTTATCGATGAGGCTGATGTAATCATATCCTTCCTCGTTCTTCGCCCGCAACTCTTGAAACATTGATTCAAACATTCGAGGAAGTAGTTCGTAACTTGATAAAAAAATGTATAACTTACTAACTTGTTGTCTTTGCAAAATTAAAATGATCGAAAGAAAATAAACTCGCTAAGTTTCACTTACCCATGCGCACAATTAATTGACGCTCATCATTCTTCTTGTACCTTCCATGGTAGTTTGCGACAATGTGTCGAAGACAATACCTATGTTGGACAAAGGGTGGTTGCCACATTGGACCCAAAGACTCCATTGCTGCTTTGATCCCAGCTCCGCGATATGAAATGACACAGATGTTTTCCCCGTAATAACATGTGCCCGTAAATTTCGGAGGAAAAAAGCCCAAGAAGCTGTATCTTCTCATTCGACAAGAGCAAAAGCAACTGGAAGAATGTTGCGATTGTCATCTTAGACAACTGCCAATAATAAAACTTGCTTGTATTTTCCATACAAGAAAGTCCCGTCGATCTGGACCATAGGCTTGCAGTATTTGACAGCATTAATGCACTGTGGGTAACTCCAAAAAACCCGATAGAATTGGCATCGATCGCGAAGAACTCAATCATTATGGTATGCATAGGAGGTTTCGAAGTCCACAATTATCCCATGATTCAACGTTCGCACCAGCCTAAACCAACCTGGAAGTTCGTTGTAAGATGCATCCCATTCGCCATGAAGTTTGACAATGGCATTTTGTTTTGCCAACCAAGCCTTTTTATAGGAGATAGTGTACCCATATTGCGATTGTATAGCTGAAATCAACACCGCAACAGCTATATGAGAGCTTGCTTTGACCATGGACATGATGGCTTGGCATATTACTTCAGAGTCCAAGTTGGGATGATCTTGGTTGACCCCTCCAGCACAACATGTGTGAGGACCGTTGTATACTGTTAGTTCCCATATGTTGTTTTTCCTCTTCCTCTTCGATACGCGAACCATCCAATTGCATCCGTTTTCACGCTGGGCACAATAGCATACATATTTTTCAGTTGTGGAGCGGTCTACTCTGGACTGAACAGAATTACGGATATTGTAATTTTTGATAGCCATCATCGCTTCTTCTTTGCTTGAAAACTCAATGCCTAAAGATAACTCACCATTATTTATTGATGAGTAATACCCATAGTCACCGAGATGAGGCATATCCGCAAATTCTGGCCCGTACATTGCACCATAATCAGCTTCATACATGTGTGCAGGAGGGTCAACTTGTGCCACATTTCCTAGAACTTCATCATCATCGGAGTTGAATTGCGGTGATTATGGGTGAATGAATAGTCCAGTCTCAGCACCATCTGCACCAGGCTCACGAAGCGGTTCTTTTGGTGGAGATGATGATTCCTCCATGCTCTCCACATTTAGGTCGCAAAATCTACTACTTGCACGCCTTCCCCTTGAAATGGAAGGCATATCGACATTGAGATTGAAAAAGCTCGCAGTCGAATGCCTCCCCCTAGAGCTTGAAGCCATCGCGTCAAATGGAAACTGCACAGATGGTTACGTCGATGGCATCTCCATATTAAAGTCAAAGGGATTTGCAGATGAATGCCTTCCCCTTGAACTGGATGCGATGTTGTCATACGGATTGTTCGTCGACCTACCTCGGTACATATTGTAAGGAGTTGCGGATGAATGTCTCCCCATTATGGCATTAAAATCATTACACATTACTGTCGTTGGGCTGTCAACTTGATCAACTTGTTCAGTCAGCCCATAGTGGGAGCTTAATGATTGACCCCTAACAACACACACTTGAACAAAATGTGCATACATCTCAATAGCGGCGTCTGAATAATTACTTTGAGCTTCAACCATCATTTCAACATCATCATTGTTCGAAAGTTCGAACGCTGTATAAGTTAATGACAACAATGATGTTGGAAATCTATATTGCAACGACGACACTCTTCTACTACTTCCAACATGAATCTTCTTCGAAATTTTCGTTATCAGCTCCTCAAGAGTTATGTTTCTCTTGAATGATATTTTAACACGCTCATTTGATACGAAAACAACGCCTGTTTCATCTTCTCGAATTTCACCATCATAATAAACAATAGCTGAAAGTCGTGCCATTATTTGAGTTTAAAAGTGTGGCACTATTATATCTGCAAAAAAAAATAAATGAAACAAACATGATTTAATAAATTATATATGAATGAACATATAACACAATAAAATTTTTATACATCAACGTAAATAAATTAAATAATATAATTTAATATTATTACCTGCACCGCAAAACTATTTCGACGTATGCTCCCGCTTTCCAATTTTACAAACACAAAAATTAATTGAAAATAATTAGTATAATATTTTTTTCAAATAATCATAATAAACAATAAATATAATAAAAAATTATAACAAAATTACCTTATAACGAAAAATTGCACGAACTTATAAATAAAATATGAGAAGATTGCTAGAATTATTGACTCGTTGACGGAATTGTTGTATTAATTTATAAGTTGAGAGGAGAGATGTGAGAAACTTAACCGGCGGAGAATTGTATTTATAGCGAGGAAAGTTATACAAAACGCGGTACCTGCCATGCGCTATATAAAATTATGTCAGGAGTAAAGGTATGTCGCGGTACCTGCCCTGCGCTATATAAAATTAAAGGTATGTCGCGGTACCTGTCCCGCGCTATACCCTATGTGGCGTATAGCGCGCTGCAGGGGCCGCGCTATACCCACTTGTATGCCAGATCATCGTATAGCGCGGTGCACGGGCGCTTTACTGCTAAGGGTGTTAGATCAGGAAATGTAATATGACTGGTGTTAGATCGGGAAATATACTGTTCACCAGTGATATATCGGGAAAATCGCCTATATTTTAAGGGTATATTTAATCAAGAGTAGTTTAGAAGGAACATAAACGGTAGATAGCAAAACTAATTTACCTATGCAACTTCAAGTGTTGACTGTCACAATCTTCTAAAAGTTATGTTAATCACTTAATTCCATAATCCAAAGCCATTATGCACTCTTCCTTTTCGGCTATGATGCTCTTTTATTATACCTAGGGATGACAGTTAAACTCGAAATAAATATGATTCGACTTGACTTGATCTTATGGAGTCGATTTTCTTAAAAAAATTGGGTTTAAATTGGGTCAGATTGGATTTTTAAGAGGTAAGGTCAGGCCGAGTCGAATTAGAGTAGAGGGTGGAAAAACTCTGATCCGAGCATGGGGCTAATAATATAAGTTTTTTAAAAAATTATTATTTTTAATTAGGTCATTCTTTTATACGGGATCGGATTGAATTGAGTTATATTTATACTCTAAAAATTCGGATTGGATCAATGTTGGATGGATGATATATATGTTTTGAGTCAGGTCTGATCGGATGGAGGATATATAATTTTGGGGTCAGATCGAGTTTGGATGAAAGATACATATTTTCAGATCGGAGAGGATTGGATCGAATTGTCCAAAAACCTGACCCGTTGCCATCCCTAATTATACCCATACAAATTGAGAAAAATGATTATTCTAGTTTTTATTTCAAAAAAGATCTTTTAAAAATATGTTTTTACTAGTATATATATAATATCAGGTTTAACAATATTTATAATCTCCATATTTATAATATTTAAACTTTTAATCATTTTTAATTTGACACTTTAACTATTATTTTTGTTTTGTTTTGGTCATCCAACTATTTTTGTTTCAAAATCATACATAACGTTATGTTTTGGTTTCACTTTGGTCACTTTCCCTTAAAAAATTAAAAGTGATGTTGATGTAACGTTATAAGATAATGTCACGTCATCATTGATAATTTTTTTAAAACGTGACATTATGTATGATTTTGAAAAAATAATAATACTTGAGTGACCAAAATAGAACAAACTCAATAGTAAATAGTTTTCCGTAATACTTGATATAAATTAAAATTTATTTAATTAATCATTAAACTAAAATACTAGAAAATAGATTAATTTCTGAAGTTGAAAAGTGAAAACTCTTAAGTCTAAATTCGAATTTTGTTCCAATTAAATCTGAACCATTAATGGTAAGCCATTTAGCCTATTCAAATTTTGAAATACCAAGGTATGGATCTTTATGTTTGAAATCTTTAAATTCGAGTTTAAATTTTGAAAGTATTTTTAAAAGTGATTTTTAATTTTTTAGAATAATTTATATTTATAGTTTGAATATCTTTGTATGATATAAAAATAAATATTAAATAATAAAGATAAACATAATGAAACGGACAGGTAGAAGGAAACTAATAACTAAATAAATAGGTGAGCTAAACCATTTTTTAAAGTTATAATTATAAGATATCTTAAGCTATTAAATATATCAAAGGATAAATTAACAAAATACATTTTAGTTTTTTTTCTTTGAATTGCCCGTCCAGCTCAGTCGGTAGAGCGCAAGGCTCTTAACCTTGTGGTTGTAGGATCGAGTCCCATGATGGGCAATTCATAATTCTGACTGCCGGATGTCTTCCACTGAAGCTGCCCTCAACCTGGCGTTGGGGGCAGCCTACTACCTTACCTCCCTCTCATCCTATTACATATGAGAATAGGGTCAACTAATTTTTTTTTGTTTTTTTTCTTTCTCAATTAAGAATCAAATCTAAAGAACGAATCAATTTACCTCGGTGGTTAAAGAAATTGTTGTTGTTCTTAGATGTCACATGTTCGAGTACCAACGACTACAACAGAGTGATTGAACGTTTATTATCAAATGGTGAACAAACATTTTGTAATCACCTTAACAAAAAAAAAAATCAAATCTAGAAAAGGGAACAAATAATAAAAATATGGGTAAATATACATTTAGCACCCCAACATTTATTTTTGTTTCTTTTAATTAGTCAACTATTATTATTATTTTTAAATCGTACCTAATTTTACATTTAACTAACGTGACTTTTTTTAAATCTTTTTAATGATGACGTGACATTAGACATGTTAGAATTACAATTAATTTTTAGGTAAATTGTATTTAGGTATATTTTGACAATTATTTATTGAGCATAAAGACTTAAAATCTAGTTTCTTTTTAAATTTTCATTGTTTCAACTTAAAAACTTTTACCTTATTCATATAAAATCATAAAAGAATATTTAATCACTGCAAACAAATCCAATTTCAGTCAGTAAGTAGGCAGTTTAGAGCTACTCATAACCATATATAACTGTCTAAATATTGCTTAATTTAAAAATTATTTAAATATAATATTTATATTATTCATTCAAAAACACGAGTAAATACTAAAATTAGTCAAAACTAAAGAAAATAATAATAGTTACTATTACATATCATTTTAAAATAAATTCAATAAAGCATACCATAAGATGTAATGTGCATGCCACTAATAAATCAAAAATTTGATGTCTTATTGAATCTGTAGGTAGTTTTGACTTCCATAAGATGCTCAGATAACTCTTCACATCACGTTCAAAATTTTCACACTCCAAGTAAAACTTAGTGAGACAGTAATATAGCTAAAATGAGATAAAACGTAAATTTCATAAAATATTATAAACATAAATCTATAGTTTAAATACAAGCATTAAAACTTTCAAACCGAACTATTCATGCTGTTTTAATCTTGAAAACCTGAAAAATCATTATCTATTGATTTTATCAAAAATCATGCAAATCAATATCAAATATCATAAACAACTTATGTTCTTTTTATTCAAATATATTTCAGAACTTTCTTTTCAATTCCATGTTCATTTCTTTCATATTATGTCATAACTTTCACATATACTTTTATAGTCCAATGTATATGTAAGATAATACAATGTACATGAGTCAGACGAGTGTGCACAGTAAGCAATTCAATGCTATCATCTCAATCAAAACATATTAGCACACACATTGCTATTATATCAGAATCATAATATGCACACAAAGTGCAATCACATATGAAATATACTAGTGTATCCACTGGTAACACCACAATTATCATAAGCAGACACAATGCTATCATATTGGAATCATAATATGCACACAAAGTGCAATCATATCGGAAATATACTAATGCACTCACCAGTAACACCACAATATATTAATCACTCCACCTCATGGCGTGCCAATTATACTTACGACTCTCAATGCAATATATAATGGGTTTTATTTTAAATTCATATAATTTATAATTCAACATTTTCGATCAATAGCATTTTTCCAATATTATTCTCATAAAAATCATAATTTGGGCAATTCATATCCTGAACATTCATAAATCATTCATGCGAACATTATATAAATAATTCGTATTTAAAATAGAAAACATACTTTAAAATAATACGAGATTAACTTATCACAAGTCGTCCTCAATCAAATTAATCAAATAAACTATTGCACTCATTTTACAATTTACTTATAAATCAAAATATAAGTCTCACCAAGCTTTAGCCTTAATCTTTTGCTTTAAATTGCTTTAATTGCATAATTTTTTAAAATTTCATATTCTGATAGTTTGCACTACTTTCAAAGAAATATTATTTTGTATTAATATACAAAATGAAAATTATTTTGTTTGTACCAATGAAAATTAGACTCGAATACAAATCTAACCATATAAGGCACTTCGTCTAGTTCTATATATAATTTATAGCGAATTTTCAAAGTTGACTAACAGAAGTTGTTTTTGGCATAATCAGCTGCCCTGTTTTCTGACCTATCACTGATTAAAAATTCATATTTTTTTGTATACTCTTTGAAATCGGTTACAATTTGTTCTAAACGAAACTAGACTGATATACGAATCCAATGATATAAGATTCATCTTTAAATTATTTTTGTATAGTTTCTGGTGATTTTCTAAATTTACTATTCATAACATAATTTCTATGCATATTTCACGAACTTGCATTCTTAACTTATTCACTAATTCTATAGCTTACCAATTGAACATATAGGTTTGAATCACACTTCGCATAAACTAGGAGTCACTTCTTAACGTAACTCCAACACTAGCTCATCGCAAGCCAATGTTTGTTCGATAACATAAATACAAGTTAAATACACTCACTTTTGCCTCATAATTGAACATTTTCCACGATATTCTTCTCGATCTCACACTTTTTCCTCCCTTTACAAACTACTTGAATCACTAGATTTAACGTGATCTGATAACTTATAATAACATAAAATATTCAAACTATATGTTAATATTAAACTAACATAATCTAAATTTAAATATAAAATTCAATAGAAATAAATATGATACTTAAATTGATATAAAACTAAATCGTAATTCAATCGAAATTTTCAAACTTCTCAAAATTCTTATTCAATCCCATGAATATTTATTTTCACTATCAAATCAACCCTTTAATTTTTTGCCAATTACACCATCAAGCCATAAATTGTGAATTATTTTTAGAATTCATATTAACTTTCAACTTAATTCATAATGACCCTTCACCATTATGATCATTTTACATTAATCACATAAAATTTCTAGCACCTTACTAAAATATTCAAATCAACACTTAAACATTCAAAAGCTTAAAATTTCATCCTAAACTTTCTTAGACTTTTCAAATTCAACCTCATAACTTGATAAACTTGCAATTAAATCTCAACTTAATAATTAAACCCAAAAATTAGCATACTAAATAAAATTTCCAGCATTTGCAATAATTACTCAAATGATACTTCTACATTTAATAAACTTGAAATTAAGTCCCTATAATATTGGGACTTTTTGAATTCCACCCTCGACTTTACCAAACTTGCAATTTGGTTCCAATCAACTTTCTAACTTAAATTTCTAGCATTTCAACTATAAAAAATCAGCATTGAACCCTTCAAATATTACATTCTTGCAATAATTTCCCACAATTCTCAAAACTTGTATATTAACCCTTTTACTAGCTCCAGGCTCCAAATTGATATCCAAATCACACATAACACTTCTAATATTAATTCTAGACCATAGGAAAAAAAATTCCTTAATTTTCCCTAATGGTTGAATCTCACTATGGTCTTAAGGCTAACTTTTCATTCAATTCCAAGCATGAATTCAACTTCCTTACTTCAAATTCATGCTATTCTAATCAACACAACATCAAATTGAACCAAAATCAATCAATCACCAAAACCCTAATTAGGCCAAATCAAACTACAAGGCTTTACACATCACTTTAATAACCACAAATGCATTAGAATTAATCTCAAACATAAAAAACATAATAATCTTTCATTAAATCTTCAAACTCTAAAAACCCTAATAAACCCTAACTTTCAATATCAACACACAAGCATCTTCACCATGAAATATTATATCAAATGATAGAGAATTTCATGTAGATTAATTCTCTATATAGTAGCTTAATCCAAAAATCAAGTATATTGCTTTAAAAATCAAAAATAAAATCTTACATCTTCATGCAATGAAGTTTTGGCCAAGAGAGTTTTGAAGCTGAAAAATTGTTGTCTCTTGATTATTATAGTATTAATTCATAATATACATGGCATTTAAACTAGTTAAATTGAATTTAAAATTCAATTCTTGAGAAATTTCATTTTTACCATTAATGAACCTTAATAATTACCAAATACCATTTCATTATATTCCATTAAAATATTTCATAGTCAAAGATGTACAATCTTGACTTTGACTTTCTATTTTGGCCATGAAATTTTCAAAAATTACATTTTAGTCACTAAAATTTCATTGTTCAACCAAATCTAAAAAATTATGTTGATCTAAGTTAAATTTCTTTGACCTAAAATATGGAAATAATATTTCCAACCATTTCTAACATCCTTCAATTTTTTTAAAATTTTGGTTCGATCCGATTATCCGATTTCAATATCGAACTTTATCACTTTATAACTTTTAATACAAATCTCGTACTGAAAATATGATTCCCATGAAAATCAGTGTTTTAAGTCAAACTGTTCATTTACGGGATAAAATATATAATTTTTCAAAATTACATTTTGGTTCCTAAACTTTTACAAACTTTATACTTTAGCCCCAAACTTTTAAAACTTACATTTTAGTCACTAGGCAATTTTTTTGTATTACATTTAGTAACTAAACTATAAGTTTTGGTTCATTTTAGAACTTAAACTATCAAGTTTTTTTCAAAGCCATACATAATGATTATTTTTTTCGTTTTAGGACATCGACATAAAAATTTCACGGCACCGTATTTTTAAGGTAAATTAATTCATTCACCACTCAACTATCTTATCACTCCTATTTTGGTACTAAAGTTTCAAATTTTCAATTTAACTAGTCAACTTTCAAATTGCTCCTATTTTAATAACTCTAATTTATTTTATTAATATTTTTTATGACATGACATTTATTATTATTTTATTAATGTAATTAAAAATAAATTTGAAAGTTAGAGTGATTAAATTAGGAGTGATTTAAAAGTTAAGTAATTAAATTTAAAAAATTAAACTTCAGTTGCCAAAATAAGAGTGAAAAGATAGTTGAGCGATGGATGATGCAATTTATCCATAAAAAAGGTGTCACATGCAAATCACCATTAAGTTTTTAACTTTGAGGTACTAAAACAAAAAAAAACTAAACTTTAGGCACAATTTTGAGAAAAATGAAATTTTAGATATTAAAACATAGAAAAATTGATAATTTAGATACTGAATACATAATTTACCTTAAATTTTAATAGCGGGTGACCAAAATAAAACCAAAATGTAACATTAGCCATGATTTTGAAAATAAAAATAATTGGTGATCATAATGAAACTAAGTGATAGTTAGGTGCTAAAAATGTAATATACTATAAAAATATTTATATATTATAACACCAAAATCCAACTGAATCCATAAAAAAGGGGGTGGGGGAGGTAATATACGGTATTTATATAGAAACAAAGAAAGGAAAAGGAAAGCTGAACTGCACGCACTGAAACTGAGTGTGCAGGAATGTGATAAACCAAAAAGCAACTTCCTTAAGTACCGTTTCTCTCATTTTCTTCTCTCCGCCTGCCTTCTTTAATACCATTACTTCACTTCCTCTTCCTCCTCCTTCTTCTTCCTCTCTCTCTTTGTCCGGAAACGGAGACCAAGACTCCGGCAGATGAGTCGTTTGGCGCCGTTATCAGAAGAACCCATTAACGAAGAAGACTCTGCGAACAATTCAAAGAAAGGCTTGTCATGGAAAAACTGGCTCAAAACCCATATCTCTCTCGTCTTCAACAAGAAGTCTGATCTTAAAATCCTCTTGATCGTTTTGGGTTGCCCTCTTTTCCCGGTTTCCGCCCTCTCTAAACCACCCATCAATGAGGTAAACCAATCTCATTTTCCTCTTTTCTTTTAACGATTTTCAATCTCATGAAATGCTGTTCGATATTTCTTGTGCATGAGGTTTTTTGGTATGCGGATCACTTGATATTAGATTCACGTTTTAAGTTTTTTTTTAAGTCTTGTTGGATTTGGAGCTTTTTTTTCTTGGGACATTTTTCCTTGTTCTTTGTAACCAAAGTTTATATTATTCTTAGGCCTTAGGTTGGTGATAAAGTGTTACGGTTGGGTTGGCTTCTATAGTTAATAGTGGCTCTCAACTTATACGGCCTCAAGTCCCCACCGGCTTCCCACCATGAAAGCACCCAAAAGGAAAAAAAGTAACATTTTTTGTGGGTCCTTTTGTTTATTTATCAAGTTGAGTTTGTGTAAAACGGTAGGAGAGATTTAATTAATTAAAAAGTCATACCCCCCCCCCCCTTTCATTTTCTTTTCCTCAAAATTAGCACTTTCAGGATGGAATTTACTTATATCAATTGCTCTGATCTTGATCCTTTCTCCTTAGAATCATTGTTGAGCAGCATCCAAAGGCCTTTAACTTGCTCTAATTAAGTGCTTTCTTTTTATGGATGGAATCCTTGAGTTGTTATTGTTAGATTTCAAATATATTTTGTTGAAGATATGGTGAAAAATAAGAATCCAGATTTGCAGGGGCAAAGAAAATGAAAAACAATAGTGTGCTGATAACCATGTCTGACTTTGATCTGTTTCCCTTTGAGGTTGGTTTTAATTCAATCCAATACTCCATACGGCAAATGCTTCATGTTTTTCAATAACTTGAAACTGAAATTGTTGAAGGGATTTTCGGATTCAACTCGAAGCAATCACTCTTCAATTAAGAATCGGAACTCTTGTGCATAACAGGTATCATCCTCAGCTCAATACATTATACAACATTTTACAGCAGCAACAGGATGCCGGAAATCGGAAGGGACGGTGAGAAACATTTTTGTGACTGGAAAAGTAACAATGGCGATGGTAGATGAGCTAGGTGCAACGGTAGGCTCGGTGGCTGGAGCTGCCGGAGTTGCCCAAAAAGGATGCTTTGTTATGTGGCAAATGGTACCTAATAAATGGCTAATTGAATTGGTTGTGGGTGGTCACAAGGTTATAGCGGGTAGCGATGGCAATGTGGCTTGGCGCCGCACGCCATGGCTAGGAACACATGCAGCCAAAGGCGGTGTTCGTCCCCTACGCCGAGCTCTTCAGGCAAGTGATCTTTGTTTGATTTAATTATCTGGGGATCATTGTTATAATTTCATTTTCTCATGGTTTCCCATTGCTATAGCAATTAGTGGTCCCTTTTGTTAGCTTAAGACTAGTACTGCGGTCCCATGTTGGTATAAACAATTATTGGGGCGCTTTTCTTTACTTTTTTAATAATTTCTGAATTAGATCTATGCGATCTTGACTTGTGATTTTTTAGGTCCAACATGACAACTGCTTTACATGTAATCATCCGATGAACTTCAAGAAAGGAATCATTTGGAATCATTTATTTATTTTCTTTCGAGGATTAATGTGCATAAGATCAATTTTTTGATGATATTTGGATGACTTAAAATGTTTCCACTGAGCTGAAAGTCTAATATCGTAGATTTCGGAATCATTCTCTCGTATGCATATCTAAGATGTTTGTGTTCTTGTACACTAGGATGTTAACTTGTGTAAACTTGTTTTTTTTTTCTGTTCTTACAACATATAAAAGAATTTGTTATCCGGACTTTTCGATTTCCTTAAAGTGTTTATGTTCGACGCGCATCCTGATATGATATGGGGGTATGATCCCCGACTATATGATATTCCGGACTATGAAAATCATAGCACATTTTGCTTTGGAAGTAGAAAAAAGTAGTTTTGAGTTTTGACCATCAACAACCACTACCTAAAATATTCATCCGTTGATGTTTGCATTTTATGATAAAAAGTATCGAATAATTCTTGTAGGGACTGGATCCTATGGCAATATCAGCTGTATTTTCCTCAGCTCAGTACATTGGAGAGAAACGGATCTCCGGAACTGATTGTTTCGTGTTGAAACTATCTGCTGATCAAGTGGACTTGGCTGATCGGAGTGATAACACTGCTGAGATGATCAAGCATGTCATATTCGGCTACTTCAGCCAAAGAAGTGGACTGCTGGTGTTTCTAGAAGACTCTTACCTGACCAGGATTCAATCACCCGGAACACACCCTACATATTGGGAAACAACAATGGCTACCAAAATTGAAGACTATAGGTTAGTGGAAGGTGTCATGGTTGCACATTCTGGTCAGTCTAATGTTATCATCACGAGATTTGGCGATAATCTAAAGGCAGGCCTCTCAGTCACTCGCATGGAAGAGATATGGACCATCGACGATGTTGCTTTCAATGTCCCCGGACTCTCCATCGATTGCTTCATCCCTCCCAAAGAAGTTCAGAGAGATTTCCCGGACGAGAACTTGGATTGGCGGTCGCCTCTGCATCGATGATGAAGGCTAAACACTACTCGGTTGCTAATCGCTTTCGATATAAAGGCATTCGATCTCGACGCTGTTTTAACTTTTGACTGGAGTAGGCCTGACACTCATCTATAAGCATATGTATATAAAATCACATTATATATATTTTTGGGTCCCAGTGTTTAGAACTATAGTAGGCTTTCGTATTGCTTTAACTGATTATGGAATCATTTTGTATAACCCTGAAAAAAGAGAGTATCTTTCAGCAATTCATAGCGGCCAGCTTTGCTGATCTTCAGATCTTTGCAGACTATTTTGTATGCTTAAAGTCTATCAGGGAACGTACATGTGTTTGTGTTGTGTATTCTGGCCATTTATCTGACGTGTAATTTTGTTGGAAAAAGCAGCAGATCGCATAAAAGAATCGAACTAAGATCCCACATCGTTTTCTGATAATTTACTTAAAAGAGTAGGTAAGAATGATTTGTTCATTGAAAATTTTAACATGTATTAGGTGAATCCACTGACAAATCCAGTGCCTAACAAATTCTATTATCGATATAAAAAAGGCTTAAGGGTAACGTATGCCGATGCCAGACAGATAGCGATTATTCTGTAAGCTAGTTTCAATAGGTGATTCACATGAGAAAATTCGTCCAAAACCAGAGAAAAAAGTCTCTAGGATTTAACAGAATATTATAAAATCAAAACCATCCAAAAATCAGCCCACAAGCCAGACTGTTATAGCAAAAATCGTGTTTATCCGAATTTTACCAAAAATAGCAAAATCCCGAAAATCACTCTAAATTGAAATTCGAAATAAAATAAGCAATCTGCAAAAAATTCGACCCAAATCGGATTTAAATTGACTTCCTAACTGACAAGCGAAATATTACCATAAATAGTAAAAAATAAATAAAACTAGTGATTCGGAGGAGAAAACGGCAAATTTTAGGTCATGGTATCTGAGCGCCATCAAGGTACAATCTTACAGCTCAGCATCATCTGTCTCGGATCCCCCTGCATCATATGCTCTTATAGTATATTAAATTTATCAATTTTACTTATATCATATTTTCACATCAATTTTATCCTCGAAGTTATTTAATTGTATTAATTTGTACCTTTAATCGTTTTGACTAACATAACCATTAGTTTATGGTTACGTGGACGTCAACAGTTTTTACAACTAAAATTGTGATGTTTCCTTTTTCAGAGGATTGAAGTTGTGATTTCTCCTTTTATTTCTTATACCACCCAAAACTACGCAGTTTTTGGAACCAAATATGTATCACCATTTTAATATTTTTTTCATTTTATTTTTTCCCCTTCTACCTGTGCTCTTCACTCTGAGGCATTGCCCTATTGGTTTCCAGGTACTTTATCGATCGATCATTGGTGACCACTGTATTGGTCACCATCGTCGGTTGCCGGTCAAGATCAAACTTCACCAATTAGCTCGTTTTGTTCTTGATCATGGATGAATTCTATTTTTAAAAAATTTAAATATACACTTAAACGACATCGTTTCGAATTCTTTATTTCTCTTATTTTTTCTCTACTTTACAATAAGGTGTACCGGTTGATGCTGCAGCCACCACGTTATTTTTTTATTCCGGCCACCGTCTATTGTGGTCGGCAATTACTGCAATGGGTCATGAGAGATGTGTAGATCGTCTAATGTTCTCCCATCAGATTGACCCATAAAATGTTCCGGTAAATGCTTTTTCGTTTATCCTCAAAAAGGGGAAACTTGGGCTCTCTTCAAAGATTGGGACGCTAAGTGGATTTCAGATCCAGAAAAGCATAAACCACCGTACGACTATGATTTTAACGAGGAAATTGACATCGGGGTTGCACATTTCTTTAAAGTGAAAGGGTTTGTCAGTATTTTCCACAAACTAAACATGACGGGGTTATCTCATTTCATATATCATCATGTGAGCTTTACAGATTTTCACATCGAGTTCCCTCGTTCAGAATGACTGGCAACGAAAGAGAAGGTATTCCTGTGGGATTTTCGAGTTAGATCCCACTTCTCTTCCTGCCTATCCTTTTCGAGCTGATCGATTCTAGCGATACGAAGCTGGTAATCACAATGCCGAAAATTGTTCTGGTCCTAATCATCCTCAAAATCAAGCAAAAGCTACGATAGATTCGGAAAGTAATCTCACTTCTGTGAATAATCAGATGGGTGACGTTGAAAAGAATCCTCTGCATCCAGAATATCTACAAGGGAACCACGTTGTATGCTTAAGGATCATGGTCAAGTTGATACAGTTCATTAAAAGTTCGATGAATAAAATAAAAGAAAATAGCAAAATTCAACGAGGAACGATGTAATTTACCTATATATATTATGTAGTGTAATATTCGGTATGTAACGGTATGAAGATCAACTTAACCTATCAATGATGTTTCCAGATAAGTTGATATCTTCTCTCTTTGAAAACTTCCGAAAAAGCACATGCTTCCCCTAAAGCATTTGCAGACTTACAATCATCACTAAGGGGTGTTTGAATTAAGGGATGTGAGATTCTCATACGAATGAAATTCACATTCTCATGTTTGGTTAGCTGAGAATTTCATTCCCGGTAATATTTTATTATTAATAGTAGGTTTTTTGGTATATTATCGGGATTGTCATTACCTCCATTTCCTTAAGTATTATTGGATTATCGACATTTTGGACTAAAATGCCCTTAATTTTTTTTCTTCAAAAATATCATTTTTCTGTCATTGAATAATAAAAATTATACGAATGTTAAATTATAAATTTATCCTTAAATTATTTTAGATTTACAAAAAAATCTATAATTAAAATTTTATATGAAGTTCATGGGTTAAAATAAAATTTTACCTTTTCATTAAACCTTTTTATATTTTCAATTTTGTAAAAACAATATATATATATATATATATAAATTTTATGAATTTAAATTTGTTAAAGAAAATAAATAAATATTTTTCAACTTGTTAAAAAAATAAATATATAATAAGGACAATTTGGTCAAATATACATTCCAATAATCTTTTATTCCTTTAACCAAATACCGTAATCTTGCATTCTAAACCAACCAAACACAAAATACAACATTCACAGTAATCCTATTCCCTGGTAATCTTACATTCCGTGAACCAAACGCACCCTAAGGGAGTTTCATAATCCTGATTAAAATATTTTAGGCTTATTTATAAATAATGTCTAAACTATTTTTTTTTAGAGTGTTTGTTGAAAAAAATAAACGAGATTGTGACGGATTTTAACAATTTACCCTTTTACTTTGGATGATGGAGGGACAAAAGAAAATGAAAGAGTAGAAGAAGATGATAGGTGGACAGTTAGATCCTCATATATAGAGACAGAATATGTCCCTATCACAATCTTGCAAGACGGTTTATATAGAGATTTTTAATATTGATGTCATCATAGGATGAAAATGTTGATTATTTATAGGTTGACAGGATAATTATATATATTGTTAATAGATATGTGGACTTATCAACGATCATGTCAAGAGATCGTAACTGGTCAGAAGATATAAAATTCTAGAGACTTTGAGAAACTCTGAAAGAATAATAACGGAGAGATGTTGACGGAGGAGGTCTGATGGAGGCATAACGATTGTCCTCCATTGATCGAATGAATGTCATTAAGTGACTTTAATCGAGAATTACGTAAAAATCATACCAGATTATTTCAAAAAAAAAGTTGAAACAAAATCAATGATCTAATCATACTATATTATATAAAAAAAAAAATTTGAGATCATCAACAGGTTTAGTAAAAAAAATTCATATCATATACCCATGTTTAGTTTGCCTCATTTTCATCGAGAAAAAAAGAATATTACTAATAATAAATTTTTTTGTTAAGATTTTGAAAATCTTATTACCATTAATTTCTTAGTTATTTGCATATATTCTTCGTATTAGCTAATTTATTTATATTTTTAACTAGATGATTAATTATTTTTGGGTAAATTTATTAAATATTTTCTTCTAAATTAGTTTAATTTTTAATAAATTAGTTTAAAATTAATTTAAATTATTAATTTAGAGTTAAATAATATTGAAGATACAATATTAACAAAAACACCATTTAAATATTAAATATTAAGCTAATTTATTTTCAATCACTAAAAAATTAATTTAGAGTTTTATTATATTTCGATGATAAAAGATGGGAAAACTTGAACTTTTAAAATTTTAGGGATTAGATTTTTAATAAAAAATTTATAGAAAATTTTAAAACATATGATAATTTTAAATTTTTAAGTACAACGATTGTCTCGCCCACCCAGCTAGATCAATCCTGCGGTCATGTCAGGAAGCATGAATTTATTTCAAAGAAATGGCATACAGAGTAGCCTTTGCATGAAAATTTAACATTAAACTGTACCTATTTCTCATATCATTCTTCCCTTAAATTCACCTCATTCTGCTTTCTCTTTAATGATATCTCAGTTTCATGATCCCAGACCCCATTATTTTTCAAATCCTTGTTGTTGTTCCTTATATTATATTATAGGGTAGGGTTAGTTTACCAGTGTTAAAGTTGTTAAGCCAAGCATTTTTCCTTTTTAAACTAAACAAAATGGTTGATCTGTTGTCACTCCTCGAAACCACCACCACCACCATCAACGACTGTAATCTCGCGCATTGCCTAGGGACGTGTTCGGCTGTGAGACGAAGGTCGAGAATCGTTAAAGGTGCTGATAGCGGTGCGGCGGACCAGTGTTAAAGTTGTTAAGCCAAGCATTTTTCCTTTTTAAACTAAACAAAAATGGTTTGATCTGTTGATTCATACTTTTCTTTCTTCTCAACTTCTCCTTTTTCTTGATGGGGGCCTTGTTCCTCGGTTGTTTCTCTGTTTCACCGAGCAAACTTTTCGATAAACGTCACTCCTCGAACCACACCACCACCACCATCAACGACTGTAATCTCGCGCATTGCCTAGGGACGTGTTCGGCTGTGAGACGAAGGTCGAGAATCGTTAAAGGTGCTGATAGCGGTGCGGCGGTTATGGATGCCGGGAGCCTTAATCATGTCGTCGCCTAATCCGAATATGAATACTCAGGCAGATCTTATTGCAGTTAAAGATTTGGTGCCTCATGGAGGAACAACTAGCTTGGTGGAGTTGCAAGAGGGCATTGGCATTGTTAAGTTTCTTAGAGGGAAGGAGTTTTTCATTTCCGGCTCAACTGGTTTTCTTGCCAGAGGTACTCGAGCTCGGTGCTGGATACGAAGTATTTGTCTTAGACTTGTTCGAGATTCGAACTACGTACCCGGATTATTATTTTCTATGTCCATGTCCAATACAAATTTGTTAAAAGTATTTCTAAGTTGTTCTATAACATTGTTTCCTATAGGTTTTTCAACTCACCAAGAAAGTATATGATATATAATATCTTTTTTTTTATATATTTTCCTTATATTAATCATATGCAGTTCTTATTGAGAAGATTTCACGAACTGTGCCTGATATTGGGAAGATATTTGTGCTAGTGAAGGCTAAAACCAAAGAAGCTGCAATGGACAGATTGAAAACTGAAGTATGTTCTGTCTTTTATTTTTCTTGCTTGATTATCGCATGTTTGAATGATTTTACTTCCTACCATTGAATCAAATTTTAGTTTCTTTTTGCTTCTTTTTTCTTCTTCTTCTTACTGTGTTTTAGATCATAAATGCTGAGATTTTCAAGTGTCTGCAACAAACATATGGGAATAGTTACCAAAGTTTCATGTTGGGCAAACTTGTCCCTGTGGTAGGGAATGTTTGACTCTGATCTTGGATTGGATGCTGATGTTTCTGATTCGATCACGAAACGAGTCGACATTATCGTGAATTCTGCAGCTAATACAACCTTTGATGAAAGTTTTGATCATTTTTCTTTTCCTTTTCGGATCCGTTCTTTAAGATTGTCGAACTGTTGAGATCAAGATCATTTTGAAATTTAATTGGAAATTGCAGATATGATGTTGCCATGGATATAAATACAAGAGGAGCATGCCGTCTCATTGGTTTTGCCCAGAAGTGCAGGAAACTTGAACTCCTTCTGCAAGTTTCAACAGGCAAGTATCCAAAATCAATACATGGAAATCTCATGGATGTATGAACATAATGTTTTTATGTGCATCATATGTTAATGACCAAAGACGAGGAAGAGTTATGGAAAAGGCATTTGACATGCCGAGATCGGTACCCGAGTTTGATATCGAGGAAGAGTTCGTATTGGCTCGAGGTACCGAGGAAGGTTGTGATGAAAGTGAAGTGGCTCAGAAAATGAAAGAATTGGGTCTAGAAAGGCGCAGGGTGTGTTATGAACATTTGGAATCTTACTCATGACTTAGAAACAGTAGTGTACAAATCATCTCGTATCTGTTCCTCTATGATTAATTTTCCGTTTACGCATCGAATCGGTGATTACTGCACGACCAGGGCTAGAAAACACGGCTGGCAAGACACATACATGTTCACGAAGGCTATGGGAGAAATGATGATCAATAACATGAGAGGAGAAATACCGGCGGTGATAATCCGACCGAGTGTCGTCGAAAGCACCTGCAGAAAACCATTTCCTGGATGGATGGAAGGAAATAGGTATCTCTTGTTTAAGTTGATATATATATATATATATATAATGCAAAGGTTTCAAAGAAAATATGGGACTAGCCTTTTGTTTCTATCATAGGATGATGAATCCTATAGTATTAAACAGGTTTCCTTGTTGACCCCAATTGCGTCTTGATGTTGTGAATTCTTGTTGTCTCTAATACATGCATCAATTCTGATACTATTGTGTTCGATGAATCAAAACGACGACAAAACGTGGCAGGTTCCGGCCGATATGGTTGTGAATGCAACCTTGGCAGCTATTGCAAGGCATGGGATGACCCCAAAACCAGATATTAACATCTACCACATTGCATCATCAGTTGTGAACCCACTGGTTTTCCAAGATCTAGCCAGCATGCTCTATGAGCAGTTGAGCACTACAACTCGAGGTCTTTCCACGACTCGAAGGGCACCCCGATCCACGTCCCGTCAATGAAGCTGTTCGGTTCCATGAACGATTTCTCGGCCCACCTCTGGCTAGACACCATGCACAGAACCGGATTCGCAGCGTCTCGGAGCGGAAAGTCGTCGCAGAAGCTCAAAGCGGTACGTTGTAAGTCGGTGGGGCAGGCAAAGTACTTGGCCAACATATACGAACCGTACACATTCTATGGGGGAAGGTAAGCAAATAGTTTGCATTGGATTGTACATTTGCACATGACCTTGAAATCGAAACCCACTGACATGGAAGAGAAAAACAACAACAATTGTTAGGTTCGACAACAGCAACACCATGAGACTAACGGAGAAGATGTCTGAAGAAGAGAAGATGAGCTTTGGATTTGATGCGGAAAGCATAGAATGGAAAGATTATACAAAGAATGTTCATATTCCTGGGCTGAGGAGGCATGTTATGAAGGGCAGAGGGATTCGTTCTTCACCTGTTAGCTAGATTTTACCAGAATCATGTATGAAATAAATGGATTTTTCATACATTTTTCTTTATGTTATAGAAAACCAAGCAAGGCAGAGAAGTTCAGCCTTCTTATTTGTGATGTAATTTAACTCTCTCGAGGGTTCTATCAATTAAAGTTAAAGGGACAATTTAATTCAAATATGATAGATTCTGACTCGATTTGATTTGATAGGGTCGATTTTTTTAAATATCGGGTTTGAGTCGGATTGTTTAAGGTGCAAGGTCAGGTCAGGTCGGGTTTGGGTGGAGAGAGAAAAAAATCCGACTCGATCCGAGGATAATAATATAATTTCCTAAAAAAATTATTATTATTTTTAATTAAATCCTTATTTTTATTGGGTCGGATCGGATTTATACTATAAAAATTTGGATTAGGTTGGAGTCGGATAGAGGATATATATTTTTCGGGTCGGTCAAGTCGAATGGAGAATAAAATATTTTCGGATCAGATTAGATTCAAGTGGGGATACATATTTTCGGATCAAATCAGATTGACAAAAACCCGATCTTAACTCGACCCATTGCATCCCTAAATCATCTTTATACGTCCAAAATTTTCATTGTTTTTGCATCTAAAGCAATCACTAAATATTTTCGGATCAGATTAGATTCAAGTGGGGATACATATTTTCGGATCAAATCAGATTGACAAAAACCCGATCTTAACTCGACCTATTACCATCCCTAAATCATCTTTATCCATCCAAAATTTTCATTGTTTTTGCATCTAAAGCAATCACTACATTTTATCCTTGCCAAAAAATATGCTCTGCTGACACGGTGAAGAAACGGCCAAATTAAATAATGCTCATTTTAAAAATAGATGTCAAAATCAATATTACATAGCATCCCTAACTGTGTCATTTATTGTTGTACTTTAGATGTTCAATGTTTTATTCCTTATAGACTAACATGTTAATGTTCCGAAATTGAATTTAACGGCCGATTCACGATTTGTTTGTTTTGAAAATTAAATTTACTGATGTTTTTTATTTTATTAATTGTGTTTATTTAAAATTTTATTTCTTTACGTTGTACAAAAATTTTGTATAATTAATTTACGTGTGTCAATCTTAAAAAATATCGATGGATTAACAAGTCATTATCTTCGTTTTTGCGGGTGATAAATATGAATAATTACGTGTCTGATTTGATGATTGATTCAATTAATGGTTGGTTTGAGATGATAGATGATAAAATATATAGTTTAACCTTAAAGGAATTAAAAACAATAGCTTTCAACCGCTTCTAATGAAGTTCAACACAAAGCATATGGGTGGTCTTGATTGAGGTTAGGTTGGTTCATTAAATGGGAACCTAAAGAGTAGAAGCAGGCAGCAGCAAGTTGGTGCAAGGCGATTGTCTTTACGAGAGATTGGATGGTTCACAATCGTTTGAATCAGTTGAAACGATGGCCTTCATGGAGGGATTACACATGATAATCGAGAATAAATGAATCATACAATCATCGAAGGAGATGCCCGAACAATCATATAATCACAATCGTTTGTTTTGAAAAATGAAATCTGCATCACCTTTTAGTATCAAAATGAAAAAGTTGATGCAAAGCAAAATGGAAAGCCCCAATTCTATGGTTCTAATCAAGTTAGAATGTGTCATTGCTGACCCTTAAGCGCGTTTGACTGCCAGCCAAAGTCTACCAAAGCCATGGACCTAAAAGATCTAGATTTTTTCAACCAGAAAAAATGATCAACAGCTCAAAGATTTATTTTTTATGTACGGAAAATCCAAAACAACGAAGCCAATTTCCTCAAACTTTCCTCCCAAACTCCTTTAAATCAATTTGAAACTGTGCAGTGGTGGTAGTTTTCTTTTATTTTCTGTTCTTTTTTCGTTTAGTTCTTCTTCTGATCCCCCGTTTGCAGGAGGGAAAAGAAGGGAATACACAAAGAAAAGAAGAGATTGAATGGAGAGTGTAGTTTGCCAAGGGTTGGTGTTATCTGCAATTTTTTCATGGATTGTAATAGCTTGTTTTTTCGATGTAACTAAAAAGTTTAGATCTCTGCTGCAACCTTGGGCCTCTCACCATGTTGTTGGAGGAACTATCACCATACTCAAGATCCAGGTTTTGACCAAAATAAACGATACCCAGATTGTCGTTTTACTTTTGGTTCGATCATTTTTGTTTTTTGTTTGATGGGATTTTGTTTTTGTTCTTCTTCGTTTTCAGAAACATCAGCATAAATTCTTGGATGCTCTCTTTTCTGGGTTGTCCTGTGTGGTTTCTGTGCCCTTCTACACCGCGTTTCTTCCGTTGCTTTTCTGGGTGTGTTTTCTACTTTTCTTTCACTTTTTGGATAATTTTGATTTGTAGTTTTTCTCATGGGCTGTTTCCTTTTATGATGTTTCCAGAGTGGGCATGGGAAATTGGCCAGGCAAATGACACTGCTGATGGCCTTCTGTGATTATCTAGGAAACTGCATAAAGGTACTTTTTTTACATGGTTTTATCGTTTCTTTTATGATAATGTGTTGAATGAAGTAAATTTTAATATTGATTTGCTTTTTGCTTGATGGTCTGTGTTTTTAGGATGTGGTATCAGCTCCTAGACCAAATTCTCCGCCTGTTAGAAGAATAACGGCCACAAAAGATGAGGAAGACAATGCTTTGGAATACGGGTTGCCTTCTTCGCATACTCTCAACACAGTATGCTTATCTGGGTATGGAGGTTCCCTACTTACATAAACCTTTTGATTTGGCAGCTGTGCGAGCATTTGCGGTTCACATTTTATCAATAAGTTGTTCTCTAAATGACTTTGAGAAAATGGTTATGTATACACCATAAAACTTTGATGGAAGTACTTTGAGGGTATCTAAAGAGGGATGATTGTGTTGCTTATTGTCCTTCAATATTTTCCGAAACACCTAGAACAGAATATATATATATATATATATATGATGGAAACTTTATAGTTCCACATGTCGGTAGGATGAGAAAACAAAGGAAAACTAAAATAAGAGCTTTGGAGGTTTGATAGATTGTCAGTCCTTTACAATAAAGTAAGCACTATACCATATTTACTTGTCAAGCAACTTATCAGCTGATATTTTCCAGATTCCTTGTATACTACGTTCTATCCTATATACAGAGCGAAGATGCTTGTGTGAAACTTGGTGTGGTCACCCTTGCTTGCTTGCTTGTGAGCCTAGTCGGTTTTGGTAGGTTGATTTTCTTCAGAAGTTCTTGGTGTTGCTCTCGGCTTTCCTTTTTGCAATATTCAGCCGAATTTTGTTTCATTGGTAGGAAGGGTCTACCTCGGCATGCACAGCTTAATTGATATCGTTGGTGGTCTCATCATCGGGTTTGTCATTCTTGCGATGTGGTTAACAGTCCACGAATATGTGGATGCCTTTATTATCTCTGGACAAAATGGTAAGTAAATCTACATTCAACACACTTGTGTTTTCATAGGCCGGAAGAATCTGTCTGAGCAGGTTGAATTTTCACCAATCCAATGAGGTGATTAGGGATCTAAACCGGGGGTTTGACATTTCTGTATAAAGAGGGTACATGCTAGCTTGTAGTTCCTGTAAAGATGGGAACTTTTAGGGATAGTGAAGTTAGTCTTCTATCTCCCCGGCCTTGGTTCCGTTGATTAAAATGACCATCGACCTTTTTAACTTACAAAATATGATTGGTAATCTAAATGCTTGAAACAAAATTATTCTCATGGTTATAGTTGAATAATTGAATGTTGAAACATAATACATTTTTTTTATATTGTTTATGCCTACTTTTCATGTTGTAGTTACATCATTTTGGGCTGCTCTGAGCTTCCTCTTACTTTTTGCGTATCCCACTCCCGAGTTTCCAACTCCAAGTTTCGAGTATCATACTGCCTTCGACGGCGTTGCATTTGGAATTGTAAGTAATTGATCACCCGTATAGCATTGATGCTATACAAGTCTTAGCTACTTTCTGTTATCACCGGATTTATTGTAGGAATGCATTTTCGATGAATTATTGCCTTTAAAGTTAATTAACATCCTTGAATGCAAAAAAGTTAAGATCATAAGCACATAGAAACAACAAATTAGTATTCGTGAGAACTGCGATCCGTTGCTTTCAGTTAAGAAGAGGAAATTCTGTGGGGCAAACACCATATCATCCTGTTTTGATAAGATAGCTGACGATGTTCGTGCCTTGAAAATTTTGAAATTGGCGGTGTCACAGCATTTGCTCTTGTGAACTTCATGGTTGACAAACCACTATGTTTATGGTTAGAATTATTTAGAGCTGAAATTATGTTACACAATAGCTTATAGAATTACCCCATTAGAGTCTTATCTATTCTGTACAGTAAAAATTAGCTTTGGTTTGTCAAGTTCTTTCGGAAACTTTGGATTTTTATAGTTTAGTACACCAAAGAGAAATGCCCCTTCTTTCCCTCCAAAAAGCCTATGGTTAGTTAGCAAATCAACTCCTGATGGCATTAGGGAGTGACGGTTGCTGCGGCAAGTTATTTTCTGTAGCCGTTGGATCATTTAGAAATTGCATCAAGAGTAATTATAAGCCTGGTGTTCTGCATTTTGACAAATATTATTGGCATGAATAAATGGATATCGACACATGCCAAAACAGAAAGGATGAAGCAAATTCAAGTAGGTGAAATGACGTGGTTAGTGTTATTCAACCATGCTGGCATGGTATTTGGTACCATTATAACAGTAAACGTCCTAATCTTGGGAATGTACCGAGAAACAATTCTGTATCTTGTTATTGGCATATAGAATATGGTTACAGATCGTGATTAGTAATGTGCTTATCATCCAAGTGATGATGTTGGGTTTGTTCTATTGCATTGGCTGTTCATCTCCCTACCTACCCTACAGATGAAGCAGATAAAAAGGAAGTCACTTTGCTTTAAGCCCTGTGTTTATAGGAACCCGAAATTATACATAGGCGTGCATGTTACTTAGTATCATTCATTGGACGAAACAAGTAGGGTACAATATTTGCATTTGCATCATGAAAATCGATCGATCGATCCTCCCATTCGACTGCATCCACCAACAGATATACCAGGTTTTGAATTTACATTCATCAATGTAACTTTAAAAGTGTTAATGTTGAGCAGGTGGCCGGGATTCAGCAGACATACCACCAGTTCCACCACGAAGCAGTTCCACAAATATTTACCTCTGAACTCACGATTCCCGCTTTTCTGGGAAGAATGCTTGTTGGGATACCAACAATCCTGATGGTCAAGTTCTGCAGCAAGGCTCTCGCAAAATGGATTCTCCCGGTAGTCTCGAACACGTTGGGTATCCCAATAAAATCAACCAGCTATATCCCAATGCTTAATGGTTCAACTGCAGAGAAGAAATCCAGTGAGATTAAGCAATCAAGTTATATCCACAAGATGTTATTTTTCTCCGACCAGGATTTATTTGATGTCGACACCGGTATCCGCTTCCTTCAGTATGCAGGCCTTGCGTGGTCGGTCGTAGATCTTGTCCCGTCTCTCTTCTCTCACCTGAGGCTGTAACCTGTTTTAGTGGCAGCCTGCAGATGATTTGTAAATTCATTTGTTATGTTTGTTCGGTACTGAATTTGTCCATTTTCTTTTTTGTTAATGAAATGGTCCCCAAGAGTACGTTGGCAGCTTTGTACTCCCCTTGGCTTTAAAAAATGTTAGCATCTTCCTCCCATTTGGAAGTATTTTTGGTCCTCAGTTTCTTTTCAACTTGCTGATATTAGTACTCCATTGCTGGTCATTTGCAAAGCAATTCCTTGACCATCCTTTTATTATTGAAAGGATAAAATTTTCTTCAATTTCTAAGGATATTTTGCCTCGCCAAATCCTTTAGGGTGCGTTTGGTTCATTGAATGTAAAATTACCAGTGAGAATAAAAGATTACCAG
The DNA here is from genome assembly GCF_006381635.1 of Hibiscus syriacus. Taxonomy (NCBI): domain Eukaryota; kingdom Viridiplantae; phylum Streptophyta; class Magnoliopsida; order Malvales; family Malvaceae; genus Hibiscus; species Hibiscus syriacus. The sequence continues at coordinate 199,074 of NW_024063073.1, read as the reverse complement.
TGTGAATAAAAGATTACCAGAGAATAAGATTACTGAGAATGTTGTATTTTGTGTTTGGTTATTTTAGCAGAAATGTAAGATTACCGTGTTTGGTTAAAGGAATAAAAGATTATTGGAATGTATATTTGACCAAATTATCCTTATTATATTTGTATAATATTAATTATAAAATATTTATATATTTTCTTTAAAAAATTAAATTATAATATTTATATAATTTTTCTACAAAATTAAAAATATAAAAAAGGTTTAATAAAAGGGTAAAAAAAATTTAACCCATGAACTTCATATAAAATTTTAATTATAGTTTTTTTTTGTAAATCTAAAATAATTTAAGGATAAATTTGTAATTTAACCTTCTTAGAATTTTTATTATTCAACGACAAAAAAAGAATATTTTTGAAAAAAAATAAAAATTTAAGGGCATTTTAGTCCAAAACGCAGGTAATGTTACAATACCTAAGGGAAATGAGGTAATGACATTCCCAGTAATATACCCCAAAAAATCTACTATTAGTAATAAAACATTGTCGGGAATAAGATTTCCGGCCAACCAAACATGAAAATGTGGGATTCTCATCCCCATAATCCTTGAACCAAACACTCCCTTAGGGTAAACTATTTATTGAGTACCTAAACTATTAGTTTTGATATGTTTTAGTACATGAACTTTCAATTTTTTCAAAAACATACCAATTGGACTTTATATTAAATTAATTCAAAATTAGAATATAAAACTTCATGCACTTAAAAGTAATTATTTTTATGTGTTTGGGTGTTTCTTCTAAAATGTAAAAGGAGGTAGTCTCTTCTCTTGTAATCACAATTTGAATAATTTTTCTTCTCGATTACACATGCTTTTAGAGTATATTTCTACAAGTGTTGATATATGTGCCTTTAAAGTTGTTCACCAACAATTTCTCTTCGTAGTTTTTGCGGTGAATTTCATCTTCACACTTTGGATTACCAAGAATCTATTCTCGGATGCTCGATTAGAGCCTTTGACGGAGTCTGCTTGAACGACCACTCTCGAGATTTATTAAGATAAAACAACATCAACATCAGTAGCAAATATACGAAGCCGTATAGGGTACAATTGCATGCTCATTATTTTTTTAAAAAAAATTATTAAATCTAGTTCAATGTGTTAATAAAAAAGAGAAAAAAAATTACATACTTTTGTTTATAATATTGTATTGTTTTAAATAGGTAAAGTACTCATTTAGTCCCTAAACTATCAGTTTTTTTGGATAAATCATAATTTTATTATCCAAATAGCAAAAGCTACAAATACAATCAGGGTTCAATACAAAACATTTACAATACAAAAATCAGTGGTCATCGATACCCCAATGTTTGTAGAGGGTAAGATTCGCATTATCTACTCTATTGTATTTCCTGCCATTAAGTTGAAGACAAACAATAGATTTGATATTCTTTAGAAGTTCATTTACAGGTCTAGTTCGGCCTTGGTACAGTCTTTTGTTCCTTTCTTCCCAGAGCAAGTAAACCAATGCATTCAAAGCATTCCTCATTACAGTAGATAACAATGATTTTCCTTTCCAGTTTGAGCTCGCCATTTCCAAGAATTCTTCCCAAAGGTATCCTGTAAAATGCAAACCAGAAAAAGAGAAGATGCGTTCCCATAGAAAAACAGCAGTAGGGCATAATAAGAAAAGGTGATCCCTAGTTTCCACATCAGAGTTACATAAAAGACAAGAGCAGTCATTAGTAATACCGATTTGGTGAAGACGATCCTTGGTGGGTAGTCTGTCAAGTAGAGCCATCCAGGTTATCATACTATGTTTTGGAATGTGCAGGGAAAACCAAACGAGTTTTTGCCAAGGGACCTTCTGATTTTTAGACCGAATAGAGTCCCATATCGAGCTTGCATTGATAGGACCCGGATGAAGGAAATTTTGCACCTCTGATCTCAATTTAAGAAGTCTTCTGAGACACCAGTTTGTGTTGAGCTTAAAACTATCAGTTTTGGTCCGTTTTAGTACATAAACTTTCAATTTTTTTCAAAATTGTACCTAGTGTTTAATTTTTATTTCATTTTAATATCCCATTATTAAAAACTTAACGCATTTAGTACCTAAACTATTAATTTTAAACTATTTTAATACCTAAAGTTTTATTTTTTTCAAAACTTAACGTTTAATTGCTTTACTTCCTTCCTTGTATTAATCATCATCGTCATATTTTCTCGATTTTCTAAATTTTAAATACCATTATCATCTACATAGGCGTGAAAGTTGTGTCAACAGATGCCTAATCATCGAAATTAAAAAAGATGAACCGATTATAATCGTTGTCGCCTATTTATTCTATGAACAATGAGACAATTTTAACTACGAATATGAAATCTGTAATAGCCGAGCCACTGAAATTCACAAGCTTATGAACCTATAATTTGACAGAGAGTTGACTCCATCAATTGCAATAGCAGGGGCCATGGAGGGAAGGACCAGGCCTTGTCGTTGTCCACACCAACTTATTATTAGACATCAAACAGTAAAAAACAATGTCTATAAATGTTGTCAGCAGAGGGCAATCATTAATAAGGAAGAAAGCCCCCCCCTACTGCTCACTTACAAAATTGTACATCTTTCGTTTGGCACTGAATTTAACAACATTGACCTTTCGGTTTTAATTTTTAAAAAAATTATACCATACAAGTTATTAATTTGTATTTTTTATTTTAATTATAACGTATAAAAATATATGAATTTAAGTGATTTGAGAACCCTTTCCAAGCATTATAATAATTTATGCAATACATTGAGAATAAAATGATAACATTTGCATTAACTAATTTATTTTAGTGAGTTAAAGGAGTTGTTGTTCCTAAAAATTATGGGTCCTAGCACCAACGACTGTAGAGTGATTGAGAGTCGAGAGTATATATATATATTGTGCAAACAAAAAAAAGAAAAAAAAGTCGTAATAGATAATTATTATTACCAAGTACAACATTATGTGGACAAAAAAACTAGATTGTCTTCTTTGAAACATCCTCATTTCCCCATCTTTATAAGCTCTTGGGCTGTAGAAAATTGAAACCATGGTCAGGAGATAATGTAGAACGGAAGGGAAGAGGAATTTGGTGGCATACATGGGAAGTTCAGGCATCTGCTACTATTTTTTTTCTCGGGTTTTTTTTTTGGTTGCCCCTCCAGTTCCAAAGACTCGAAGTTGATACATTGCTTAAGCGATAACAAACTTCTTACTACTTGAACCAACCCTATTGGTAATTTTTTTCTGGTTTTTAATCTATATGTATCTAGACCATGAAATGTAAACAATGTAATTCAGTTTCTTGGAACTGAATATTATGTTGCTGCAAATTTTCTTTTCCTTTTTTAAGTAGATGATATTGAGAAAGATGTGGTTATGGTAAGGCTCAAGCACACTTTTCCCCAAGCCACCCCTCCCCCACCAAAAAAAAATCTGCTACCATTTGTATGGAATTCTTTTGATGCAGAGACCAAACTTAGTCGGTTTCCTTGTGTTTGATGGTATAGAAACGTTGTTTTGTCTTTAATATTAGAAATGCATAGCATTTGTTCGTGTTGGACAACAAACATTTGAATCAGCATGGTTGGTCTGTTTACATATTAATCACTATAGACTGATACAAGTAGTCAGTCTTGCTCACTGCATAACGCTGCTGCTTGAACTTGTAAGAGTACCTCCCTCCAATAGGGGTGCTTATCGAGAGAGTCGATAGTGAATTGGGTTAAAATTTTGCTAGACTTAACTCATTGCTTGTTAATCTCGTTAAAATTTTGCTCGACTCGTGTTTGTCAAGAAAGCTTGTTGCTCGAGTCGTTGCTCGTTAAGCTCGATGCCCGTTGCTCATTAAGCTTATCGAAATTTTTACCTTATTTCTTAACTATAGGTAAAATCTAGTAATACTATAAAGAGACTAATATAAACATAAATTAATAAATTTAACCAAAAAAAATATTAAAATAGTGTATGAAGTAATTTCAAAGTCTAAACTCTAAAGTAACAATTCATAATCAAACTTATCGAGTCAAGTTGAACTTTGCTCGACTCAACTCATTAAGGTATCGAGTCAAACTCGAGTTCGAGTCAACCCGAGTTGAGTTTTTATCAAGCTTTAAGCTAGTCGAATTCGAACAACTCAACTCATTAAGCATAACCTCCAAAGCAAAACAAAATAATTGTCATAAACCATGTTCAATTATATTACTAGTTGTCCCAAAAGGCTTAAAACTGATTAATAAAAGATGACAGATTTTCCTTGCCAAATGCAGTAGTTTCGTAGAGATAAAGGAGAGTGAAGAATACAAATTGTTCATGTAAGCCAGTCCAGTCCTTCCATGAAAAACTTGACCCAAAGTCTCGGCTCAAAAGCTGGATTGATTGTTCATACTGACAATTAATTGACCAAATTTTCAAACTCCATTCAGAGTGGAAATTAAAATAAAAGAGGAACAGTCATTTCTCTATGATGAGATGAGATGGGAAGGCATGCCACTGATTGAAAACAAAAATGAATGAGGAACAGTCATTTCTCTATGAAACAAAAGGACAATTCGCTGAAATTATGCTGAGCCGGTGGACATTTCTATTGCCAAAAACAAAAATGGAAGAGGAATAATCATTTTTTCTATGAAACAAAGGTTGGACATATTACAAAGCAGATAGATCAAAGTAAGGATCCTTCCATCATAGAGATTACCATAAAGCACAGGGACCATGATCTACCGTTCTTTCAAATGCCTTTTATCTGTATCCATCGGCTTCTTGGGGGTGTCATTTTTTCGCCATCTCCATGACCTAAACAACAGGTAAACCTTGTTATTTTATTCATACAATCTTTTCAGATTGAGGGTTATTGCACGTGTATGCATAAATGGAAACTCGTGTATTTTTATCTTTATCGCTACTGATAATTTGGTTGTATATGTCGTGTCAATTAAAATTGAGGATGCATCATTGCATACCTTAAAGTGTTAGCGTCTAGGCCTTGGCTGGAACCGGAATTCAGCTAATAGTGCTATATGATCGGATGACCACTCAGGAGAAGGAAGTGCTGTGTCTTTCCTCAAGCTATCCTCATCCAAGAGTTCCAGTAAGGACTCCACTGTTAAAGAGTCCGCTGAAAGCACAAGACAGACATGCAACCGCATTAGATAAAAAATCAAGCATCTAAGTAGACAAGAATCTCATAGATGAGACGTCAAGATAAGTTATAATTTGTATATGCACTATCCTATCATTCAAGTGTTTTAAAAGAATTACCCACCTGTGTAAAATATGTAATCCAGGGTGCCGATAAAATCTCTTGTGCAGTTTGTGAATAAAGGTTCATTAGTTGTCATGTCCATTTTTCTTCTCTGATGTTCCAAACCAAGACCAGCACCTCTTGCAAAGGGTGAGTAGGCACTAACCTGTTCAGAGACACAAACTTTGTCAAACACAGCCCTTTAATGATGTATAATCCTATCCTCTTTCTCCATTGAAGCCTGTTTCCATTATTTTCTTAAAAAACCTATCAAAACATTGCAATCAATGATGATTTATAGGCAAAAAAACATAAGCTTTCTATAGAAGCAGGAGAGAGTTTACCAGTGGTAACTGATGAGTCAACTTGCTGTGAGGACGCAAAATTGCAAGAGGGTCTACCAATAATTCTGGATGCAGTGGATCTACCTTTCCCATGGCAAGGAGTGAATGGGGAGCACTGTACAAAAATATATTTAACTTGGTGAAAGCTTAAGACAACAAAATGGATCTCAAGCACTAAATAATCTAACATTGGGTAAAGGATAATAGGGTTACCTCCCAGGAACTGAATTAAAATCGCCACACACCAACATTGGAATGTCTGCACTAGCAGCTATTTTCTCTAATCCCTTTAAGAGAGTGTGCACCTAAAACATTAAAAAGAAAACAAAAAATGAGTGAATATTCTGAAAACACATGTATGTATAAATAGACATACAAATTAAAGAAAAAACTAAAACCTGCCAGATTTTGACATCCTTCAACTCTGGTGGAACATTTACATGTGTGTTTGCCTGCATTCCAAAACCAGGAATAGAAGGAAATAGTTATACATAAAATGGAAGAGTTGCAAACAATATAATAAATATGTAAACTGTATTTAGATAAGTCAACTTTCATGAATGTAAAGAACAGCCCAACTTTGAGAAGAAATGAGTATGGCTAACATTTCCATGCCACATTTGAAAAAAATAAAAATTGAAAAGTAATTAAAGAGACTAAAAGAACCAAAATGCATATCAAATACAGTACAATACAATACAATAGAGAGAGCACATAATCTATCTAATCCAATTGGCATTTGGTTAGTCATAATATAACTTGCAAAAGTTTCATGGGATTTTGTTACTTCTAATCTATGTTAGTCAGAGGGTGTGTGTCAAATACAAATGTGTCAAACACAGGTATGGTAAGATTTTTCCAAGATTTGGGATTAATTTGAAGGATCCTTAAAAGTCATCCCCATATCTATATGTCAGACAGTGTCGCACATGGGCACTCTAACAAAAAATAAAGATTCGGAGCAACATAGCTTCTAATTGCTAGAATGTGCTTATTTTCACAATAAAACTTTCTAGCTGCAAAACTAAAGGATTAAAAATACTATTTATCGAAATATAGGTACACTCCTTAACCATTTAGTACATTACACCAGTTTTCTGCAGCACAACCAGCTTCACATCTGCAGCTTACAGAGCGATTCACACCTGTACTCGGATCTAGAGCCTGCATACAGACCAACTGCAGGACTATGTAGCAACAAATCATGCACTTCCATTTCTATGAAACCATCTATATATTCCCCTCTTACAACAAGACCAAAAAGTTGTGCTAAAGGTTCAGTTAGAATAGCATAAGACAAAACCCAGGTAACATAAACCATTAGTTGAATTTTTTTTTTTTTTTGATAGGAATAGGAAGCCTCGTTAAAAACCTCCCTCATAGTTGACCCTTTCCTAATAGAAAGGATCAAGTAGTGGAGGGAGGAAAAGAGTGCCTCATTTTATTACCAAACCAGATTACATAAGACTTAACAATACAGCAGATGCTTTTACATTAGACTTAACAACTTCTGCTACTTCAAGAACCTACAGCCATAGGAAAATGAACTATAACTAAAACATACAATCAACCGATCCCCTGCTTTGCTAAACATTAGTTGAATTCAAGCCAGCCAGGTTAAACATACTCCTAAACTACCATTCTTCAAAACAGATGCGGCATGAAACCATGTTCAACTTGCCAACAGCCCAATAAAAAAACTTGATCAAGCTTATCAATCATCACTACTCACTAGTCATGTGATGTCATGTTTTGACCATTAATAAATCATGGAACTAAAATCATGTAAAATTAGAGAACATGTAATAGAGAGGACCAGCAAGTAGCATAGAAGAATAAAATCAACAATTTTTTACCACACAGAGAAGCTGTCGTTTCCCAGGATTGTCAGCTCCTTGATTGCTAAACTTTGCTTCCAAAACCACAATTAAAGCAACATTATCCTGCAGATAGAAAATTTTACATGATATTATTATAGAAGTATGTACTGTAAGAGAAAGGATACAGATCCAAATTAGTTATAATCGATTTATTACTTTAACCAAACGATTTAAAGCAGCTTTTTTCTGAGTAGTTTGAACTGCAACCTCAGTCAAGGATTGAGCTGCCTTATTAAATTCAACCTGCAAAAGACATTATTTACTTTAGCATAGGAAAATATGCATAAATCCATATAGAACATTAGAAATACTTCCAAACCTCATATTTTTTGACATGGGAAAATCTATCTCTACGGAAAAAAGTAGCACAACCATCAATTGTTTGGATATTTCCACCATAAACCTGCAGTATAGACAACATATATTATTCATAAGTGTAATACCACGAAATCATTGAGATGAGAACCTTGGGAGTTCTTATGCAACCTCATTTGTCTTCCTCTTATACAAAGCTTGATACCCATGTTTGTCCAGCTCAGGGGCAAAAAAATCCTCAAAATGATCATTTTGCACCTAAAAAGAAGATAACAGTTGGTATTTAGCGACACACGGTGTTCATCTAGATGACCAAAGACTGAAGCTGCTTTCTTGCTAATGATGAGTTGAATGCACCTAAAGAAATTCTGGCCTACAAAATTATTTCTCATTTAACTGTTGTCTCTTCTTTTGTTTTGGGAAAACTCCTTACTTTCTTAACAAAGATGGAGCAAGAGTGAAATAATTTCCATATTAGCATCACTCATCACCACTTTCACTCTTATATCAACTAGTTGAAGGAAATACACTCCTTTAGTATACACACACATATAATGATGCTTTGTATCTAAAAGGAAAAAACGGGATACAATTTAACATAAACCCACATCTATATTTAAAATTGAAAAAAGTGCACAAGCTCTATATCTCCACCCAAAATGTAACAGCAAACACTAAACATAGAAGCGATTTTTATCATGCAAAAAAACTTCAAAGCTGTTTTCCAGTTCAAAACGGTTCTAAAATGTTGCTATCACCATTCATCAGATATTAACTGAAAGTATTACCTCTTGAAGACAGACTATGTCTGCACGATAACCAACAATTTCCCGCAACAAGTTCTGCCTGCGATATGGCCAAGAAAGAGCCCACGAAGGACAATAACTGTATAACTCACTGCTGGCATAAGAGTCGGACAAAATGTTGTACGACAGAACTGTAAAAGTTCCAGAGGATGAAATACGGCCATCTGAATCAAGCGGACCCATCATATCAGTTCCACTTAATGGGATCAAACGCCGAGGAATAGGGGAAGGAGCAGGAATAACACGAGATGTCAAGATAGTATTGGGATGTCCAACAGGTAGTTTCGTTTCTGCAACAACGACGACACACTCAAACTTGAGAACATGGCCAATATCATCTGCTGAGGGTGTATATGTTTTAGAGCGTCCAACTTCAAACCAGGTTTCACCACCACTCCTCTGTGTAACTGCACCAGGATACAGAGGTGTAGAACCATTTGTCAAGCTAGCACTTGATGCTGAACCAGATAAGCTAGAATTAATTACTCCAGACCCTGTGCTATTGAAACGGCCAAATATTTCTTCCTCTTCATTTCCATTTTCATTTACAGCACTTGCAGCATGGTCATGCAGAACACGGTGATGCTGCCACGCATCTGAGAAGCACTTAGGAGAGCAATGGTAACTTTTAGCAACAGGTATTTTAGCCTTAAGACAACCTAGGCACTGCAATGTGGCTTGCTCAGACGGATGTACACTACAGACAGCAACTTTTTTATCACTTTGTATGCGATACCTGCGAAACAGAACCAAGAGAGGACCATTTTTCATTAGACAGGTAATATAAATGGAAAAATTGAAACAGTCAACCTTTTATATAAGTTTCCAATTAATTCCCAGACAAATGAAAAGATCTTACACCATAACAAAAAGTGCACAAGATATAGTCAACATAATCTCTTTTCCAGAACAAGAATCCAGCAATTACACTAAGAATGCAAAATATCCTGCTCAAAATTGTTCAGTGAAACTACAAGGGTCCCAGAGTGTCTCTCTCATTAGCATAGTGGTTAAAGATTTTTGTGCAAGGAATAATCAATCAATTCAACTTTATTACTACTTGCTACATGTAAACTGATGTAATTGCCTAATGGGAAATAAATTGTTCTAGGATCTTTCGAGATGAAACATATGGAAATCACTGCAATATCCTATTACCTTCCAATGGACCAGAGCATCTCTGATAATTTCCAGAATGTAACTAGACTTACTTTCAAATAGAAAAGGTTGACATAGGCAATAAAATATTAAGGCTTAATTATAAAATAAGTGTCCAAATTATACCGCTTTTCCTAAATAGGTGCTCAAACTTTTTTTTGAATCATCCAGGTGTCTAATGTTACAAACGTTACCATTTAAGGTGCCTGGGACATAACGACCATTAAAAATACCGTTAAGTGACGTTTCATTCTCTGATAATTTTGGGGAAAAAATGAAAAAATATATAAAATTCTTAAAATTACCAGAAAGTGACATGTGTCACTTAACGGTGGAATTTAACGGCCATTACAGCCCGAACACCTAAAGTGGTAACGTTTGCAACATTAGGCACCTGGATGATTCAAAAAAAAAGTTTGGGACCTATTTGGGGAAAGCAGTATAGTTTGGGCACTTATTTTATAATTAAGCCAAATATTAAATGCCTTATTACCACCTTTTTAGCTGTTAATGGGTTATCACTATACATCCACTCTTGTAGCTGAATGATTCCTCCTTTGTATAATCAACATTTTATATGCAGCACTTTCCAAACCAACATTTTATATGTAGTACTTCTCAATGTAAGTTGAAACATTCTAGCAAACTTCACAGAGAAAAAAATGCCAGGGTGGTCACAATAATAATAACACCCATACCAATTATCATTAGCCACAGAACATTCTAACTTGAAGACCCTATTTATCATGGCATATTTTGCAACTATGAAGTGTCATTCCAATCCAAGCAGAGACAGCAGATAACAACAGAGAGGTGGATAGCAACAAGCCAACAACTTAAAAACCGAACTATACATTCCCCAAAGTAATTATTCATAAACACCTAACAAAGAAGTTCCATACACTGTATTTACTAAAAACAAATAACAATCAAATAAAATCAAAAACAAAAAACTAGATCAAACCCAATTGGTCAAAATGAGAAGCTTCCTTAATGCTAACATAAAAATGGTTTCTTTAATTTTTATTCAAGCTCATTCTGGTAAAAACATAGTTAGTGTAAGATTAAATCAAACCCCAATTCGCTCCCTCCCCCAACAAATAATACACAATGCTATTGAGGGATTTAAGAACACTTACCACTTATACCTCAGGAAGTGACCATCGAGAGGGGATGACTCAGGCACGTCATCGGTAGTAACAGTCTTGTCAGGTCGGCGTAAGAGCAGGTAAGGCGTGAGCTCGCAGCCAACAATTGGTATATCAGAAGGGAGGTGCACCCGTAGCACGCTCAGCATGCTTCAACTTCCTCGTCTTCCTTTGTCACAGTTAACAACGATCACCGCTGTTTAAGCCTGTCAAAACCAATCCCACACTAACAGTATCAGCAGAACAAGATATGACCTCGAAAATATGAGCAATCCTATTGGGGCGGAGTCCAGGCGGATCAACCATTTACTTGAACCAAGCACCCGCCAGCCTTGACCCAAAATCACCCTTTCTTTTCCTTCGATCAAACTAACCTAATTCAATATTGAAATAAAATGCGAAGTTAACAACGGATCTTGTAACAAACTTTAGGGTTCCGAAAAGAACCTATCCACGGAATGGGCAAAGGGGGAAACGAGAGATGGAATGGTAATTAGGGTTTTACATACGAACTGAATAGAATATTCAGAAGTGGGAGGTGTCGCGGCGGAGCGATGGCGGAGGTATGGCTGCGCAGCGCAAGGGTGGTTTTGTTTGGGTTTTCCCCTCGTTTATTGGGAGCTTAGCTCTTTATAAAGATCGAAGGCAAGGGGACTCGCAGTTTTTTTCCTGATTTTCCTTAATATTATTTTTGGATAAACTACGCTTCTAGCCACTAAACTTTAGCATGTTCTTCTTTTGCTTATCCAAATTAGAGGTAAATAAAGAAATTGAGTAAACTAGAATGTCTGGACGATTTACAAAATAGTTAGTTGAATCAAATTTTTATTTTATTTATAATTAAATTTCAATTTTTATAATATTAAATAATTATTTTATACTTAGAATAGTGAAAATAATTTTAAAATACTAATAAATTATTTTTAAAACAGAAACTAAATAACATTCCTAATTGTTTGATCTATCGTTTGTAATCATTAAAATGGGCCTACGTGTCAGCACATTTACCGACGTAGCATGTTCCATGTAAAATATAAATTATGTTCATATTTCAGGTGATCTGTTACATAAATAAGGACACTTCTTTAAGAAATAATCTTTTAAAAGGCGTTGTTACGTAAATTAACTCCGTCCTGTACTAAAAGTTGATGTCATTTTAAGAAATAAAACTTTTTTAATACTATTTTGATAAATAAAAAATTAAAAGAGTATTATTTCAATAATTTAACCATTAACAAATCAATAATCTTTGACCGAGGGATAAGGCACTGGACTTGTAATGAACCTACATTCTATAGAAATAGTTCAGAATACTCTTTGTTGCCTCACTAGACCATTGGTATTCATCGTCTTCTTTTTTATTTTCTTATCTCGTGAATTTTTTTAAAATTTTAATAATTTTATCTTTATGACACGTTTTTCCTCTATTTTTACGATATTTTTTTTTGACATGATTTTGGTATTTGTATCGATCGTTTTGGCCTTTATATTTGATTAATTTCCTCAGGGTTAAATTTAACATTGTATAGATTGATTAAGATAATGCTTATTTATTATCATGATAATCTTCTCTATTTATGACCCTCGAATTAAATTTGGATGCACGGTTTGTATTCGAAAATAATTTTCTTAGGATGCTCTATTCTTATTTGCTATTGTCGGTGGTCATTCACTAATTCAATCCATTATTGTGTTTCGTTTGCTGATGTAGTTAGATTTATCTGTATCTATATTCTTATTTGCGATTGTCACTGCTTATCTCGTGAAAAAAGGCACTACATAACCTTATATTTTTGTTTTAACAAATACAGCCAAGTGTATCGACTGTGAACATCAAACGACACATAATACATAAAATAATAGGATAAATTATGTGTTCAGTGCTTAAATTATCAGTTTTAGTTCGTTTTAATACTCAAACTTTTAATTTTTTTAAAACCATACCTAACAGTTAGTTTTTGTTTCATTTTAGTATCTATCGTTAAAAACTTAATAGAACTGTTACACATTGACACTTTTTTATGGATAAATTACATTATTCATCCCTTAACTATCTTCTCACATATTCTGGTCATTGAAGTTTAATTTTTTAATTTAATTTTTTAAATGTCATATTATTCCTAATTTAATTACTCTAACTTTCAAATTTAATTTTTATTTTAATTATATATTAATAAAATAAAGGAAATCATGTCACAAAATATTATCAATTAAATAAATTAAAGTGATTAAAACATTAGCGATTTGAAAGTTGAGAATTTAAATTGAAAATGTTTAAACCTTAATGACCAAAAAAGGAGTGAGAAGATAGATAATGGATGAATATGTAATTTACCCAAAAAATATCACGTGCAGAAGTTTCGTTAAATTTTTAACGATAGTACTAAAATGAAACAAAAAAACGTTAGGTATGGTTTTGAAAAAATTAAAAGTTTAGGTATTAAAATGAATAAAAATTAATAATTTAATTACTAAATATGTAAGTTATCCTAAATAATAATAGGGATTGGTCCCCATGCATCAGGGACAATAAGTTGGTAATGAGCTTTATGTTGGGTCAAAAATGTTGAAAATAAAGCAGCTTGATATCGCTTTAGCTATATCTCAGGTTAGAATCATTATCTATGCAGAAAATCCCTGTCGGAAGACTTACCCTCTAAAACTATGTGTGCGACGTAGGTCAGTTCGGATTAGTTAGAGTAAAACCTTATCAACAAGTTGAAAATGAAGCCTATTAACTTCTCCTTGTGAACAAGTAAGACAAACGTTGGGTATATTATCCTTACCTACAATTATACTACATAACTAAAAAATGATCTTAAGGTCATTTTGTGAAGGGTGTCTAAGGCACTAATGCCACAATTCAAAGTCACTTGGAGATTTGGGATACTGGTAGTAGATTTTCTTTTTTATTTCTGGAATTATTATTCAAAAAAACCTTATGTTAAATTGATGTTTCAAATTATTTATTGATACCAACAATGGCATATACAAAAATATTTTTTAAAGTGACCCACGTATATTAATTTACTGATTCATATTCTATTACGTAGATCTTTAAAACAGTATCTCATATGCTCAAAGTGGTTGAGTGATGAATAAGAAATTGATGCTAAAAGTAGTGTACATGCGAATTGTGTTATGTAAGAAAAATGAAAAAACATATATCTCACATTGGTAGAATATTAAGCATTAGAATTATTTATATTCACCAACCTGCTTATTAATCATTGAATGACTTGGGTTAAAATTGTGTCTCGTGTGCGGGGCTTGCAAAACCAAGCTTGCCAAACCCTTTGAGATTTGGGGTGCATGATGTGGGCGACGCGAATGTTCGATTGGTTGTGTCCTTCAGGTTCTCTGGATATTTTAATGAAGCTTATATTTTTTTAATATTAAATAGGATATTACTTGCAATTCACGAATATATTTGATATGATACGGTGTTAATTGATTATTTCTGATTTTATTCGAATACTAATTAACAGTTGAAATATTTTTAAGGCGGTATTAATTGATTATATCTGATTTTATTCAAATACTAATTAATAATTTGAATATATTATTTCCAATTTGTATCCGTTGTGAAACACTATAAATACCGTGCTAACCTTATGATCTCGCAAGTTGTGCTGCCGTTCGCTGATCATATCGTTGTTGTATCCTGGGAGACAAGTGACCAAGATATCTCGAGAGCCAAGGAGTGACCAGAAATCTGTCTTAAAAAAACTGCGTATTTACAGGCCTCAACCAACTCTTGGGGTGCCTTTATTAAATAACCTTTCTTTGGATTCGGAAACAATCCAAAAGAGTATCTCGCCTCCTTTCCTTTCATCATTACTCGGTGATATGGGGGTTGCAACCTGCCATTTAACCATGCCTGCAACAAACAACACACTTAAATTAACCATTTCAACTTGGAATCTCAGTCATTATAATGTATGCTAGTAATGCAAATAAGATTATCTTTAGGGACTTGCGTTATTCATATTCAGAGTTTGGTCGAAACAGTAGTTGTCATTTGATGATTTTACTCGGCTAATATTCTAATAAAAGGATCTCTTGGAACGTACAGTTGGATGATTACTTTTTTTTTCTTCGGAAATTTCTTGTTGTAAGAGAGCAATACAAGCATATTTTACTTCCTCAATTTGGGTGTACGAAGTTTGAAAAGTTATGTTAACCCTGAGTGACAACGTGCATTCTCGAGATTACATCAATTTAGACAAAATCGCTTCAAGACAATGATTTCTATCACGATACGGTAAATTACCATATTTCTCTTATTGCTTTATTATTATTATTAGGATAAATTATACATTTAGTACTTAAACTATAAGTTTTGATTTGTTTTATTACCTAAACTTTTAATTTTTTTTCAAAATCATATTTAAAGTTTAGTTTTTGTTTCGTTTTAGCACCCCTTTAAAATTTAACGTTACTTTTTGATTTTTTTTTTGAAAATTTAGGTACTAAAACATATCAAAATTGATAGTTTAGTTACTAAACGCATTAAATTTTTAACGACGATATACTAAAATGAAATAAAAATTAAACTCTGAGTATGATTTTAAAAAATAAAAAGTTCAAATATTAAAATAGACCAAAATTAATAGTTTAGGTACTAAATGCATAGTTTATTCTTAGTTTTAATTGTGTTGCTCTCTCCAAAAAGAATTTTTTGAAAAAAACAATTCAATTGTATGTTTCAATTACGGGGAGAGTCAGATACTGTCCTTTTTATAGGGATAATAGAGGGGTAAAATTATCGAACGACAACTATTCACTTCGATCGCTCCTAAATAACTCGATCCCAAAATTAGTTTCTCACTTTTTTATTACTAACTATGTAAACAATTATCGAACCAAAGTGATCTCCGTGGTAAATGAATTATTAGTCCTTGAGGATTAGGGTTCGACACTAAGAATTTCAAGGGTCTTAGCATTCAATATCAAGAGGTTGAGAATTATCATTGAACAGATACTGCCATGCACTTACCCTATATTAATAAAAAAAAACAATGTAAACAACTTACGTGGACAGAATCGCCGAAGAAGACAGTCGAAGAATGAGGTTTAGCAGCGACCCATTCTCCATTTTTCAGCTGAATTTCCAGCCCTTGGATGCCTTGGCATAGGACAGTGACTATGTTCTTATCCGTGTGATCTCTTGACTGAAGCTTCTTCTCACTTGTGTTTGGTGCTTTGTATTTCATTGCCCAAAACTCTCCAATACCATCCTCATTACCATTCGATCGACCTCGGGCATTCGCTCCACCATCCATCCCATGCTTTTGCTGCAAAATATCACGAAAATTGACATCAAAATTTTCACAAAAATGGACCAAAAAAACCGATGGAGTTATGAAATGGGACATGAAATTAGTGTTTCCATGGGGCCAAAAGCTATTGGGAAGGGACTCGACGTTTTGAGCGACGTTTGGATCTTCAATCCCTATGCTTTCGTAAAGTAGTGCATTAGCATGGGGTGCGATATAGGCATGAGAGGGATTGTCCGACACATTTTTCATCTTGGTTTCCAGTGGCAACTCGAAAAGGTTGAGACCTTCGAACTCCGCCTTCCGAAGCTCCGACGAAGATTTCTCGTACGATGCCTCGAAGCAACCGTACTCTTCAAGTGCTTGTTGGACTCGGGTCCTTACGGAATCCCATTCCGGAGATCCTGGCTTGAGGTGTTGATCGGAGAAATCAATGACCGGAAGTTCACCCATTTCCCCTCTTTTGGATGTGGATTACTCGAGTGTTTAATTATGCATGTATTTGTATTTTACTGCACGAATTAAGTGACTTTTATAATAAAGAAATTGTTGTTATTCTTTAAGGATTCAGGTTTAAGCATCATAGATGTTAAAGATATGAGTATTTAATGTCGAAAAGTTGAGAGATATTTAAACAAATATTACCTTGTATTTATCCTTAATTTATCTTTATTATCCATTTAGGCTGTTGTAGGGTGTAGAATATATTCATGATTCGGCAAGGTGGGGTTTTGTGTTAATAAGTTCGATCCAATTTGATCAATGATTTATTGTCTTATTCAATGGTTGACTTTGGCATATATAGTTCGGCAAGCTTAATATTTGGTTTCGAGTCGAGTTATTTAATTTTTTTTAAAATTTAATTATAATTAATTATATGATTAATCATTTATGTTTGTGTTTTGTCTATCTTTCTTTATTTCAAAAAAAAATAATACATAGTCATTTGTGTTTTTATTTAATTAAAATATGATCACTTTCGTTTTTATTTAATTAAATATGGTAATCACGAGATTATTTGTCATGAACAATAGACAGATTAAGTAACATGACAATTAAACATTATGGTATAATCACACATTTTGTCAATGTTATTTGCATGAACCATCACATCAACACTATAGACCGCCACGTCAGCATCATGAACTGACACGTAAGTACTATAACGGTTAACGTAAAAAAAAACGTTGGTCAAAGGGCATATTATACCGATATTAATATAGAAAAAATATTATATTATCATTTTTTAATAATTATTTGAGTTTGATGTCCAATCTAGATTAACCCATTCAACTACATTAATAGAATATTTGAAATCATGGCAAGAATATAATTTTCTCTGTGGATTTAAAAAAAAAAAAATCATGCATGCAACTGAAGATGATAACTTCCCAACTTTTCATGCCAAACAAAATATCTGAACTTCGTTATTATCATAATAAAACCTCAAGAAAATATTGTATTTATTTGTTTTGCCAGTTCCCCCTTGGAGATTATATTATTCTTTGATATTATGGCTTCATTCGTATAATTAAACATTACACGTATAACTATAAATCTTCGTTGATCAATAATTTTTAGAGCAGACGATTAAAAGCTCTCCTTTCGGTTGACGTTTTTTTTCTCCATTAAGTTATGGGTTCAACACTCATTAGCAATTAAATTCTCATCCCCTCCCTATAGTAGAAATTGTTCGAAAACAACCATCACCTTAATTCATTTTTTTGAGAATAACGAATGCAAGCGATGACATCTATAATACCCTAAAATCGACATAAAACTTACGACGAGTCTATGATACCATAAAGGGTTAGGTCTCTTAAGAGTGGCGGATGAGGAGAAAAAAAAAAGAAAATAAAGGAAAATACATACATGACATCTCATGTATCCCAGAATTCGGTATGTATATCAAAACCCAATAAATCTCAAAATTCAGTGTCTACAAAGGGAAATGAGAAGGGTTGTTAATATCAATATAGTATGCATATTGTAAGATTAAAATGCACAAGGAAAAAGCTACGACACCCAAATTAGTAATTGGCATTAGTAGATACATTCTAGGATTAGCTGATTATTATTTTTTTGATTATGCTAAAGTGATTACAAAGTACATCTACTCTAAATAACCTCAACTATTTGTCAATTAACGTTCAATCACTTTGCTACAGTCGCTGGTGCTCGAACCTATGATCTCTAAGAACAACAACAATTCCTTTAACCACTTAGATAAATTAGTTCGTGCGGATGAACAGATTATTAACACAAAATACATGGTCCATGAGCTAAATATAGATGACAGAGTTGGCTATGAAAATTAACAACTTCCCCATGTCTTTTACAAAACAATGAACAAAAAGGGGGGAAAGCATCGTGGAAGTAAAAATTATCAGACACAGTGAGCTTGCATTGTTTATGTAAATGGAGAATAAAGATGGGTCTTCTTTCAAGGTCACCTGCACATTTGTTTTGCCAAGCGAATGATGATAACATTTCGATTCACATCATGTCGACACAATGGATTCGAAAACTTTATGATCATCCTCTTAGAATCAAAAATGTCGAAGCCCGACTTCTTTGTAAACGAAATGCAGTTAAAACTATTATTGAGCTGTTCCTTGACATGATCTCCTAATTCAGTCGTCTCCTTCTATGCACTCGAGAGTCGCTGCTGTCGACATCTGAAACCCTAAAATTATCATTTCTTCTTCTGGAAGATGAAGCTGAAAGTGATATCACAGAGTCTATTTCGGCAGCAGTGTCCATTTGACTTTCCGAGTTTATTACAGCAGCAATGCTTGATAACGAATCTCTATCATCGACTGGAAGTGGCTGCTCCTGGTTTCTTCCCACCAGATTGCTTCGAAAATACGCTTCGACTATCCTTCCTGTTGAACTCAATGAAGATGACAGAGAAGTAAATCTTGCAACTCTACGCGACTGTCTTTGACGGAACAAAGAATGAATCCGGGATGACATGACATCAGTGCCACTTGTGCTGCTAGGCCTCAAGTCAGCATCATCAAGTGATGCAACTGTAGTTTGCTCTCCACGCAACCTGCCAGACGTCAAGATCCTATTTAGGACAGAATCAGCTATCTCCGTCTTCCCTGGGCACCACTGGCCTCTCGTGCAGTAGTCAGGTCTTGGCTCAAATCAAATCTGCTTCCAAGGCGACGAATCATCTCCTCCACGGGGAGATTTAAAGCCGTCCTTTGAATAGTTTGCCTCCAACTCTCCACCCGCCGTGCAGTGGGCCGAGGAGGGACCTTCAGACCCGAGTTATCTTCTGGCTCAAGGTCAATTTTCCCCCTACCATAAATCGGGGTCAGAGTTTTAACTGTCACCTCTTCTTTACAAACAGGACATTCCATTGCATCTGAATTCACATCTAACAATTGGTAGAGGCAACACCAACAAAACAAGTGACCGCAACAAGTTACGACAGGTTCCCGGGCCAAACCCATGCATATGTTACAATTAAAGAAATTCCCATCATTTCTAACTCCCTTTTCCACATCATCCTTGCTTTCCGAAACATCATCTTCCATGAATCCATCGGAATTCTCACACGGGTTGGGTACATCACTCACTCTTTCTTCCACAATGGCACTGCCCTCACCTGTCTGTGCCGTATCCGCATTGTCTGAATTCTCCATAAACTGATTCAATTCCACAGATAGGTACTGAGTTGCAGCAGGAAACTGAACCTGTTGCCATCTCCACCGCCGACGTCGAACCGCTTCCCTAATCCGATTAAACCGGGTATCGACCGAATTATCCGAACCCAAACCTTCATTAGACACTGATCCTGACCCTGTCTCAGGAGTAGGACCCAGATTCAAATCAAGATTCATTGCATCATATGTTTCCTCACCCATAACGAATGCTCCAAAACCCCCTTATTCGCGATCCCATATAAAAGACCTTTAATTTACTCTAAGATAGAAGAAACTCATACCACAGAATCACAAATGCAAGCCCAAACCATAAAAAATACTAAATTTTACCCTAAAACACAATAAAACCCAAATTCAAGAACCCTTTCTTGATCGCTAATTCAACAAACCTCAAAGTATACGATTATCGCAAATATCATGAACCCAAATCTAAAATCCAGACTCGAAACCTCCAAAATTAAAAGAAACCTAGCTTTAGGCCATCAAGCTGGTGATTATAAGTACAAAGATGTATGGAAATATTATAGTAAAAACGAGACTTACAAAGGAAAAAGAGAGACTTGACTTACAGCTGCCAATCTTGACCACCAAACTAGGAGCTTTAAGTGCTGTGAGTCAATAAGTTAGATTGAGCAAGCCCGTTTCTGAGAAAATTTGGCTGAAACCCGAGTCGCCATAGATTGTTATCTTCTTGGGTCAGCGAAATTGTCTTTTTTATAGAGTAAAAAAGGGACACTATTGAAAGAGGGCAAAACTACCGAGATAATGCATGCGGAAACGTTAATTCCCAAAATAATCTACTAAGACTATTATTTTCCAAATGGATGTTTGCTACAGATAACATGCAAAGGTTAGGATCTCTCGACGTCATTAGGGAAAGGATTTAGGTTGTCTCAGCGTCTTCAACTTACATTGGTTCAAAGGATCTCTGGCGTCTTCAACATAAGAATTTCCATGCATGAAATGGATTGCTCGGCGTCTTATATGCAAATTATACGTTGTTTGGCAGCCATGGCTTGTATTCATTCAAAGGATTTGTCGGCGTCTTTAACACAGAATGTCCATGCATGAAATGAATTGCTCGGCGTCTTCTAGGTTCGTTCAAAGGATGTCTCAGCGTCCTCATTAATAAAAATTCCAATCAAACTTGGATTGTCTCGGCCTCGACGTGAGCTGTTGCTGCTGCTGAAGCTGGTGCATGTGGGGCATGTCGACGTGAGCAGAGAAGGCGCAAAATCTTGCATGCATTAGGATCTCTCGGCGTCTTCTTCATATTTAATGGGAGATGTCTCGGCGTCTTGTGCATGCAGGATCTCTCGAACGTCTTCTTCAGCCTTCGGGGTGGAATTCTCGGCGTCTTCTTCATCAGTATTGCATGCACGGGCCGCCAATAATTCAATGCAATGGACGTTTATAAGAGGGGTCGGTTATGGAATTCATATGAGTTAGTTTGAACACCAATAATTAAATGTCAATAATTAATCGAATTAATCATAATGTCAAAGAAAATTTTATATAAAAGCGTATATTTTATTAATGCAAAAACATTAGGGCCCAAGATAACATTAAACAAAAGTATACATAAAAGCATTAATTTTATAAAGTAGCACTACTAAACAAAAGCATTAAGAAAGGTGACAGGAACTATATTTATTATATAAAAGTGAATCATGCACGCAATAATGTAAAAGAAAATTTTGCATGGTGTGGGGGATGAATCGGAAATCACTCCATGATATGCGGCATGTGAAGCAATAATGGTGTTGTTAATGCACCGAATATGATTTATAAATAGGAGTTAGTGGTGTCTGGGAGAGTGAGTGTGAGTTCGAGGAGAAGTTAGAAGAGAATAGAAGAAAAACTTATATGTTCGAGAGTTATTTCGGGAAAAAAGGAGAAAAAAAGTTCGAGCAAAGGAAGAAATAAATTGAATATTTAGTAAGTTTTATTTATTGCTCCATTATTTTTATTTTTAAATATAAATTAATTAGATAAATTTTTTTATTTTAAAGAATGAACTATATTTATGATTTTGTTATTGAGTAATAACTCGAGTATGTTAGTGGTTGGTGATTATTAATTATCCATTAACATCTCGATAAGTTTGTGGTTGCAGGTTATTAATTATCCATTATAATTATGAATATAATTTATTCTGAATATCTATATTTTTACGTGTAGATAAAATGAGCAACCAATTTTTCACGATTGTCCATTATAATGGACATATGATGGAAAATGAGGTCGGAGTTATTTTTCAGTCTGAAGCACTTATAAATATGATGTTTAAAAGGGACATCACATTTGTAGAGATGAAGGCGAGGATAGAAAGAAAAATTTGTGCTACTGTTGATGGTTTGAGGTACAGATTTATGATATGTCTCAATCCGGTCAGGTATTGTAACATCCCAAATCAGGGTCAGTGACTAAATTACAAATTTTGAAAGTTTTGTGTTCAATTTAGAAATGAAATTTAAAAGTCTTGGGATTTAAGTAAAGAATTTTAATATTGGATTAAATAGCAAAGATAGATGAACTAAAGGGGCAAAATGGTCTTTTCATGGGAAAGATTTTTATCTTCCCTTTTTGAGTATTATAAACGTGGGAAAATGAGAGAGTTCCAGACTTTTCTTCTTCGTTCTCTCCTTTTCCACCGTGAAGCCATAAGCAAAGGTAAGATCTCTTGTTAGTTGATATTTAGCTGAATTTAGGATTTTGTTATGATTATTGGATGATAATTAAGCTTTAGGAAAGCTTAAATCATCTTAAAAACAAAGGATGGTGGAATTAGGAGAGATTAAAGATTAAGAGTTTTTGAATGAAATTCTGGAATAGAGTTCTTTACTCAAATTGGAAGATAAATTTGACTTGTCAATGGTTGAATTAAGAGATATGAAGTGATGGAATTGAATTTAGAACAAGAAGAAAAATTAGAGTGATTCTTGAATTCTATGTAGAGAATTAGATTTTGAAGTTAAAGATGTATTAAATGAGTAGTAATGAGTTTAAGCATGTATATGTAAGTTAAGAAAAAGAAAGGGGATGATATATGAAGTGTTTGAGAGGAAATGAAGTAATTTTCGTGCTAAAAAATGATTTATGGGTTAGGGGGAATCGATACCCATTCAAAGGGGTACCGATACCCTCTCAAACGAGCAGAATTCCAGAATGTCATGAGGGTATCGATACCCCCAGTAGGGAATCGATACCCCTTAAAGGAAAATTGAAAATATGGGTTTAATAAGTTCGTTTAAGTTGATAGTATCTAACTACAAGGTGTAAGTATCTAATAATTGCCTTAAAATATACATTTATGTAGATTCTGAGCATAAGGCAATTCTGGAACATTTGACAAGTAAGATCGATCAGGGGAAAGATTAGAGATCGAGATTGACTAGTGAGACCAGGTGAGTGCATATTCAATAGTATATGGTGTGTGATGGGAATAAGACTTGCGATGAGTCTATTTCCTGAAGTGTTACATATGAATTCATGATTAAAGGCATGAGTTGAATATGAGTGTATGTATGTTTGATTATCTGAATTGATATGTTTTGTATGTGCCATGTGGTTTATGTAAAAACACGATTAAGTGTTATTAAGAGAATATAAAATAAGTTATGAAATTATAGGAATATAGAAGATAAGTCGAGAGATGTAGGGAAATAGAAATAGATGTTTATAAAGAGTCATAGGAGAACAAATATAAGTAATATGATAATGAAATATAAGTCTATGTGAATACATGGTTATGAGATAAAATATGTAATAATAGGAAAATATGATGAAAGTGAGTTTATGAGAAGTGATATGAACTAGGTAAACATGGTAACAGTATATGCATAATGGAAACATGAGCTGGACAAGTACATAGTGGTATGATTTATTATGAGAATTAGTATAATGGAGCTATATGAAAAGATTATAATGAATATATGAAATTGAATTAAGTAAAGAGATTAAATTAGTACCTAAATAAAAATACTATTAAATGATATATGTTTAGAAATACGACATAATTTATAATCTAATGGAATACAAAGAAATGGAACATAAGGTAGATAATATGATATCAGTTATTATATATCTATATGATATATGTCATCAAGTAATATGAAAGGACTCTGAAAATTGATATAAGCTATGAGAAAGTGTTCTAGGTGTTTTTATGTGTTATATGAAGCATATATGATCATATGTGAACAAGATATGATATGTATGTTTATATGAATATCTGAGAAATGATCTAAGCTATATGATATGATATATGTGATTATATGCACTTTGGGATATATGTTATATGACATGGATCTATGTAACTACGTGAGAAAGTATATAAGCTATGTGACATGTAAATGTGAATCATATGAAAATGTTCTATGAGTAATTGAACTATGCGTTATGTGAAATGATAAGTATAAAAGAAAATGCCCATGTTATGTGTCTTGAGAGCTAGGGGTATAGTTGGCATGCCAATAGTCGAGGGTCTACGCGGTCCTTCGGGACATATATGTATTCTTTGGAACATGTGTAAAGTCTGGTGAGACACATACTTGATCCTTGGCATATGTATATGATTCTTAAGGAATGATATGTTGTCATTCGGGACGTATATGTATTCTTTGGAACATGTGTGAAGTCTGGTAAGACACATACTTGATCCCTAGTATATGTATATGATTCTTAAGGAATGATATGTGGTCCTTATGGACATTATTATATGGCACTACGGTGCAATTCTACGCGGCACTCCGGTGCAATTCTACGCGGCACTCCGGTGCAATTCTACGCGGCACTCCGGTGCAATTCTACGTGGCACTTCGGTGCAATTATACGAGCTGTGGTGACAGCATAGTGCACAACCTCTATAGACTCACATATCTATAGTTCTCACATATGTACATGGGCTTTGAAAAGAGAACATAATTTGATATAATGATATGTGTGTTTCTCGTGACATGGTAGAAGTGCATATATGTCATGGTGATATGAGATGCTATGCGTTTATGTATTACATGATTATAGAAATTAGTAATGTATTGTGGCATATTAAATTATATATAATATGTTTATATTCACTATATGCTCATATGACGGATTGAAGTAATGACAAGGGAATTAGTAAGGATAAACAGGTTGGTGATATGAGAATAATGTATGTGATATATGTATATGATGTGTGATATGAATTGCATGATATGATATATGTGTGATAGGGGTTATGGTATTTGTTACATAATATACATGAATATATGTTGATGTATATGTAAATGAGTTGTATAATTTGATAGCATAAAATAGTCATGCATGATTAGTGGGTATGAATTCCATTAGATGTGTTTTCTTTATGTCTCACTAAGTCATCGACTTAGCGTGTGAGTGTTTCACACGTAGGTTCCGGAAAGCTATAAGAAAAGTGAAGAGGAGCAAGATCGGTCAGTTACTTCTTACCGAAGATCAGATCAGAAAAGATGTCTTGAATTAGATGTATTTTGTATTTTGAAAATAGTTGGCATGTAATTAATGTTTTGAATTGTATATACTCTGATTGATTTTGCAAAAACATTTAAGCTCTGAATAGTTCTGGAAATCTTTTGAATAAGTTACATGTATAAAAGTTTTAAATTACTCACTATTTTATACAAGTAAACGTTTTGAAAAATCAATGTGACACCTCGGACTCGTATCCGGGTCGGGTACGGGTTGGGGGTGTTATAGGTATGTTGCAGTACCAGTTGAAGAAGATGATGATATAATAACTATGGTTGAATTACATGACTCAACAAATATTCCAATTATTGGGTTATTTGTTGAGTTGTGTAATATATCTAATGTGCTTGGGTCATCGAGAAATGCAACTGGAACTTCATCTCAAATGGGTTTCGAGAGACAGTTCGATAACCCGACATATAGGTCGATGAACAGCTTTGTGGCGATGTTGGAAAGTGCAAATGAAGTTGGTGGAACATTTGGAGCCACACAATATGACGCTGAAAATCGATGGGAAGAAATACTTGAAGATTCCAGTGAAGATGAAGAAATTGAGGAACCTCATTTGGCTGAGGATGATGTCATGTTTGATGGTGATGAAGCTGATATCAATATTGGTGAATATCTGACACCGTATCAACCTACCCCTCACATACAGGAGATTGATTATGAAGCAATGAGGGCACCTGAATTCCTGGAGATGTCACATTTAACTTCAGGCTACATGATTGAATCGTCCGATAACTCTGGTGAATTATCAGTTGGGAAGCAATATAGAGGGGAAAAAAGAAGATACATTAGCTATTAAAGAGTATTGCATAAGAGGCCATGTAGATTACAAGGTTGTAGAGTCCAACCAGAAAATGTTGTACGCGAAGTGTGTTAAATATGGGTCTGAGTGTAAGTGGCTGATCAGAGTGTCCAAAATACAGAGGCATGATGCTTGGGTCATCACAAGGTACAATGGTCCATACACATGTTTGCAAAACTCTATCGAACAAGACCACCGACTACTGGACTCTGATGTAATTTGTTAATATGTAAAGGTTTTGGTTGAACAAAATCCAAGGATCCCTTGCTCGGTGTTAGCTACATCTATTCGAGACCAGTTCGGATACAATGTAAAATACAAACCCGTTTGGCATGCGAAGGAGAAGGTAAGGATGTTGATATATGGTGATTGGGATACATCATACAATGAGTTACCTTATTTGTTACGAGCTATGAAACAATTCATACCTGGAACCATTGTGAAGTCTCAGACCATGCCTGCATGCAACCAAGAAGGTCAACTTGTTGTAGGGAAGAGAATATTCCATAGACTCTTTTGGGCATTCAAGTCATGCATAAAAGGTTTTCCATTTTGCAAACGTATGGTCCAAGTAGATGACACGTGGTTATACGGTAAATACAGACATATATTATTGATAGCAGTTGCGCATGATGGTCAACGAAATATATTCCCAATTGCATTCGCCATCGTTGAAGGAGAGACGACAGAGGCTTGAGACTTGTTTTTGACTAATCTACGTAAGTATGTCGTCCGAGAAGAAGGAGTTTCCTTGATATTCGGTCGAGGAACATGCATTTTGGCAATAATTGAACGACCGGGTAGTCGTTGGACACCTCCGCACGCATATCCCGTATATTGTATCCTTCATATTGGTAAGAACTGTATTGAGAAGTTTCATAACGGCCGTATTCGTAGAGAGATAGTCAGCATGGGTAAGTTTTATTTTCAGCATTTGTACCAATTTATATGTTTGTTTATAAATTGACTTTAACACAATATCTATTTTGAAACAGGATATGAACTACGCCAACAAAATTTCGACAAGAGATTGGAGGATTTGAAGGCCATAGATGAGCGCGTTTGGAACTGGGCGTCAAAAATCGAGCGGGAGAAGTGGTCGCAAGCATACGATGGAGCGCATCATGATTCTCTGGAATGACTGGAATAGGTTGGTGGAAGACGCACTGCCTCAACACTCTATCGGCAAATTGGAACTCCACAAACATGAAATGGATCAATGGTGTAACAACACAACAAACCAATATTCACAACCCTCCCAGACATGTTGTGGTACGCACGACATAATTTCTTGATCATTGTACGACCTCCAAATAAACTATAAAACAAAATTATATAGTTATTATTTAATTAAATAATTATGAAAATCTACAAAATAAATAAATAACAATATTATAATATAAACATAATAAAAAATAAATTCGCTAATTAATTTTATACAAACCTCAACTTTTCATTTGATATCAATTTTAAACCTAAACTCTTTCACGTTATTGTACGTGAACCCCGTTCTTTCTATTTTATGCCTCCATCTGTATACCAATCAAAATAAAATTCTGTAATTATTTTTCATTTACAAAATATTCTTTATTTAATTTAAGATAAAATTACCTTCCGACAAGAGGAAAGTCAACTGCAGTTTGGCTAATCGGTGTTAACCATGGAATTATGTACCACGCCCACAATTGTAATAACATCGTGCATCCACCGATTTCATTCGTATACGCATTATTTACAAGTAATGATGCCTTGCACATCTCGCGATACAATAACGCCAATATTGTTGATCCCCAGCTATACTAACGGGTCATAAAGAAGTTCTCAAAAAATGGAAGATATTGTATATGGACAAGATTACTGGATTTATCCGGCATCAAGATTCCGCCGATCAACCGTAATATATATGCTCGAGTTGCATATATAATGTCTTGTTCACTATAATGAGGATCGAGCTTAAACTTATTTGCCAACCAGGATAATCTCAATCACGACCCTTTTGCTATATCTTTGTCTGGTACATTCCCAAGGTAACGCTCACATATTGCAAACACGTCAAGATCGGTATTTCCCACCACTACCATTCCATTTATAGAACCCCAAGTTATAAAGCCACATCCTCCAAAGTGATCGTACATTCACCACATGGAAGATGAAAAGTATAAGTTTCTGGTCTCCACCGTTCAATTAATGCACTTATCAAACCGAGGATCAACCAAAATTCTCTTACAAAAGCAACATCATAAAAACAACTATTTTCAAATTATCAACAATACGTTGATCTGGCATCTCACAGTTGATAAGTCGAGGACGAAGGAATCGTTGTTCATCATCCTGCAAATTGTTAATCCATGTAATTAGAATTAATTAACCGTAAAAAAAATAAGTCGATCATATTACCAGTTCTCCCAAATAACTCGATATATGTCGACCATCTAGCCTCAAAAGAACATATTCTTCTGCCATGTTTCAACAAATCTAGACAAAAAATTTAAATATTACACTCAAATATTACATTGTTTTATTCAATAATCAATTGCATGCTATCTACTTTAATAAAAAAAATAAAAATAAACATCAAATATAAAACGATCAACCTTTGCAGTGGAGCTTAGATCGGTTATTACTTCATTTTTGTTTGTCTATTACTCATCAGTCTCACATGAATTTTCAAGCCTTACTTTCTAATTTACTCCAATAACCTTTTCCTAATTACTATTTGGTTCTTAACATTTTCAAACTTTGTAATATAATCCCTAAATTTATAAATTCTTTCAAATTAAACCAATTAAGCATATTAATACTAAATTCCAGCATAGTATACCAACTTTTTAATAATTTACATCTTATTCCTTAAATTTCTCAAAGTTTGCAAAATGGTCCCTATAACTTTACAATGTTCCAAAATGGTCCAAAGCTTATTTCAAATTATGTAACAACATATACATCATTAATTCGTCGTATGTAATAACATATAATCACAAAATTACTAAATGTTGAAACAAATATTATTAGATCCATATGAAACACCAAACCTATAAAACAAGAAGAAAATGAGATATAGGGCTTAGTTTAAATTACCTCAATTTTTTAGGACGATGATGGATATGCCTCACTCTTTTTGCTTTGATATCCTCCCTCTCACTCACTCTCTTTGCTTGCCAAGCTTCTGTAATGATAATCTAACAATGAAGAAAGAAGCCGAGCTGAGCACTCTTATAAACATGTTTCCAACACGTCCCGTGCATGCATTATTATGAATAAGACGCTGAGACATCCGCTTACCATGTGAAGAAGACGCAGAGTACTCCACCCCAATTTGAAGAAGACGCCGAGTAATCCTCTAATGATTCACATGCATGCTTCACGATTCAGCAGACGCCCAGGCCCCATGCAGCTCTCTGCTCGCCCCATGATATTTCCCTGCTCACCCGTGAATTCCCACAGCCTCACATGCAGAGCTCCCACTGCCAACCAGGGCCACATGCACAGCTCCCACTCTTAGCAGCACTATAAGACGCCGAGAGATCCGTTAGTGAATCCCACACCTCTGAAGACGCCGGAAATCTTAGTTTTCTGTAGCAAACACCCCATTTGGGGAAATAATAACATTACAACCAGGGTATCAAATAGTGTTTCAAAAACGCTATAGCGGCTGCGATATTGCGGTCGCGCCACCGTCTGAAACCACTATTTGTGGTTTTTGCGGTGGGTCACGGATTCACACTGATCGCGGTGAATTACGTCCGAAATTTAACAAGAAACGGACGATTGCGCCGATAACGAGACGCAATCACCGTGATTCCAGGACAAATACCAAAATCAAAATGCACTGCAATCATCAACTCATCGTATAGAAAACAAAAAAGAAAATGAAGGGAATATATTCCCTGCAACTTGTGAGCCCACAAGTATAGTGAAAAGTGAACTGAAAACTGAAAAGAAAGAAAAATTACTTACAAGTTACAACCAGAGTAGGGAGTGGGACAAAACAAAATAGGTTATTTAATCAACCGTGAACTCAAATACCCACACAATACACATCTTACCAAAAATCAACCGAGAAGGCGAAGAGCCGGAAAAACAAAGCCTAGTCAGTAGGAAGTATTCTGTCCGTCGAGCTTCGCCGCCGTGAAGGAGTAGATCAAGGCATCAAGCTTCCCGCTTCCATTTAAGAATGTATTTTTTTGCTGCTTAGTTTAGGAAGATTGAAGATGAAATCTTCACTAGGGGATTTGAGGTTTCGATTTTGAACATGCAAGACTGAAATAGGTGGGGTGAAAAATGAAAAAAATTTAACTGGGGAATGTGAATGAGAAGAAACGAAGAAGATGGCTTTGAGAGAAGTGAGAACTGAGAGTGGGAATAGCTGAGAAACTTCTCGGGACATCTTTGGAAGTTGGATACTTGGATATTTGATTTGTTTTTCTTACTAATAATGATAATATGTAAAAAAAAATTACACATTTGATTAGACAGGAATCATCCAAATATCTAATAAAAAATGGACCCTTAAAATAATTTACAAAGAGCCAAACAGCCCGTCCCCAACTAAAAAATTAAAATACCCAATGCCCCAGTCACTAGCCAGTTAGCTTGTAAATTGAAATGGTCAACGCCTAACCACTACCCAATTGGCCTTAAAATTGGAATGTCTTAATGCTTGCAATTGAATAATTAAATCCAGTTAGTTCTTTCTTCTTCCTTTTAAACCTTTTAAATTATTTATTTTTTAAGCTTTTAAATGACATAATAAGAATTTTTTTATTTTGTTCAAGCATATTTTGATAAATATATATAATATAGATATATAATAAATTGTAGAAAATCACAAATTATTAAATTTAAAATTATTTTTTGTTAAATTAAAGTTTATATTTAGATTTAGATATCCGATTCGAAAATTTGAATATTCGATTTTTTCAGATTGAATACGAATCATTGTTTTAATAATCCAAATTTGAGAACTATAATAATCCAAATTTGAGAACTATATTATAAAAATCCACATATATTAAAAAAATTCATCATAATTTTTATATGTTCACTTGATCATGCGTGCACTCTACCATCGTGTTACTTGGGATGGGCATGAAACTCGAACCTGACCGACCCGATATGGTTAGACTTTTTTTAAAAAAAATCAGGGTTGGGTCGGGTCGTGTTGGGTTTTATATTAAAATATTCAGAGTCAGGTCGGAGTCGGGTTTAGGATTATAATAATCCTATCCGATCCGACCTGAATAGTTAATGCATAATAATATATTATTTTACTTTTTTTGCTTTCCCCGTAATGCTAATGCGTAGCATTTTCTATCATTTCAAAATATAAAAGAAAAAGATGAAGGAACCATCAAAAACAAAACCCAGCTTGTCGGTAACTTTCATGGTTCCCGATGGAGGTGAATATAATAGGCAAGCATGATATTAGGGCGTGGCTTCCAAGTTATTTAACATCTGCAAATCGTGGCATGAAACCAGTGGATTGTCTTCACTTTTTTGTTTGTTTAATAAATGGATAGGGTTATCTTATTTGTACTTAGTCTGCATTTTTAATTGTTTATTTAATGAGGCTAGTGTGATTGCTTAACTGTCACTAAATGCTTTTTCAGTTCCAACGATTATTTTAGCTATTTAACTCATTTTAATGTTTTTTTACGCTTTTAACTCCTTTTTATTTACCAAACGTCAATGCAATCCACGTGGAATGCATGCGAGCAAACGGGGTCTTTGGGGTTGTTGTTGGGTCTGGTTTTCAAAGTGTAGAAGCAAGCGACAACTTTTTATGGCAGAGTATCGAGGCAGACCAAGTGATATTAGGGTGTGGCTTCTAACGATTATTTTAAGTATTTTTATATTTTAAATTAAAAAATTTGTGGGTTTTAATAAATAAAAAAATAAATCGGGTCGGGTCGGGTCAAATTTTTAAACTGTCTTTCGGGTCGGATCGAGTCGGGTGAAAAATCAAATTTCGTCGGAACGAGTCACTGGTAGAGGTCCCCTTCTTCTCGAGTCGGGTCGGTGGACCAAAACCTGACCCATGCACATCCCTACGTGTTACTACTGCCTGTGAACTGAGCCACAGTAAATAATTTATTATTTCTCATTTTCTCATTGATTATCTGATAAATTAGATGACACAATAATTACTACTTTACTTTTGTAAGCAAAAAATCTCTGTCACACTTCAAATATTTTATTTCTATTTTTATTATATAGTTTTGAAATTAAATGAAACAGCTAACTACATTCAATGAGTGTGAGTTATTTAAAAAAAAGAAAATAGGTAAAATTATTTCATGCACCACTTATGAAATTTTGTTTTACAAGCTAGGTTCTAAACCTTCTAAATTTCTAATATTGTCATATATTTTATTTAATTTCAGTTTAACTTATATTTTTGTTTACAAGCTAGGAAAATTATATTTTTGTTTAACTTTACGTATATATTAATTTCAGTTTTTATTGAAAGTGAAGCATGCCACCACGTATTGAAAAGTTTCCGACTGAAGGATTAGAAGGTGCACCGAGTATAGATATAGGTCGGTACTTTGGAGATCCAGTTCCAAATACAAAAGGAAATATTGTATGTAAACTTTGTGGCAAAGTTGTGAAAGGAGGAATAACACGGTTTAAAGAGCACATTGCTCATAAAACTGGTGAAGTCGCACCATGTCCTAATGTCACTGGTATGTGAATATGTGATAGTGATACTTTATAATTTCTTTAGAAAAAAGATACTTTATAATTATTTTTAAATATTAATAATAAAATATTATTCATTATTAATAGTGTGAATTATATTTATTTGATTACAGGTATCATTAGAGAAAGCATGATGAAATTACTTAAAGAAGCCAAGGAAAAGAAAATGGACAAAAAAAAGAGAACATATGAATTCTTATCACAATTAAGGGAAGAAGATGATTAATTCTTAGATGATGTTTCTGCTATGAGACAAGCCACTCAAGAAAGTATTCAATCACAATACGAATGGCATAGAAGAGAAGAATTCAGACGGAGTACAGGTGGTTGGGATAACATTTATGAAGAAGGGCGATCTTCTTCTCTTGGATCACATGGAAGATATCGTGAAGAAAGAGTTGATTTTAGTTTAAGGGGAACTATACCTGAATTGGTTAAGAGCAAAAGATCAAGACAACCAAAGGTTAGCGAGTCTATTTTAAAGATATTGCGTAAAAAGATGGGTGAAACGGTCTCGAAATTTATAATATACGATCGCCTTCCTTTTCGATTAGCAAGCTCGCCTTGGTTGTATAACTTAATTCAAGTATCAATGGAAGTTGGAAAAGGTGTAAAGCTCCCAACACCTTATGAGATTTCATATGTGTATTTGACATCGGAGTATGAACAAGTTCGTGAATGGGTAAATGAACTGAAGACGCATTGGAAACAACTGGATGCAACTTTGATGTGTGATGGTTGGACCAATAGTTTAAATCAAATGCACATCATCAACTTCCTTGTTTATTGTAGTAAAGAAACCATATTTTGGAAATCTGTGGATGTCTCGAGCGTTCGTAGTAGAGATATTGAATTCTACTATAATTTGTTAGACAAAGTTGTTGAAGAAATTGGGGAAGAATACATTATCCAAATAGTGACCGACAATGAGGCAGCAATGAAAACCGCTGGGAAAAGATTAATGTTGAAAAGAAACCATCTTTATAGGACCTCATGTGCAGCTCACTGCTTAGATTTATGTCTTGAGGATATTGGAAAAAAGTCTAGTATAGCAAAAGTGTTAGAGGAAGCGAAGAAAGTGACATGCTTCATATATAATCACATTTGGACCGTTGATTTGGTGAAGAAGTATACTCACGGTAAGCAAATTCTTCGCCCTTCTCTTACTCAATTTGCTACTCATTTTATACAGCTTGAGGAGATAACAAGGCAAAAACAAGGTTTAAGAGAGATGTTTAAGTCAAAGGTCAGTATTTTATAATTAGTTAATACAGTTACTGATTACTCAAATATAACAATATTTAATGATTTTATTAGTTCCAATTTTTAAATAAGTTAAATTATGTTATTGATTTTTTTCTTATTAAAATTTAGGAATTAAGAGAATCAAAATGGGGACAATAGAAATCAGGGCCTGCTTATGAAGCCAAAAAAATTGTTTTGGGAAAAGATTTTTGGAAAAAAGTCGTTGATATCATAAAAGTTTACGAACCCCTAGTCAAAGTGCTAAGGCTTGTTGACGGTGATGAAAAACCAACAATTGGTTTTATTAATGAGGCCATTGATAGAGCTAAACGAGCAATTAAGGAAAATTGTCGTTATTCCATCGAGTATGAAAGAATTATTGATAATAGATGGAATTTTATGCATTCCGACTTGCATTCAGCTGGTAAGATAAAATATATCATATAATTAAGAGTTATTTTTTATATTTTATTTTAAGTTTTATAATTTATATTATTATCATTTGAGCATAAATTATGATTAGGTTATTTTCTTAATCCTCAATTTCAATTTGGGGTGGAGCATTCTGAGAATGTATTAGCAGAAACATTAGAAGGAACAAGATCAGTGATTGAAAGATTAGAACCTTCTATTGATAATCAAATCAGAATGGTTAATCAGGTTAGATTCATTCAAGTACTATTATTTGTAACTTAGTTAAATAATTTGAAATTGAAATATTTTTCTCATTTTATCTTAAACTTTTATTTATACAGTTGTTACTATTTCGAAGTAAACACGAGACATTTGGTAGTCCACAGGCACAAAGAGCTTGGAATAAAATGAATCCAGATAAATAGTTAATTTTATTATTTACTTTATATTATTTAATTATATTTGTACATTTTGATGTTAGTTTGAAATTTAAATAATATTATGCAGCTGAGTGGTGGATGATATATGGCACATGTACTCCTGAATTACAACGATTAGCAATTAAAGTGCTTAGTCAAACAACTTCTGCATCAAATTATGAACAAAATTGGAGCACATTCAGCTATATTCACACCAAAGCAAGAAACAGGTTGAAGTACAAAAACTTGAGAAACTAGTGTTTACCTATTATAATATGAGACTTAAAATGAGGCATCAAAAAAGAATGAGTATTGATTATATATAAACGCTAGTTACAATCCTATCAGCCTTGATAACATCTTTAAAGATGTTGATTCACTATCAGAATGGCTTCAAGAGAAAGAGAATCCATTATTAGATGGTGAAAATGCTGGTGTGTTACCTGTGGATACCTCATATGATGAAATGAATGTTGATGATCAATCTCAACAACAAAATTTATCTCATTCAAGCTCTAGTGCAACACTAAGTTAAAGTGGTGATGGGCCCGATGGTGGTGGTTTAAGTCCAATTGATGACGATGATAGACAGAGTGGTGATGGAGCTGAATTTAGATCTTCTGATCGGTATGGAGAAGAATATGTTTATACAGGTAGTGGACATTTTTGTGCTTCATCTAGTAGAGAAAGAAATGAACCAAGAGCTCGATCAAAAGGAAAAGGGAAAGACACCAGAAAACATACTTCTGAAGGTTCTTCTTCCGGTAAAAGATCGACTTCTAGTAACCCTGGGTATAGCAATTCATCTACTAGCACTCATGGTTTTTATCCACAGGGACAATCTTCATATTTTCAACCTCCACATGGTTTTTATCCACCATATCCTAATTATGGTGTGCCATATCAGCCTCAAATGTACCCTCCACCACCAATGTATCACCCACCTCCACTTCACATGTATCCTCCTCCTCAAGTATATCCTCCATCTCAATTATTTGAAAATCAATGTGAAAATGTTACATTTTTTGGATATATTTTTGGACAAAGACCACAGAGATCAAGTGGAGATCACTCTCAAAGTGAAGGTAAAGGATCTGATCTTTCTCGTTATTCCACTAATTGGTGAAACTGTTACCAACCCATTTCTAAGGTATGTTTGGCCTACCAAAAGAATCTATGTTTCTATGACATTTAATTAGTTAGCATTTTTTTGGATTTTAATTTACGTTGTTTGATTGGTTTTAGATTAAAAGAGAGACATGCATAATGAAGATTGTTGAACATCTTGACATAGTTAGGTTGCTTGCACGAGGTATGTGTTGTTTTAAGTATTGTACATCTTAACATAGTTATGTTACATGAGGTATGTGTTGTTTTAATTATTGTACATCGTACTTTTATGCTTTTGCTTTAATGAAGATTGTTTTCTTACTTTAATTATCGCATGAGATATGTGTTGTTCTTTTTGCTTACATTTGAGATATATATATACATTATTCTTGAGGTTTTTAGTGAAGGATAAATTTTTGATAAAATGGTAAATAATTTCTTATCTCATAGTTATAGCAAAACTTATTTTTATCCATTTTAATTTATTAGATTTTCATATGTTGATAGTATTATTTGTTTTAAATAATAATGTATTCACAATGTCATCGTTAATTAATTATCTTATTCTATCATCGGATTTTTAAAGTCTTCTATTTGGTTAAACTATATTATATATATGTTAATTTCGCTTAGAAAACATTTTAAAAATCTTTAAAAATGATTATTTATAATTATAATTATTTTTATTATGTTTTAAGATAATTTGTGCAAAATTTTAAAAAATTCACGACCGCGACACCCGCAGTGAACGCGATGGCATCTGTTATTTTGGCAACCGTGATAAACGCGACGCGACCGAAAACGTGACCGCGAACGCTATTTAAAACCCTGATTACAACATTATTTTGGGAATTAACGTTTCCCATTTGCATTAACCTGGCAGTTTAGCCATTGAAAGGGGAGGAAAAGAAAGAAAATTGGGAAAACATAGAAAATTCTAAATACAACTTATTGATGTAATACTAAAAATGGCAAAATTTTTATTAAAAAAACATAATTTTTTTAGTTGGATAGAATAATATTTTAGGTTAAATTTTAATAAAAAAAATATTAACATTTTGGATTATAATAAAAAATAGTATATTTTTTATAATATTTTCGATGATAAGATTCATATTCATTTTTAAAATATTTATTTTTTCCGATTGTAAGACTTAAATCTCACAATGTTATTTTTCAATTGCAATTGAAAATTTTATAAATTTGTACAACTTTTTATGTTGAATATAATAACATTAAATTGAAATCATCTTAAATTGACCTTAAATTAAACCATCGCACCGCAGAACTATCCAAAAAATATAAGGGAATTTGTTCTCTTTAACAAAATGTCTTAAATATAAAATAAGTGTCCAACCATAATGTTTATCACGAACAAATGCCTAAATTATTTTTTGAATAATCTCGGTATCTAACTTTACAAATGTTACCACTTTAGGTTCCTGGACCGTCAACAACATTAATTTTCTTCGTTAAGTGACACGTGTCACAACTAGTAAATTTTGAAATTTTTATTTAAAATTAAAATTATATTAAAAAAAACAAAGAAATTTTGAAATAACCCCAAAATTTTGAAAACCTTCGATTCAACCCCTAAACCCACATTGACCATTGTACTTTGCCGTCAACGAAGCTCGACCAGACCTCACTTCCCCTGGCGACCAAAACCCCTATGAAATCATGACCGATCGACGACGAATCAACATTTTATACCCCACAAACCATAGGATGAAAACCGTGATCCAATGCGATTCCACAACCAATCGACTGCAACTAAGACGGAGTATGACTAGGAGGATGGTAAGGGTTATGTCGGCAACGGTGATCGTGGCCAGAAAGGGCGATGACGGTGAGTTAGGGTTAGGATTTGGGAAGTTTAGGTGGTTTTTTGTAATTTAAGAGAAATTATAATTTTTTATAAATAACAAATCTTTTGCAAGGTATGGCTTGAAACTGCTTAATTTGGATGTTTTATAAATAACAAATAGGTTTGTAACGGAGTTTTGAGAGAAAACACCACTGAATTTACACATATCTTGGCGTTTGAATAGCGAACACTATTAAATAGTATCATTAGCGATGCTTTTTCAAAAACGCCGTAATAGACTCATCTTTTGTGCGAATACCTACCTGCTCCCAACATTTGGTTAAAGCTGAAGATGGAATATTATTATTAGGTGGTGCCATCTGAAGCAAGACGCCGCCGCTAGCTTTAAATAGAGGCATTGCGAGCATGAATACTGCACATGAAACTAATCCCATGCACAAAGCTTCAGCGTTATTTACCCTGCAAGGCGTAGGACAAAATTACGAGAGAAACAAGAGGAATGAGCAGGAGGAGTCAATTTTAAGATTGAAGCAAGGGATGGTCCGATGGGAAGATGGGTGGGGCAGTCGTTAGAGGGGGAATAAAACTCAATTCGATTCAAGAAATCTAATTTTTCTACTCGACTCGGCTTGATTCAAGTCGTAATTTCATAAATTCGACTAGAAAAAATTCAAATTCAAGTTGAGTAATTAGTTGTTTGATTTTCAAGTTTGAGTCAAATCGTTTAAATCGAAATCAAATATTATCATAATATTAGAAATGTTTATAATTAAATTTAAATAAAAACTCGAACAACTCGACTTGACTCGATCACATACTCACCCCTAGCAGTCGCTCCCTTGAAAATGTCAAATTCTTATATATTTTAGATTTTTATTTTTTATGTTATAAGTTCACATCTTTTAAAAACTTGTAAATTCATCCCCAAATGTAAAATTTTATATTCGTGATTCAAGTAAGAAATTACCCGAGAGACAAAAACCAGGACGTAAATATCGAACCTGCACTTAGAAAACAAACATATATATATATATATTAGATGAGCTCTATTCAATGATAAAAAGAGTTAGACCCAAAAGCAGGGGTGGTCCGAGGGGTGTGAGGTGCAGCCTCTAGAATTTTCAAATTTTCTTATATTTTAGATTTTATCTTTATATTTTTTATTGATTGTTTAATTTTGTGCCCCTCAAATTTTATAACTTTACCCCCTAAATTTTTTAATATAATTAATTTCTTAAGTTCACACCCTTTACATAAATTTCTGCGTTCGTCCTGCCCAAAAGCTAACAGCATGCATAGAGACAGAATTACAGAACATATCACACCTGCGAATGGAATCTGCAAGAACATGCAAGCAAACCGAGTGGTAATTCATGTCTTCAGCTTTCTCGTATGCTGCAAGAACCTCGACGGTATGAGCATTTTTATTTTAATTTGAGATGTAAAATCTCAACAACTAAGGTATTCCCACTTACCAAGATAGATTGACGACCAAACGCCATTAAGATTCATCATTAGTTTGTCACCGCAGATACGACTAAATAATGCCTAAAGCAGAATGACATTAACAACTGGTTAATATTGCCTAATCTACAACCCGGGATGGATGTAAGATTTTATTTTAGGGGAGCGGATTTAAACTTAAGAGACGAACTAAAATTCTGGAAGGGGCGAAAATAGATTTTCAATAGAAAATACATAGAAAAAATCTAAAATATACGATGATTTTAAATTTTCAAGGCGTGACTGCCCCGCCCGTCCCTCGGCCATCCCTATATACAACCAATCAAAAACAAGATGATCCACTTACTTGTGCTCTGATTCATCTTCAATGGAAGCATGAAGCGCGTCCACAATTAAGGAGAATGACATGAACAATAGAAAAATCTGTC
Organism: Hibiscus syriacus; assembly: GCF_006381635.1. NCBI lineage: Eukaryota > Viridiplantae > Streptophyta > Magnoliopsida > Malvales > Malvaceae > Hibiscus > Hibiscus syriacus. The sequence continues at coordinate 159,296 of NW_024063073.1, read as the reverse complement.
TAAACAATTAGCAGAATCTAGAATGACATTTTTCATTGAAGAAAAGAAAGGTAGAAAAAATTTGCTGTACTATTTCTAATTACTAAGAGCTATGTTGCATTAATACATATACATGAACAGAAATAAGGACAGATACGAGAACATGAAATGATAATTTTCAAAAAATTTACATGGTATGGTACTGTTACGAAAAGGATAAAGTAAATATAAATAAATTTTAAAATTTGTAATTACTACAAAAATCACGTATTAGACTCGTATTTAATTTTTTTTGCAATTAATATCTTTGTTAAAGCAGACATATTTTGACTTTCTGACATCTGATTGAGGTGTTTAAAGATACATTATAAAGGTAACGAAAAAGTGGTCATACTAAGAAGATATCTCAACACAGAAATACCTGAATCTCATCCAAAAATCCTTTGTAAGTTAATTAATGTTCCAAACTTCAAAATCAACTATAGTTTATTATTCAAGATAATCTTTTTTTTATATTAATTTTAAGTTAAATCTCAAAAATACCCTTGAAGAAGTCGAGGACTGGCTCTGCGATACTGAGCGATGCATGGACCAGTTAGGATTATACCCGCAGCGGCGTTATTTGGGAGTTGTCTCCATGTTGGACGGGAATGCCCACACCTGGTGGGAGTCTGTGGTCAGTAGTGTTCCAGCCGATCGCTTGACCTGGGACTTCTTCAGAGAGCGTTTCAGGAGTCATTTTCTGGGAGAACGTTATCTCACGCAGAGGTGACACTAGTTCTAGGATCTAGTTCAGGGTGATATGATTGTTTCTGAGTATGAGATAGAGTTTCTGAAGTTGTTGAAGTATGGTTTCAGTTTGGTACCTACCGAGAGGGATCGGTGCCGAAAGTTTGCTCAGGGGCTCATATACTAGCTGTGTCGTCAGGTGGTTACTCACCAGGATGAAGTGTTCGATGTTGTAGCAGAGAGAGCAAAGGACACTGAAGAAGCGGAGGCTTCTTCACCTGATAGAGATAGGTAGATCGAGACCGATCTAGGAGACTTTTTGATCAGTATGAGCCTTCTGCACACCCTGATAAGAGGACTCGTATTGCTGCTCATCAGAGGAGTCATTTTGGTTCGAGGCTTCATCACCTCCACCTCCATTAGTTAGTCGAGGCGATCATTTAGGTTTCACTCTGATACCGAGTTATAAGCACTGTGGAAATCGACACAGGGGAGAGTGTCATAAGAAAATGGGTATATGTTATCATTGTGGATCTAGTGAGCACTTTTTGAGAAATTATCTGCATCCATCCTCTGTTATCGGACCCCACTCAAACTCTTGCACATTCTCATGCTTCTGTTCAGACTCCCGCTAGGAGTCGCAGTCAGGGTAGGATTTTTGGATCTGTTCTTAGGGTTGACAGTAGAGCTCGATCGCAGAGTAGAGGACCAGTTGATTCTGAGGCTAGACAACCTGCCCTTGCCTATGCTACCCGATGTTTTGGTTATCGAGATGAACTAGGGACTTCTGCAGGTATATTTATTGTTATTTCTATTTCATACCATGTATTTCTAACAACGCCCTCCAATACCCGAGTTTCGTATCCTAAGACCCTCAGATATTCGACTTAAGGCAATGAGACCCTTGTTTTCGCTCCGAGTCTAGCAAGATTTTCCATTATTCTCAATAGATTAATTAGCCTTTGTCCTCAGAAAGAACTATTGGAGATCTAGGTTCTATTACCTGTTTGACTTTGGTGAATTTCGAGGACGAAATTCTTTTAAGGGGGAGAATTGTCATACCCTAATTTTTAATTTAAAATTTGAAAATATAAATTAATTATTTTTCTGGACTAAACCACAAAATTTTAAAAATTTAGGCTAATTTTGAAAGTTTATAAAGTTTAGGAACTAGTATTATAATTTACCCATACTCAGCTGATAGCAAAAAAAAGGGAGATAATGGCTGGCCAGGCTTGAACCCGTGACCTAGGGTATGTTTGGGTTTAAAATAATAAAATATATATCTTAATTGTTTTATTTTTGGGTTTTTAATACCTAGACTCTCTCTCGAATCAACCCTAAATTTTCCCAAATTTTTAACCCCAACCGCCGTACCCCTTTTTGATTTGTCCGCTTCGGTCGCTGATTATGTGCTCCGCTGCCATCATCAGACCCAACATCCTCCGACGAACCCAACCCAACCGTTAGCAACCCGAATCGGCCACCTTTTATTCTGAATCGAGAGCAAGTCACTCGTGGCACTGCCGCTCGGTTATTTGTCGATTCAGGCCACCTCGCTTGTCAGCTCGCCTCACCACCCCAGCACCAGACTCCTCAGCCTCGTGCGACCAAAACCCGATTGGTGTGGCTCTCCACCGTCGTTGTTTTCACCGTCCGTAAGGGGTAAGATTCGTGTCACCTTTATTATAATATTTTGATGAGTTATGGTTGATTTTTTTTTGCTTTTGGTCGAGTGTGATGATGCATCCCGAGTGTTCGACGATCATCCCCAACTCTGTCTCCATTTCCACGTGCCACCAAGTCAACCTGAACTGATCTTCATGCTTCTATCGAAGATCTGAGTTAACTCAGACTGAACCAAGTCAACCCGAACCAGTCTGACCTGTTGACTTTGACCTGACCCGTTGACTTTGACCCAAAAAGTCAAATTTTCTGAAAAGTAATATTTTATGTTTTTCGACATCCTGAGTCTGAATTCGAAGTATGTTTTGCCAAATTCAAACCCTCAAGCCTTCGAATTGACCGTTAAACCCGAATGTGCATTTGTAAATTTAGTATTTATTTCAATGCAATAAATTTTACTAAAGGATCAAGGATTAATTAATGTTATCAAATATTTAAGGTACTTGTGGATCTCTTGACCTTAACCTGCTCGACCCGGTTCCTCTTGATTAGCTCGTCTACGAGAGCCCGTGAATACTTGTATATTTTTGTAACCCTGTCAAATGTTCATTTTAGATTATTATTCTATTATAACCATGTTCTATAATAATTTAGGTTCTCTTTCAGTCGAAGAGCCTAGTGAAGCCGGTGCTCGATAAATCTCTCAGACTGATACTTTTTGTGAGGTGTGTTCCTTGTGTGACACACATTTGTTTAAATATATGTTTGAAATACAATGTGCATATGACTATTTTATCTGATTTACAATATGACTATCTGTTTGACTTGATTTCGTATGATTTATCTGATTTAAAGTCTGATTTCTGATTTACTAAAGTTTAAGCCGATTATCTGATTCATGTTCTCTTATTACTTTTTTACTGATAAATAAATATGTCTGAACTCTGATTTTATGCTACCACTAATTTCTGTCTAAAAAAATGTTTTTTCTCTGGGTACACTGGGATTTAGTATGAAGTCTCTGCATGTTCAGCTCGGTCAAATTGGTAATTCCTTATATAAGTTCAGACTGATCAAACTGGTAATTCTTTATAGACCTAAGGTGACTCTTGGGTGGGCTCCTAGGCCTAATGGGCCTAGTGATAAGACCTTATGGACCCTAAGGTACTCCCTTAGGGTGGCTTCTTTGTTGTGTGCATTGGGTAAGTCCTTATGGGCCTGAGGGCACTCCCCTCAGGTGGGCACCTAAGCTTCGGCTAGGATAGGACCTTATGGACCCAAGGTGCTCCCTTAGGTTGGCACCTACGCCCTTCGGGCCTAGGGTAAGTCCTTATGGATGCAGTTCTGGGGAACTGCATATGGTGTTCGGTTGGAGGACGATCCTGAAATTGTAAACTAAAAACACTACTAACGTTTTCACAAGTTGGAACTGATCTGATTTTGAAACCTCTACCGACGTTTCATGACTTTATTTTTGAACTGGTTTTGAAATATAAATTGTATGTTTTATTTCTGCACTGTTGGAACACACTGAGCTCCCTAGCTCACTCCCCCAAATCTCTCTCTTTCAGATACTTTTTTATAGGCGACATGTACCTGGCACTTGGAGGATCGACACATTAGTACAATGACATTTTGTTGTAATGTATTTATCTTCCGAGCTGCATTTATTTTGGGTGACATGTGTCTATATTTTGAAAATACTGCTTTTGTTACTAATGTTAGCTTTGCTTCGATACTGATTTTGAAATATTTTATTTAGTTTTTACGATTTTAATTTATTGAATTTAAACTTTGATGCTATTAATTATATTTTTAAAGATGTTTAATTATAATTCGGATTTTAAATTATCAAATAATATTTTTGGAAATTTTTTATCGTAATCCGTTAAATTTGGTCGTAACGCATAGGTCAGGTCTAAGGGTTACACAGAAGTTGAACCTGGAGATGGATATTCTTGGCAAGTACGTTGAAAGGCTTCTCACCAGTGGTTTTGTTGATTCGATTAAAGGCTCGTGATTTGCAGAAAATTATATAAAAAAAGAAAAAAAGAAGAAGATGAGGTTGGTTCATTCATGTTTCTCCTATGTTGTTTTCACGCTGCATGTTGAATCCGTGGTACTTTAAGTTAGTTTCACTGCATGATTCGTATGTTGTAGAAAACTGTGTTGAATCTATTGGTATCAGTGCATTCATTATGAGAACATGTTAACGATGAAGATTGTATGTAATTCTGTGTTAAACTGGCATTGTTATTATCATCTAATATAGTCATTGCACCCAGGGGCGGATCCACTTCTTCACGAGTGTGGTAAAATGTCCAACCTGTGATTCAAATTTCTTCCGTTAGTTACTTATTTTATTAATAGTGCCACCTTATAATTTTATGTGTCTATCTTATTCAAAAAATTTGTGTTGTTAGCATATTTGTGTTCATCTTAAAAATATTTCTGAATCCGCCACCGACTCTATCTCAAAAATATTTTTGAATATGCCACTGACTCTATCTACAATTTCAGTGCTATTGTTTATCATTTTTCTCCGGTGTCTCATATGTGCCCAACTAATGGATTGTAGTTTTCATTTATTATTAGCACGAATCAAGCGACCTAGGTGGTAAAGGAATTATTGTTATTCTTGAGGTCTCAGATTGGAACATAGAAATGCTAGAGGTGTAAGTGTTTAATATCAAATAGTAAGAAGTTGTTTCCTCCTAATAAATCCAATACGAGCTACGCAGTTGTTTCCTCCTGAAACTTATATTCCATAGACATCAACTCGGTGCTCGACTGTATCTCAACAATGGACTGATAACTTGTGCAATCTGCATGAAAGTCGAATCCCAGAAAGCAGAAGAAAAATCAGTGTTCAAAGTGCAGCAAAATACAGTGAATTCGATAAAAATTTAGGCATGAGAATCTGGATGATGACTAACAGATCGAAAGCATAAGAGAGTTGTAAGAAGAAAAACGCAATTCGTTACACCAATCGAAACTACTTCAAATGGAAGATACAGCACCACAAAAAAGGTAAAAACGATTTCACTTGCAAGAGTTTCGTACTCTTTGACAAGATGTGCGAAACGGAACTCGACCGTGTCTCAAACCTGCAAATGATAGTCGAGGGTAAAGGCACGGATATCAGACGGACCAGTCCCAAGCCTGCCAACAAACATTATAAGCAAAACAAACTCATGAGAGAAAGCTTCTCAAGAATTAATAATAAAAGCAATGAGCAATGATCAAAAGAGTGCTTCTCTAGGCGACGTCAAACTGCAAAACAGGCCAAGTAAATAAAGTTCAATTGGAAATGGCAGATTAACAAATAAAAAACCGAAATACCTTTTATTAATGGTACCGTAGTGAAACTCTACTTTCCCGGATTTGACGTCTTCAATGTACTGCACCAACAGGGGGATAACACAATTTGTTAAAATTTAAGTTGATAAGAATTGTTAAACAAATTCTAACAAGATTTAGTTTTATGGAAAGAAATAAAAAGGAGAAGCTCAAACCAAATTCAAAGTAACAAAAATTGAAGAAAATGCCAAAGAGTCGAAAGGAATATTGTCCAGTTCGAAGAGAGAGCACTCGGATGATTCTGGTCCGGGTGAAAACTGGGCTTCTTCAGCTTTGCCAAGAAGATAACATAAGTCTGCTCCAAAAAAGAGAAAGCAATGTACATTCACAGGCATCTCCCTTAAATGTGCATGAAATAAAGCAATAAAAGATGTTTCTTCTAACTTGTCCAATAAGAGGGATATCCAGTTGTGCAAAAGGCGAAATGACTTCCACTTCAGCACCTGCCTCTTCCCATGTTTCCCGGATTGCCCCTTCAGCTGCAGACTCTCCAATTTCAAGGTAACCAGCAGGAAGTGTCCTATATTAATGCCATCCAATCAACTCAAATATTTGTAATGGCCATTAGGATAGTAGGAACTAGCTACTTCACAAGAAAAGTAAGTGCGAGTACTCCATACTTCAAATGCATAATTAGTCTCCTTTTCAAACAAACATCGGAAGATGACGAGATAACTATATTCAATCCTTTCCTAAGCCAAATTCCAATCATCCAAATACATACCAAAGACCGAAAGATGGTTCAATGTTCCGCTTGCAAAGTAGAATCTTTCTATCATGCTCAATGAGGCAACCCACAACCTAAACGTTCCAGTTTAGTAAACAGATTAAGCATAAAAGTATTATCTTAAAAAAATCATACTTTAAGGTCTGCAACAGAAGTACAAATTAGTAAGGGAAACGCCGATTCAGATTGGAAACTGGAATATATTCAAAGTATTATTTTCTCAACTAACCTTCCAAAATAGAAAACGATACCTACCATTATCTCAATGCAAGTGCATTATTACCGAAAACTCTAAATTCATTCCTTTTGTTGATAACTCAAAATCCAGGAAGGGACGACCTACTGAAAGTCCAGAGGATATCACACAAGTCTGAAATTATCAAGGATCTTAACAGGAATCTCCTCAAAAATTAACACAAGACTTAGCACTGTGATATCTTTATCAACTATGACTGTGATATCCATTTGTCAAATTGAGAAAATGGTCTAAGGATTGCCACACAAGGAAGCAACCATGAAACCTGAAGATATTAAGTGCTTAGTGGTTATTTTAAAATCAATGCGTGACTGGATGAACAAACAGTTACACATTCCAACTCCTTGTTCTCCCAAGAGATTTGAAGTTGTTCAAAACAGTCCTGAACCTGGAGAAAGGAGATTTGTCACTGAGAGTGATGCATGCCTACGTCCTTGCTTACTCTGGTTAAGAACAAATTGTCAGTTGATGATTTCATAAGAAACAATTGTGGCATAGATGATGGGAAATTATTTACGTGAAGCTAGGAAGCATATTTTAACTTCTGTAGCCTGGTTCGAACAATTTGAAACTCTTGGAAGGAGGTGCTCCTCCGGATGCTATTTTTGGTGACTTCACATACTGAGTTAGAAAAATCTAAGCAAGCTAAGTCAGCTACCCTTTCTGTCTTAAACAAAAAGGGACGAGTAAGATGTCGCTGAAAAATCAGATAAGATGTATCAGCTTTCTAAGACTAAAACAGAGGTTATTGAAGAAGTTTTGGGTGTGAAATAAACCACGCCTAGAAGGGGTAACCAAGATAGGAGATTTTTGGTGAAATGGTTAGGGAAACAAGCTAGTGAAAGTACTTGGATTGCCGAAGAAGAGCTGAAATGGTGAAACTTTTCTCGCCAGAGTTGACTTTCCCAAGCTGGGAAAAATGACACAAGAGCTTTTAAATATTTATTATTTCAATTTTATTTATGAAGTATTAGATATATATTCTGGACTTCTAACTCTTTTCAGCCTTATTTATTTCAACTGCTTCGGTCATTCACCCCACCCCACCCCCCAAAACACAAACACACACACATCACAAAGACTAAGGCAGAAACTTGCCATTTGGAAAACAATAAGCCACATTTTAATTTGCAATAACATACCATTTTTGGATTTTGATAGGCAATTTTTCCACAAAGGGTGCAGATAGCTCTTATTTTCTCTTCTCCATCAGGTATTTCATGCTTTGCTGGGCCACCACACCACTGGCAGAACTTGATCTTATGAACATTTCCCTGTAAAATGATAAAGAAAACAACTATGAAAAATGCCAAGACAGAATCCATCTTCCAGTTATCTAAGAAATTTAGTTTACAATTGTCTTGTACTACAATGAGTTATGGATGCCATCACACTTCGAGTTTCAACAATAATACAACTATGAAAGAGGAAATCAAATTTTCTAGCAGATTTAATTTAAAAAAAAAATAAAGAAAAATCAATGAATACTGAACAGTACAGTATGTAATATATGAATTCATTTCATTCTGTTCCCTCTAACAGTTAAAGACTATAAGATTCTTCTAATGCTGAATTCATAATGCTTAAACATTCTGAACAAATCAACAACGTAAGGGTTTTAAGCCCTAAAAACACACTGTACTTTTTTAATTAAATTTTATTTATAATCACATAAGCAGCATACCACTACATAAAAGTAAATCACTGAATTAATTGCTCATCTACCAAAAAAAAAAGTCAACTTTTTTTCTACCAAAACATGTTCAACAGACCACCCAATTCACAATTACAAAGAAAATACTCACAGCTGAAGGAACTGCAACGGAAGTAGAAGAGGAAGAAGGGGCATCTGAGTTGGACTGGGACTGAGTCGAAAACATCTGAATCACTCTAAAAGACGGAGATTTGGGAGCTGAGTTGCAGCTTATTTTTGAAGAAATGAGAGAAAACCCATTACCAGAGTGAGGCTTCTTTAGTCTTTGAGAGATAAACCCAGATGAACAACCAATAATTTGTAAAGCTTTTATCATTACGAAGCTAAAACGATGAAGAGAAAAAGGAAATAAAGACCGGAGGGAGGGAGGAAGGAAGAGGGAGGAAATTGAAGAGAGTTAAGATTAAGGAATGTGATATTTTTGGTATCTCAGAGGATGATGATGATGATGGGTACTGAGTACGTAATCCTATCAATGGAGTACGCCCTGGTTGGTCGATGATGTTTCATGATTAAATAAAATTATAAATTACTAAAAATAAAAGTATTATTAAGAACCAACGGCGATCGAATAACGTGTTTAAAACATTCTATTAACCGAGTGATTTGATTATGATATTTTAAAATTTAATGACTTATTTGTGGCCTTATTAATAAATGAATGGCCTGTGGTGTATTCTACCAAAAATATTCGTGACGCAACGGCTATCAGAGGCACAAAAATAAATATCTTTCACAAAATTGACCACAACCTCTCTTCACTGCGGAATACATGATAAATATATAAACAAAGACGGAGCATCTTACTTCTCCATCTATGGCTTCTTTACAAGGATCCTTTCCTGCAGTTTTGGGAGAACGCTCCGGCTTCTCTTCTTCGCCTTTGGCGGGAGTTTCTTTCATTAGGCTGCCGGATTTTAACCGGAGGAGATCCGGCCACCGTATAAGCCGTCCTAGAATGCCTTGTACAGGTATGGCTCAACAAACTGTGCAGGGAGGAGCTCCGGCTACTTATGCTAAAGAGATGGAACGGCTCTCTGCTAAGGAATCTCTTCTGCTTGCTGTGAGTTTCTCCATACTATTTAACATGTATATTTTTTCTCTAGTTTTGTAGTTATTCGCCGAAGACAAAATGGTTGATTTCAACATTTTGCGTTGCTTTTCAGTTAAGGCTAGATCTTGGATTTCTAGAAAAAGAATTACGAACTATTGGTTAATTTGCCTCAATTACAAGTCAAAGCAGTCAGTATAGGTGTTTAGATTCGTCTAGGAATTGCCTTTTCCTATAATATTGATAATTCGAAATGAGAACAAAATTTCAGGTATCAATCATTTATTTTGAGTGTTCTATCGAGTATATACACGTATATTTTATTAAGCACCTTAAAGCATGTCCCCTTTCATCATAAATTTGCTAAATGTTCTTTCAGTTTAAGGATGCTGGGGGTTTCGAGGCTTTGGTCGCGGGAAAAACAACAGATGTGCAACGGATTGATGTGAACGAAAGGATAACTGGTCTTGAGAGGCTCAATCCATCACCAAGGCCGACAACGTAGGAGCTTAGTCTAAGAACAAATTTGTGCATGTTCATCTTTCCCACAAGACTTATGTATTTATATAGCTTTCCAGGTCTCCCTTTCTGGAGGGTCTATGGAACTTTGAGTGGTTTGGATCTGGAAGCCACGGACTTTTTGCTGCTAGAGTCATATTTGAGTGAGTGTTGCTTACATTGTTTTCTTCAATTTTTCTCACATTGCTTGCAAGAGTCCACTGATATTTGGAAGGGTACAACGTTGGTGTTTCCTGTTTTATGGGAAGTAAGTTTTGCATACTCAATGTGCTTTGTAATAAATAAGTTGGCTCTTCAAAAAAAACTGGTGATCTGATTTCCATTTTTTAGAATGACTGCCAGCTGATCTTGGTGTTTCCCATGTAATTTGCAGGAGATTTCCTTCGACACTGGCAGGAATGTCAAAAATGAATTTGCTTCTTAAGGATGGATCTGCAAAGGTTACAGCACATTTAAAATTGCTTAACTCGGTAATATTTCCAAACTAACTTTATATGATCTCCTACACAAATTAATATCACTTGTCACAAAAATATCAGCGTGGGCTTCCATATAAAATGCTCGCGTTGAGTTGAGTGCGTGTTCAGCTGTCATCATCCTTCATTTAATCATATACATAGCACCTGTTTTACCGAACTCACTTCTTTTTTCCTAAGGTACCTGTCTTCGACACTTCTGTCCAACACATGTTCGGACATGAGGTGATCCTCTAAATATTTGGAAAAATTTAGAACCTTTGAGTTTCCCGTGTTGGACACATATCCGTATTCCATATTCATCCTTAAGTCGAATTACATATCAAAACATATTATTACTGCTTTCATGCAGAATTCAGATGTGATTTAGATCAAATTTATTTAAATGGTTCTAGTCAAAAATGGTTTTAGCAAATCTCATTGCTCTGTGGAGTGTGGTCTCAGTTATCTTTCTCTCTCTTTCTTTTTCTGTACAAAAGCTACTGTGTGCTCCTAATTCTTGATAGATTATCTAAACAAGAAAATGCTTTGATAATTTGTTCTGCAATGGAAGTGATTTTGACCACGATTTCCTTCAAAATGATATAATATAGCCATATGGAGGAGACTATCCTTTATTCTAGAGTCTGGACCCCATTGGTAATTGAATAGTATATTATATTTTGTCCCTAGTATTAACTGGATTGATGTGCATATTAAACCTCCACTAATGTCACTATTTGGTGCATGAGAATATGTGATTTGACACAACATTATTTTCCTCCCATTTAAAAATACTTGAATTGACAAATTTTGCTTGAGCTTGTCCACTGTCCAAACTTGTTGTCACTCAGCAGCATTGCTTATGGTTGATATGTTTCTATTTAGGAAGGTTTGGTGGTCTTTCATTCATGCGAATTTGGCACCATTGGTATCGGGAGACCACTAAGTACAGAATATTGAAACAATGCTGTATACAGATGATTCCGCTTTAAAAGTTTTTTCTCTTATTTCTGTTGCCATCAACATTAAATAACTGATAATAATTTTAGAATCATTGCCTCTATTTCTGTGTTTCTTGTTCTCATCTCAATCTTGCTGCAAGGTAAGATTGCTCTATTCATATTTGTTGATCATGTTCCCAAGAGTAGGAAAAGCAGGGTATAAGTTTGGAACCATTGCTATACAATGGAAGCCTTTGTGCAGCCGCTGGCTGCCCCATGGAGCTATTCCTTCTTTGCTAGTTTCACATATGTATCGTCACTAGCTTGTACTGCCTTTACAATTCTCTAGCCGGGCGGAAGTCTAGCATTTGAGTTTTCTATTTTTAAACCTGCTGTGTGAATTTTGACCAAAACTATTCTTTGATTAAACAATGTACAGATAGAGTTAATTAGAACAGCCACTTTTTTCAACTTTTTTCTAATTATATTTATTTGAGTGCTAGGAAAAGCTCTTATCATCACAAAAATTTGAAGTGACCTAAGGTTATCCTTGGCTCAATGCAGATAGAAAGCAAATTTATTCTTTCCACCAAAGTGTCTGTGGAGGGACCACTACGAATGAAAGAAGAATATGTTGAGGGGATATTTGAATCACCAACTATTGTTGAAGAAACAATACCAGAGCAGTTAAAAGGCGCATATAGTCAGGCTCTTACTACTGCCCAGCAACTTCCAGTTCCTGTTAGGGATGCAGTGGCCCGTGGACTACGAGTTCCTCTGAGTAAGCATTCAATGCTTTCCAATTTTCTCTTAAGATGGTATAAATAATAGAAATACTATGCTTGTGAATGCCACTTTTGGCATCTATGAGATTGCATTCTCAGCAGCAATAGTACCATAGACATGCTGGGAAGTATCTGAAAAGTATTGAAAGACCCCTTCAGTTTTGCCATTTCTTATGGCTTAAAATGTGGCGATTAGCCTTTGAAGGTGCTTACCAGAGGTATTATAGTTATGATGCATTTTTCAGCAAAGAGAAAGCCGATGATTATTCCGAATCTTTTTAGAGGTTGCTATATGAAATAGGAAATTTTCTTTTGAGAGCAAAGATCATGCGAGTTTAAAATTACCGAACTGCATCTCAGAATTGTCTGTGCACTTCTAACATAACTTATTAGGAAGATGATTTGGCTCTGTTTCTGCAGCAGCATAAGAAAGTCTGATATGCTAATAATCAAAATGAAAAACAAGCTTATACGGTTTGAGTGTGGATTACCAGAAAGAAACAACGAATCTAATTGGTTAATTCGTATCATGTAAGGGAAAACATTACCAAGTACCAACTAATTGTGATGGTTACCATCTCACTTCTCTTCTTTTTTTGTTTGAATTCCCTTTGATATTATACAATCAACACCCCTCTTCTTGGGCGTTCCCCGTTCAGAAGTTGAACTTTTGGCTGGTTGGTGTGGGTAGAAAAAGGAGTCATTTTTTAAAGTGGAATAAGTTCTTGCAGTTTGCTGGTAACCTAAAAGTAGTTTGAGAAAATTGAAAAGTGGCAGACACTAAAAAGAGATTATGAATCAGATTGTTTTTCTGGATCTCGATATCTATCTTGTTTCTCATCTTTTTCTTCCCTCTTTTGGCACATGTTTCTTCCTGGTTTCTGTTGTAAAATTAGTGCCATACAAATTTCTTAAGGTGGTGGTTTAAATGTTTCTTTCCTAGTGGGACATAAGTTTTCAAATTTTGCAATTTTCAGTCTCATTCTTCTGTGTTTACTTCGATAAATAGGAGAACTTACCATAAATATAAAAATAATTGTTACTTAACTCGAAAAGAGTAGAAGCAATGCATTTTCAATGAATCATTGCCTAAAATGATGGTAGAGAACCAGTTCCATAGATGGATGCTGTTCCAGTTTTTGCCATCACTTGTGACTTTGGCAGCAATTTTGCCAGTTTACGTGTCCTGGACGATTAATGTGTCGAGGGTAAAAGTTTATAGAGAAGGGAGCAATTAACATCATGGCTATGGGTAAACCATATGGCTTTTCTATTTAATATTAAATTATTTCATGAATCTGAGCTGAAGTTTCTTTGTGTTTACAGGTGGGACATTCCAGAGACTGTTCATGATTTCTTATCTGGATGAAGAGATCCTTGTAAGTTCATATATTTCCCTCTCTTTCTTATGAATCATCCCTGCACTTTTATGCCTTAGATTGTTTTCTAAATACTTCATCGTTGAAGTTGACAATAACATAAGAAATAATGAGCTCACCCTAATTAGCAATTAATGCACTAACCAAAGCTATGCAATTAACCCTTTGTGTCTTTTCATCTTTCTCGGTCCACATATTACGACTTCTCTTGATGATCATCTTGAATGCGTTATGTATGCATAGTGTCGGACCTGAAAATTAAAAAATAGGGTCTAAAGTTTTAATGTTTTTTATTTTTAAAAAACGGGTATGCAAATTTCTTTATTTTACAAAAATTAAATTTAATAATTTTTCCAAGATAATATGTATGCTGTTGCTCCCCATGGAGGGTGCATGTATACTCCCTTGTGTATGTTCATGAGTAAAGCAACGAGCATTATTGTGTTTGCAGATAATAAGGGACACTGCTGGAATACCTGAAGTTCTGACTAGGTTGGAGGCACCCTCGACCAGCATGCCGGAAGCAAACCCTGAATATGAGAGCTAAGGCATATGTTTTTTGTTTCAAATAATTTTGTTCAAGATGATTCCATTATCATAAATGTAAATTGTAGTCAAATTTGTATCAAATCCTTGACTATTTGTAATAGTTTTGATTCTTATCCTTCCTAATTTTCTTAATCAATTGGCAACGCACACATATCTTGTAGACGCAGCTACTCGAGCCTAAGATCTTCAGGGAGATCAATGTACACTTTGACTAGGGATGGGCATGAGATACAAACCCGACGGTTTCGACCCGACCGGTCGGATTTTTAAAAAAATCAGCTTCGAGTTGGTCGGGATTTTTTAAGGTTATGGTCGGGTTTGGGTTCAGGCTCAGGTTCAGGTGAAAATATCCGACCTAACCTAGCCCCAAAAAAATATAATTTTAGTTTATATATTTAGGGATAGTTATAACAATATACATCTCTATATTATTTTCTTTCAATTAAATCTCTATTTTTATTGAATAAAAAGTAATACTTTTAATAATATATTATTTCGGGTCAAGTTTAGGTTGGGTGGAAGATTTATAATTTTTGAGTTGAGTTAGGTGAATCGAAAATCTGACCCGATCTATGTACATCCATAACTTTGACCACTAAGGTCACTTGATGGACTTTCTATAAATAAGTTATTGACTGTTAAATATAAGATGGAATAGTGATGTGGTTTGGTATAATTTATACAATAAAAAATTCAATAAATTAAAATATTGTTATAAATATTTTTTAATAGCAATATATTATTTATTTCTTAACCAATTGACACCTCTAAGGGAAATATTTTCTCTTTTTTTAGTATAAAGAAAAAATATTATTTTATTCACTGAATTCAATTTGTTATAAATAAGTTATTCATAGTTAAATGTAAGATGAAATAGTGATATGATTTGATATAATAATATTTTTATTCTCAAAATTTATAAATCTATTAATGATTATAATTTAAAATAAATCAATAAATTTAACTTTTTTATATTTAAAATTTTCATATTTTAATCTTTATTATCTTAAATTATTTGTTCTCTTCCAAATATATTATATTATTGGCTTAAGGTTACTTTAAATGTTTAAATTATTTTTATCCCCTATAATATTTTTGGATCAATTTAACATTCGAAGTCATTTAAATGTTTAAAATATTTAAATCGTTTAAAATTTTAAGTTAGAGTGTAGGGTTTATGGTTTTAAGGTTTAAGATTTAAGGTTTTATGTTAGTTTTAGGGTTTCTAATTTATGATGATACAATTAAATAATTCCGATAGTTAAATTGATATGAAAAAACTATAAAGGCGAAAATGATAATTTTTTTTATCTACTACAAGAGTAAAAATAACACTTTAAATATATATTATTTTATTGTTACCTTTTTAATATAAGAATAGTTTAATAACATTTTGTTAAAGATTATACGGTAATAAGTTCTCCTAAATATGCCTTTTAACATCTTTAACTTATTACAGTAGTAAGTTCTTTAACTTATTACTTTATACTAAAAAACAATATATATATATATTGCATATAACGTCTAAATTATATATAATCTCGATATCTAAATCGGAAGTTTGTATAATAAAATTTTCACTTAAAAGAAAGATTTATTTGATAATGATTATATAATAGAATAAAACATATTTTGATGTAAAATATACGTAAATTGTTATTTATATAAAATGATAAATTTTAAATCAATAATCAGTTGATCTAGTAGAATTAGATATTAAATCTCTTAAGTAATGTATGAGTTTCGTATCCCGGGGTTTGTAAATTTAAAAAGGTGGATTGGGATGTTTGCTCTTACCTGTATTAGAGAACGCGTTCTTCTTTGTTTCTACATTGATAATTATGTCAATGAAATTTCTTAAATAATCCTAGACCTTGAACTTTTCTGAATATCCAAGTCAGAGACTAAATTGATCTTCTTCCCTTCTACCTAGAGATGATAATTTAATTTAAATTTATATAATAATTTAATTTAAATTTATATAATAATTTAATATGAATTCAACGGTTTTGATTTTGAGTAGATATTTTTTAAAAATTTGGGTTTAAGTGAGTTCGGGTATAAAGATAGAGAATGAATAAACTTCAATCCAAGAATAATAATATATCTTTAAAAAATATTATATTTTAATTAAGTCATTATTTTATATCGAGTTGTTATTCAAAAAGCATATTAAAATAGTATAACATTTTAAGTTAGACATTTAAAATAATAACAAGTTATTTTTTTCTTAATATTTTAAGTGTAAACTAAAATATTACATAGAAGATAAAAAAAATTTATCTTTCGAAAATATTATAAATAAAATAACATTTTAAGTTCAACTCAAAATATTAAGAAAAATAACATTTTATATTAAATATAACTTAGAATATTGGTGTTTTTACTGAAATATCAATCTCAAACCCATTAATTACTTATCATACACCCTCTCTCCTAATATTACAGATTTAGCATCCTTTCCGACAAAGCGCGAATCACCATCCGCGCCTTCGCGGGGTTTTGTCTGATCTGGTGCCACGTAAGGGAAGGCGTGCCTCTGACATATACGGAAGGCGTATATCATGAAGCGCGCCTTTTATGGAAAATGTTGACACAGTGCCACATGAGAAGGCGCGTTCCAAGGGGCATGTCTTCCGAGGTCCACATCATCCCTCAAAGTATTTTAAAAAATATGTTTTAAAAAATTAAAAAATAAAACTATAGGGACTAATATTATAATTTAATACATATTAGTTCTATGAGTTGAATAACTTAATGGGGTTAGATTGCATATGTATATTAGAGTGTTTAGGTTATATTTGTTGACAATGTGAGATAAAAGTTAAAAGGTGTATTCCTTAACTTTTTTATCTCTATATCTAATGAATATACTTATACACCATTGTTAACTTCTTCGGATCTCCCCTTTAAAATTGTTGAAGCTCAGATACCTAATCAATTTTTTGGTTAGTAGAAAGCAACAAACTTAATTATCATAACGTGAAAAAAAATACTTCCAGATGCTTCTTACACATGTGTTAGACTCTCATAATGAATAACACCTTGTAGCTTATTTAATCTAAATTACTACAGCAAAAACATATAATTAAATAAATTACATGAAACTTGCTAATTATCTCATAATCTAGATTTAAAACAAAAGAACATATAATATTTTAAGGCGTTTGAGCGAATATAATTAATCTTATATTCGATCTTACATGATTATATCGTTTCTCATTTGATATATATCAACTTCAAAATTTAATTTAGTATAAACATTAATAATAAATATTAACCTAATGTAATTATTTAAATATATTAACATATAAAAAATATCTAATCTTAATTAATATAAACCTTAATAATAAATATTAACCTAATGTAATTTAACAAAAGTGTATAAGTAGATTCATTAGATATAAAGATAAAAAGTTAAGAAATACACCTTTTAACTTTTATCCCATTATCAATAAACATAGTCTAAACATTCTAATATGCCTATATAATCTAACCCCATTTAGCTATACAACTCATGAAACTAATATGTATTTAATTACGATATTAGTCCCTATAGTTTTATTTTTTAAAATTTTTTGAAGCATTTTTTTAAAAATGCTTTGAGGGATGATGAATTTGGAATGTGTGCCCCTTGAAATGTGTCTTCTTGCGTGATGCCATGTCAACATTTCTCATAGAAGGTACGCTTCATGATCTCTGTGTCTTTTGTATATGTCAAAGGTTCAGTGAATGTGCGGATGATGATTTACGTCTTCCCTTATATGGCGTAAGCTCAAACATAACTTTGTGAAAGTTCAGATGATAATCTACGCTTTATTAAAAAGAGTGCTAGATTAATAACTTTATGAGAGAATTTACTTGACAGATAATTAATGGGTTTGAGGGTGCTATTTCAATAAAAAAAACACCTAGAATATTATGTTTTTATCATATTTTTCACGATTATTTTAAATAAAATTCTATTTTTAACCTTAAAGTACCTTTATAATAAATTGGTGGTGAGATGTCTATCGATCGGTGAGTCATCAAATGTAATAGGACGAGTCAGTACTTAGAAATTCCTGTGCAGCATGAATGACTTACTAATATTATAATCTCTTTTTATTTCGATCATCATTTTTTTAATTTTTATTAATAAGATTATTTAATTATTTAACATTAAATTAGAATATTAACCATTATCATTTAATGGAAGTTATGATATTATTAATAAAATTTTATAATTACACATTTGATCCTTGATATTTATATATTATTTCAAATTGGTCATCATTTTAAATTAATTTAATATAAATTCAAACTTTTCAAACAAGTCCCTTGGTCCCTCCTCTTTCATGCCCAATTCAAAAATGTCATTTTTAACACTTATTGGGCTTCCTACAAGCCCAATTCCTTCACCCTTGACCCAACTATTTAACTTGAGCTTACTTAATCGTCCAAGCCCAACGTCTAATACCCGAAACTACTAACTCAATTTTCGGGATGTAACAATATCACTCAAGGAAATGCTACATTTTTTAGAAAATAAATAATATTTAACTTGTTAAACATGAGAATAATCTTCCATTAATTCAATTCCAAAAGTGATCAATTCTCTTGAAATCGAATCCCTATATATATATATATTTTAAATCTGAACTAAATTCTATTTAGAGGGGAGAGAAAACATATACTCTAGGAGAAGAGGAATGCTCATAATGAATCTAAAACCCATAACCTAAGAGAATATAAGAAATAAAAGATGATTATGCTAAGCTGATTATCAAGGAGTATACGTTTTAAATACTCTCAACCATTTAACATTGAACGCTCAATCATCCTACTGCATCCGTTAGTGCTCGAACCTGTGATTTCTAGAAACAACAACGATTCCTTTAACCACTGAGGTAAGTTGGTTCATGTAATTTTCTCTAAATTTTTATATTGTTTATCTCCTCTTCTTTTCATCTTTGCTTGATTGAGGGTAACATTTTTTATTAAGGATTGACGGTAATATTAACTTGTGTTTATTTTTTTACCTTTTTATATTATAATTTTTTTTTATGTTTTTTAGTTTTAATAACTATTCTTTTCACGACATGTATTGATATTTAAATGTTCTCTTTGTTTAATTTTTTAGGGTTAAATTTGACGTCGTATTGATTGATTAATATGACATATTTGTTATCAAGTCTATTTTTCCTACTTTGAATTCTCATATTGAATTTGAATACGTGATTTGTGTTTTAGAGAAATTTTCTCATGATGTTCACCTCTGGTTTGCTATTGTCAATGGGATTTCACTAGTTTGATATCCTGTTGTAGTTCGTTTTTTATGCAATCAGATTTGTTTGTATATATATTTTGTTCGAGTTTTTGTATTAATTTGTAACTTTTCCTTGTATGATCTTAAGTAACTAGTTCATTGCGTCAATGTTTATAAGAAGTATCTTAATTATGTATTTATTTTACATTTATGATTACAAAATTTTATTATAATTTTAAATACTTTTTTAATAAAATTACTACTTCTTTTTGCATAAAAAGAAAATAAACCAAAAGAAGACCAAACTGAAAAACGATACTCTCTTTGTCTCATTAAAAATGTCTCTTTTGATTTTTAAAATTATACCATTCAAAATGTCTCATTGATAAAATCAATAAACAACAACACTTATAATTCCTTTTTTTATTCTTATATATCTCATCTTTTACACATATCAAAGCAAACAAGTTAACTCTATCAATCACTATTTAAGGATAATTTTATAATTTTTTTTATCAAATATACCTTTTAAAATTATGTGTATAGTTAATATAACACAAGTTATAAATGAGAGAATAAAATTTAGGAATAAAATTAAATATTAACGTAAATATGTATATAACATAAATACATTAATCATTAAGTTAATTAAAAGATGTTACTTAACATCGGGAAAAAAAAGTCGAGCTGAGCCGGAATTATAACTCTACACAATTCACAGAAGAATAAAAATACGTTTGCACGAATTAACTTAGTTCAGTGATTAAAAGAATCATTATTGTTTCTACAGATCATGAGTTTGAGCACCAGCGACTATAGCAAAGTGATTGAACGTTCATTGTCAAATTATTAAGAGTATTTAAAACAGATACTACTTTACAATCAATTTAATTTAATTAAAAAAAAGCCTAAGGGTTGCCTTGTGGATGTTTACATTCATTCCCTCATTATTATTAGGATTAATTACAAGGATGATCACTTATATTTATATTTTATTTATTTTTAGTTATTGATTTCAAAATACATAAGATATGATCACTTTCGTTTTTATTTAATTAATATATGGTATCATTTGTTTTTATTTATTTAAGATGTAGTTATCATAAGTTAATTGTAGTTAATAGTTAACAAATTAAGTAACGTGATATTTTGGTACAATCACATATTTGATCATTGTTATTTATATATTCTCTCAATATAGTCATACTTTATAGGTTAATTGTAGTGAACAGATTAAGTAACATGATATTTTGGTACAATCACATATTTAATCATGTTATTTATATATTCTCTCAATATAGTCATACTTTTAATAAATTAAAATAATTTTAATCCTCTAATCGAATGAAGTCACGTGTCACTAGCGTAATGTGTCGTGTCACATGTTACTATTCGGTTAGAGGAATAACTTTATTTTAATTTAATATGTTTATTATCCACCAATTTACTTTGCTTTGTTAAATTAAATTAAAATTAATATTTCATCTGAATGGTGACACACAACACCACACATGATACCAATGACATGTATATATTTTGATTAGAAGATTAAATTTATTTTAATTTATTAAAAATATGACTATATTGAGAGAATATATAAATTACATGAATCAAATGTATAATTATATTAAAATATTTAACGATAATTAAATCGTAATGAACATATTTTAATTAAATAAAAACGATGGTGATTATATCTTATATATTTTAATATAGTGACAAAAAATAAATAAATAAAATACAAACATTGTAATTAACCGTTATTATTATTATCTTTGAAATTCCAGACCGAATCGTACATGGAGAAACAAATATTTATTATTCACAAAACAGACTAATATTATAGAACCAGAACCGTGACCGTCGCCGATAATTTTAATATTATTTCCTTCTTTCTTTTTTTCTTTCCTTTCATGGCTAAACCCCACGGCTTTCCGGAGAAACAAACATGGGGTACATGGGAGGAGCTTGTACTTGCCTGCGCCGTTCATCGTTACGGCAGCGACAGTTGGGACTCCGTTGCCGTGGAACTCCAGAAACGAACTTCCACGCTGCAACAACCCCTCTCCTTTACTCCCCTCTCTTGTCAGCAGAAGTTCCAAGACCTTAAACGTCGTTTCTCTGTCGGCGGCGACGATGATAAGACTCCTAATAATAACATCTCCACTAATATCTCCATTCCTTGGCTCGATGAGCTCCGAAAACTACGCGTCGCTGAACTACGCCGTGAAGTCCAACAATATGATCTCTCCATCGTGTAAATAATTACAAAATCAATTTTTTTAATATAAAAAAATATTTAATTTTTTCGGGGGCAAAAGTCGAGCTTTTCTTCTTCTTCTTTTTTACAGATCCTTACAATTGAAGGTGCAGAAATTGAAAGAAGAGAGAGAACAGAGCTTGATAGAGAACGGAAAAGAAACTGAAAAATCGGATCTGGAGAGAGAGAAGGGAAGCGAAAAGATGGAAGAAGAGAACGAACCGGAAGATAAAACCCGAAGACCGGTTCATAGCAGGGAAGAGTCCGACCGGGAGAATCATTCGGTGAACGAATCTAACTCTACAGATCCTAAGGAAAAGAGTCCGGGAACCGGGATGAAAGAGGCAAAAATTGAACTGGAACCGTTCGAACCGGATGGAGATGATGCGGGGAAGGTGGCGCAGAGCGTGAAGCCTGCGGGAGGAGATTCGTGCAACGGGAGCTCCGATAGTGTGACAAAGGAATCGGCCGAAAACTCGGAGCGAGTTGACCCGAGGGAAACAGGTGACTCGCCAGAGTCAGTGGCCGAATCGAAGCGGGAAGAACCTAACAGAGAGAGCAGCGATGTCCAGAGCACGGCGAGCTTGTCGGGCAAGGAAAAGAAAAAGGCTGAACCGGATAAACCGGACCATGGGGAGTTGGACCAATCTCCCGCCATGAAGGAGGTGTCCGTTGAATCTCAGCCGTTGGTACAGTTTCTCGAGATCTTCCGTTTTCATAAGATCGGCTCCCTTTTCGAACGCCGACTCGAAAGCCAGGTAAACAAAATATTCTATTTTTTTCATTTAAAAAATATTTTAAAATTATCGTTTAATTATTTTTCCCAAAAGTGAGGGTTTTGATTGGATGCTACGCGGGGTGAGATGTAGTATCACTCCATCGAACGGCGTTGTCCCAATCCGGGGATGACGTGTCGGCACGATTAGGTTTGGGGGATTATGAGTCTTTTAACGGGATCTTTTACATATATAAAAAATTCAAATTCTATATTTACTTAAAATACATTAAACTATTTACCACTAAAATTAACATGTTAATACTTACTGCTTGAAATAACTTTATCAAATCACATCCTGAGAATTAATCTTGATCGTCGATCTGATCTAGCGGTATTAATTAATCCTAGTTGTGGGGAATATAATCGATCCTGGGTGCGTTCAGTTTAAGGTTGGAGAGTAGGTTAAGAGGATGGTGCTAGGTTTTAAGTGGCGTGAATTGACGAAAATATCCCTTTCATCCTTTGTCCTTCTCGTGTCTGCACCGGGGGTTGAGAATCTAGAACACGAGTCAAATTAGTTGGAAAGTTAGTTAATAAGAAACCTGATAAAATTATTTTTAATAAATATGGTAATTTTTATCAATTTTGATCCATTTTATTATTTAATTTTTGTTTCATTTTAGAATCATGATTCAAAATTTAATGTTAAGCATTAAAATTTTTGAAAGTTTAGGTACTAAATGCGTTAAGTTTTTAACGGTACGGTATTAAAATGAAATTAAAATTAAATGTTAGGCATGATTTTAAAAAAATTAAAAATTTTGGTATTAAAACAATTATAAATTGATAGTTTAGCTATTACATGCGTAATTTATTATTATTTTTATTTGCATTACAATTAATTAAAAATTAATCTTTTCTTATTGATCTAAAAAACTATATCTAAGCATGTTACAATTTTGACCTGATTTGCATCCACCCCACGTGTACACATGTAATGTTATTGTGTGTCGAAACAAACAAAAGCATGTGTCTGCCACTTGGGTTTGAATTTAGTTTTTATTCGGTTCATTGGGGAAGGTAAATGCATTGAAAAATTAATTAAAAAGTCACTCTTTACTTATTGATATAGGAAGGCTTAATATAAAAATAAGTGCTTAGATCATACATTGTGTATTTGGGGCTTAACTATTTTTGGGTCTATTTAAGTACCTAACATGTTTAATGATAGGCTTTTAGGTGTCTAAATCGTTATTGTTAAATTTTATCGTTTGATGATACATGTCATCTTTATAAAATTTTGTATGTTTTAAAAATAAATTTTTTAAAATTATCTGAGTATAACATGTGTCACTTAACGGATGAATTAATGTCGGTTAGACTGAGACACCTAAAAGTGTAACATTAGGAACATTAGATATCTAGATTGATCGAAAAAAATTTAGGTACTTGAATGAGAAGAACGATATAGTTTAAACACTTGTTTTTTTATTAAACCATCTAGAAAGCTAAGGATGAAGTGAACTAAATAATACTGAAAAAAAAAACTTATTTTTTTTGGTATAAAAATAATAAGCGAGAAAGCTGAGTTTTAACTGATTTCTTCTTTTTTGATCTCTTAATTGTTTTTTTCTTTTTTCAGTTTCTGATCGATTTTTTTTTTCTATTCAACTTATACGTTAATTTACTGGGCCAGCCGATCTAGTTTGGTTTTACAATCTCATATGATTATATAATTTAAACGGTT
This sequence comes from Hibiscus syriacus, assembly GCF_006381635.1. Lineage (NCBI taxonomy): Eukaryota > Viridiplantae > Streptophyta > Magnoliopsida > Malvales > Malvaceae > Hibiscus > Hibiscus syriacus. The sequence goes on along the minus strand of NW_024063073.1, from coordinate 135,250 downwards.
ATGGGATAAGATTTTATGATATTTCAGTCGGTAGGCTATCGTCTAGTTTCGATGATCGTCAATTTTTTAATGAAAAAGATGAGTTTGGAAAATGGGAATAGTCGGATAATCATTTTGTAACTTTTAATAGTTGAGAGATTCAATAAATGAAATATCTCACGTATCCTTTAATTTTCAATATCGCAGGAAACACCGGATTACCTAAACTTGATTCGGCAACACCTGGACTTGGAGACTATACACACGAGACTGGAAGAAGGATGGTATTCAGGATGCAAGAGCAAGTTCTTTAGAGACTTGCTCTTGCTTTTAAACAATGACATCCTTTTCTTCAGCAAGGAATCCTCTGAATTCGCCTCTGCTATCGAGCTCCGACGACTTGTCTCGAAGGAGATCGCAACCCAGTTTCCTAATCCGAGCCTATTGCCCAAAGAACACTCGTCTACGCTGCCTGAATCCCAGACGCCTTTGAAACCAGAACCCGAACTGTCACTCTCCTTGACAATGAAAACTAAACTGTCAGTCCCACTGATTGCGAGCCGCAAACGCAGCTCGATTGCTGCAAAATCCTCAACCTCGTCTTCTGGACAAGAGAAGAAAAGGCAGCCCACCTTGTCGTTGATGAATGAGAAACCAGCTCTGGATTGGAAGCAGAATAAATCCGCTGAGGAAACTGTGGTAACGAAGAAGAGAACGAAAGAAAGATCCGCTCCGGGTGCCGAAAAAGCAAGCAAAAAATCAAAGGCTCAGAATAATACGAACACGAACAAGAACAAGAATTCAGATTCCAATGCCACCACTGCTGCCGTTTCGAGCAAAGGCGGATCATCGAATGAGAACTCGGAATCCAAGGGTGAAAAGGAGAAGACCAACACGAATGTGAGTTCGAAGAAGAAGAGCGTAGCTAATTTCTTAAATAGAATGAGGGATAACGGGGTATCGACGGAGACACTACTGAAGGGTTCCGATAACAGCAAAGGAGGAGATGCTGGTAAGCAGAAGAAAATCAGCAGCAGCAAAGGCAATCAACAAAAGGGTCGAAGTTCGACACCACGGACACGGTCTAGTGGAAAAAGAAAAAAAGAGAAGGCAAGCCCAGCAGCGAAGAGGAGTACAGGACGACCGCCGAAGAGAGCGGTGTCTCCATCAGCCGCCAGCCAACCGTGTGCCGGTAAACGGGGCAGGGAAGTTGAGAACGATTTAGGTGGTGGATATGCAAAGAAGCGTTCAAGAAAATGAAGAGTTCGAGTCAGTCATTTTGGTTTGTATTCTTGTAAGATTGTTGAGGGGGCATAGGGAGTTGGATTATATTTTGTTCAATTTTAATCCGTTTTAATATTTAAACTTTCAATTTTTTCAAATCTATACTAATGTTTAGTTTTTGTTTTATTTTAGTACCCATCACCAAAAACAACAAATTTCTCGATGGTTGATCTTTCCATGGTCCATCATGTAGCGCATAAATACATTTTTATGGATGTCTGCTTGCAGGAATACCATATGTTGGAAAAAGAAGGCCAAATACATAAATTTCAGCCCCAAATACTAAAAATATTTACATTGAAGAATGACATGAATAATTTTACAATTCAACCTACACCCTTTCCGCCAAATGATGAGGCAAGGAGCTAATTCCAAGTAAATGAAGTAGAGAGCACTGATTCTTTTACAATATCTGGGCGAACTTCTACAAAAGGGACCAGATACAAACCTCAACTCTTTGGGAGTTTAGTGCAGCCTCGGCGGTACTCTCCCGGTGTCCCCAAAATCATCACTTGCCACTTCACAGCCGGCCGCTAGCGAGGGGACGGTTGATCTTCATCTGAGAATCAAAATGATTAGTTTCCCATGTAGACAATTCAGACAAAGGTCACTATGCATGTACATATTGGTTACCGCTTACACCATCAGATGCATCAGCAAGCCTCGCAATAGCATCGATGAGCGCTTGTTCCTGCTCCTGCATTACATTCATTGGTTAAGCTTGCAGAACTAAGAAATAAAAAGAAATATGTACTTGAGCCATATGAATCATTATTGAGCTAAGCTTACTTTCAGCTTCTTCTTCGCCTTCTCAAGCTCAATAGGATCGGGATCACTTGTATCAAAAACCCTCTCCACCTGTTGAAGGAACCAAAAGAAAATTAGCCAACAGCTTTCAACGTAAATTGTTTCGATTAGACAGCTTCCGTATACAGCTGGTTCTACGTAAATACCTCCTTTACTAGCATCTCTGTGTTTGGTATTTCAATCTCATTCAAAAGTTTCTTTTCAATACCGGGCAAAAGTTCTTTCCTCGATTGACTCTTAATCGAACCATGGCCTCTTCCTGGTCCTGGAGCAGGATCACCACGAAAAAAGGATTTCTTAGCTCCATGGAAACCATGGCCCCTTCGATAAGAGATGCCAGGGTCCTCACCATCCCATTTGATATCGTGTGGAGGAATCTGTAATAGTTTGAAGATCAGTATTGTTCTCAATAAAATGTATGCATAACAACATGTTGGTAAGAAGTATTCCACTTCCATGAACCAACAAGCAAAGCTATTAAGTTTACTAATGTTAGTAGCAATATATAATGTGATAAAGCAACTTTTAGTCCTTGAACTTGACAATATTTCTTAATTTAGTCTCTTTATTTTGGTCCACATTAGTCCTTGAACTTAAGAATTTTTCCCAACTTTATTTCGGTCCATGTTAGTCCCTGAGCTACAAAATTCCCCATTTTAGTTTGATGATGTGGCACCCTAATATTGTGCCACATCATCAAAATGACCATAACTGGGCCAAAAATCCAAGTTCAAGAACCAAAGCAGGGAAGTTCTCAAGTTCGACTAAAAGTTGCTTTAACACATATAATTACATTATATCTAGAGACATATATTTAGCAACACTCTTGTGCAAGAATATGGACTATCGGAATAAGCGTTCAATTTTGGTTCGACTCAACATAATGCCTACAATAAAAAAGTCAAAACATCCAATCAAAGTCAGTTTCCCATAGTAACTTTACGGATATAACTAAATAATGGTCACAACCGAAATAACGAGTGGTTCTTTTAACTTGACCGCATCAATCCAAAGTTGGCCTACTTTTAAAAAGGCCTCATTATATCGAGGGAGAATGAAAGTCTAATGCTTTCTTCCTCAAAATCAACATAGCTCAGCTCAGCCAAAGCATAGCAAACAAAAATCTAATTTATGCATGAAGAGAGATGGTCAAATAAAAACCAATAACAAGGTTTTCTTTTTCCAGAAATAAGTTTTAGTAATAATGCAAATACTACTTATATTGAAAGAATATTTCTCAAGACATTCAAACAATATTGAAACACATAATAAAGAGTAGCTGTCGGAAACTTCATGCTAAGAAATCATATCTAATTACCTCTTTGAGATCGACCCATTCCCAGGTCTCATTTCCTGTATTTATATCATAAACCAGAGAATGGCGCCCCTGCCAAAAGGAAAATGAACAATATGGGCGATGACCTCTTAATCCACATAATTATTAACATGGTGCTAAATGTATTTCACCACTGTTACATGGCACTTGATCTTTGAGACATAAAAAGAGCAATGCTTTCGAACTATTAGATAGTTTAATATCTAATAAAACATTTTCTAAGAAACTACAAATTGAGAAAAAAGTACAATACATTGTCGGCCCAAAATATAGACGGATAGCAGATAGGTTAGCAAAGGAGAGACAAATAAATGGTTGCAACATTGGAAAATAAAGTAAAAAAGAAAAGAAAAGAAATAATGTGTCATTTAAATTTCAATTTCCAAGTGAGGTAGGTGATGGCATGAAAAATTAAATCGAGTATAACTTTAACTAAGCATTAGGTTTCATGAATATGATTCAATGTTACATATTTCTAAAAGTTCCATCATCACCTAAAAAAATAACCTAAGATAAGTCAGATAGCGAGGTAGAAAATGTCATTGTATTCCTTGAACATACCTCAGATGGATTATAATCAGTGATCACAGCCTCATAGAAGTTGCTATCTCCAGGACATCTTGTCCACACTTTCCTTCCAATTAGGGTATCAGAAGTTGCTCCTTCAACAGGTTCATTTGCCGGAAAGCCACCAACAAAGCCACGATTATTGAATTGTCTACTTCCAGCAGAAACTGAAGGATATTGCATAGCCTTTGCTGAGGATAAGCCAGGCAACGAATGACCCTGTTGGGGAGAACTATGAGTAAAACAATGCAAGCTAGATGGAGGTCAATATAATCTTTTGTATATCATGAAAATAAAATCACTGCTTCAAGCATTTGATCCATGTTTCTAAAGCAGCTACCTAGTTAGCATCCAAAGAAGAAAGCTTAAGAACTATAACATGAGAGGTCTAAAACCTGTATTGCACCAGCAATGTTAATAGAAGTTACCGTCTGATATGTCTTTAGTTTCTTACGGGGCGCTGAAACAGTTGGATTAGGTAAAAGACTGTGAACAGGATGAGATACACTTAGTCTTGCAGATGGGTCCCCACCAGCTTGTCTCCAGTCCCTGTTAGCATTGCCAACGTATAAGCCATGTAACAAATAGAAGACAAGAAAGACCATTGAGTCAATTATTGGCCTTTAAAAATGTCAGACTAATTCATGAAGTAGTCTGACCTTATCCTTTTGACAACATCATCAGCATTAACCTTGGTCAGAAGCTCTCTATGCTCGTCATTTGAAACCCTCAGTTCTTTCCTAAGTTCTGTCATCAAGCCTTCTTTTTCCTGAAGGTGCAATATAAAATGGAATAAGCAAACACAATCAGCTTGAAATAAATAGGAAAGCTTGTTAAAACCAAAAAGTGAAATTTCAGCAACGTAAATACCCAGGTAATGGCATCAGATTGAGCTTTAAAAGCACGAAGGACAGAACAGTAGGCTTCCTGCTCAAGTATATGTATTTGGGCCTCCATGTCAGAATACATCCTCGAATACAAGGCGCAATCTAAGATGGACTTTTCATTCCCGGTAATATCACTCTCTCCTGAAACTCTAGTTGGATGTAATGGAGATAGATCATCATCAGTACCTGTAGTTATTTCTGATTACAACAAGATAATAACCACTCTTTTGATTCTCTTCTCTGAAAGGTTTACAAGTACAAATTTGTTTGACATGTAAGTACATTTACTAGGGGTAACAGGACAATTATAAGGAAGTGCAAACCAATGAGTACACATAAAGAAGGAAATAATCGGCTCTATCATGAACCTTCTGGCTATCATCATAGAAGTTAATCAACTTATACATGTAAACACAAACACGAATATTTGAAAAGATTGCAAACATAACATCTTGAATATAGCTGGTCTTGAAGGTAACCAGAATCAAAGCTAAACATCGCAATATCGAATGGACAATTTAAAGGATGATAATTTCACAAAGGAATACGGATATCTTTCGAAACAAATATAAGGAAAACAACATATTTCATTGACAAGGAGAAAGAACCTTAGCTACCACAATCTTCTAATATCAATAGGCGTTTTTCTTTGTTCTCAAGTATCATGTAGCCAAAACCTAAAAAAATTACGAACAAATATTTGAATTCAAGAAAATCGTTCTTTTTTTCAGCCAGAAAACCAGAAACGAAAAATGATTTCCTTTGTACCATGGATTTCTCTACATTTGAATACATCCGAACTGGAATTCAAAAGTCATGGAACAATACCCAGAAAGCAAAAGTCATGAAATCACGTCACGTAAATTCTCGAATCAAAATTATCAAAAATTCAAAGACCCATATTAAACCCTAAACCCCCATTACCCATCTTATCCCCCCACCCACAACAAAAATCAGTGCACTAAATGGTTCAATATTCAAATACAAATGCAACTCCCAAGAAGGAAAACAACAACAAGAAAAGAAAAGAAACCAAGAAACAACGTGCATTGCTTAATGAAAGGATACGACATTAATGAATGCAACATACCACCAATATCGAAAACGTCATGGTAAAAAAGAAATGAAGCTGGGAAAGATCTTTTATTCGTTGAAGAAGGAAACACAACACCGTGAAAACCCAAGCCAGAAGTTGCCTCCGGGAAGACGATGCTCACTCACTATATATGCTCCCGAGCAAAAGCAACGCAACGCTCTGTGATGCAAAGACAACTTTTTTTTCTCTCTCTTTTGGTTCGAAGCAAAGCCAACTTACTAGCAAGATTTTAGAGAAAGTTCGAAGCTTTACTTTTTCCTTTTTGAAAGGGATTTGATTGGTTTTTGTTCTTTTATAGGAGAGGAGGGAGACTCTCTTTTTTTTCCTTTTTGAAAATGATTTAATTGGAAAATGACACTAATCATATTCTTTATTTACTTGCTGTAGCATCTAATTTTGTCATTAAAAAATTATTAAATTTAAATTACTTATTTAGTATTTAAATTATTGATTTGAATCCTTTTTAGTATGTAAATTTTTATTTTTATTTTCAAAAACACACCTAAAATTGTTAATTTATATTTATTGTTAAAATTAATAGATTTAATCGGAATAATGATCTAAAAATAATGGTCATTTATGTTTATCTTTTCATATTTTCCGTACACTTTCCTTTCACCTTTATCTTATATATGAATTTTTATTTAATATTTTTTTCATTTTCATTAAAATAGTGATATTTTATTTACTTTTAATCGAAATTGAATGTTGTCGCTTTTAAACTAAATCTCTTATCTTTTTAGGTGCTTATACGATGGGTATGGGCCGGGTTTGGGCCAATTTGATTATACCTAAAAATTTTATATCTTTTACCTGACTTGATTTGGCCCGAAAAAATATATACATGAACCCGATCTAATTTTTTGAGATAAAATCTAACTAGACTCTATCCAAAATAATAAAAAATATTTTTTATTCAATAAAAACAATGGTTTAATTAAAAAATATATATATAGAATGATATTATTATAATTATTCTTAAATATATAAGGTAAAATTATATTTTTTTTCTAGATCGGATCGGATCTGGTATTTTTCACTTTAAACCCAAATCTAACCCGATCCCTAAATTAAAAATAACCCGACCCTACCGATCGTATCGGGTCGAAACCCATCGAATTCGGGTACATGCCCATGATATATTTAAACTGTGATAAAATTAATTATCAACTTACCATCATATTTTATTGTTATGTCAATGTCGACAATATTTAGTTGTATATTCCATTTTTTAATTAGATTTCTTAATTCTTTCAGTACTATTGGATGAAATTAATGAATTATATTTCAAAAAATAAAAAAAAATGTTAAATAGTTGGTCTAATGTATAGAGTTTATAAATATGGGAATTAATTGGGGTTCAAACATCAATAATAAACAAAAATCAATGTAGTACCAAGCAGGGACAAGGATGTAAGTTTTTATGTTGGGGTGAATTTAAACTTTATATAATTTCAGAAGAGTAAACATAAACCTATAAATTTTTAAGGGGGTGAAAACAAATTTTCAATAGAAGTGACTCGAACAAAACTAATTTGTCAAAGAGAAAGAGACTTGGTGGAAGTTAGGGAGAATAGAATGCATTACACCAAATTCTCAGTTTCGTGAAGTCTCGGGTATAATATCAAACATTGTCAAAGAGTTTGTAAATAAACTATAAAATGAACTAAAAAAAAAATTAAACTCAGTTTGATTTTAGAAAATATTTTCTGTTTTTATTTTTTTGAAAATAGTTTTTATTTTCAGTTTTTTTGAAAATTAGAAAACATATTTAGTTGATATAAATCAAAACTTAAAAATAAAAATATATTTGATGTCTAATTTTTAAAAATAGAGATGAATGAATGTTTATTAAATAATTAAATTAAAATATATTTATTAAAAAATTCATTGCATAAAATTAGCATACGAGTTATGCATATATAAAAAAATAAAATCGATAATAATTTTCATAACACAAAAAATATTTTTATTCTATAATAAAAATATAATGTTAATGTAAATTGACAATCAATTAAATTGAAAATATACCCAAAACTATTGTTGTAAGGAAGAGCATACAAAATATCATTGAAATAAAAATATATTTAGTGATATTTAAGGCCTCAAACTTTTGGAAAAAAAATCATGTAGCCACTAATTTTTTTTGCGGTTGATGTGACATTTAAACTGATAAAAAATCAATCTAATCCTTTGATCAATATAATTATTAATTAAACGTTGACTGTTACGATACTTATATGATAATTTAAAATATTGATTTGACAATTCACGATGTTATTATGAGAAAACATGATGAATGATAATATGGTAGGTAGACTTAATTGACTTTTTGACAAATTCAAGGATCAAATTAATTTTTAAAATGTTTGAGGACTTATTTACTTTTTAAACTATATATATAAATTTAATATATAAAATATAAATAATTAGTAAATCATTCAATATATTAAATATAAAAATATTATAAAATTAAATTATTAGAAAATAATTGAAAGACCATTGAGCGAGAAAAGAAGTTCAAAATTAAATTATTAAAAAATAGTTGAAAGACCATTGAGCGAGAAAAGAAGTTCAAGGATCATATTTTTTTTAAATTTGAAGATTTCAAATACTATTATGTCAAAAAAATATTACTAGAATGATTTGAACTAGTGTAAATTAAGTTAAAAACTGAAAATATCTTTTTTATAAATGTTTTTAATATTTTCACTTATTTTTATTTTCATTTTTCAAAAATTATTTTCTAATTTTACAACTAAACACCAAATACATTTTCCTTAACGTTTTTTATTTTCTAAGAAAATAAAATTAGCTTATATATTTTTTAAGGCTTAATACAAAAATAAGTGCATGAACTATGCATCGAAAAACGTTTTAATGCCTAAATAATTATTCGTTAAAAATAAGTATATAATGTTTCTAACATTATACTTTTAGTTGCCTAGACGTTAACTGCCATTAAATATCTCTGTTAAGTTACACGTGTCACATTATGATAATTTTAGAAATTTATTTATAAAAAAATTAAAAAAGAAAAGAAAAAAACCCCATTCTAATAGTGCCCCCTCCACGCCCTCTCCCTCTCCCCCTTCCCCTTCCCCTTCTATGTTGACCGACAGGCCGTCGATGACCATTATCGTCACCATCATCAAAATCAAAGTCAACCCCCGATCAAACACCTTTTGACCTTTCGTCATACATGCCACCGTTTGTCATAGAGAAGCATTTAAAGGTTCGTTGATTTTTCATCCATTGTCATCGTTTTTCGTCGATTTTGGCCGATTCTAACGTCCATAAGCAACACCGTCACCACCATTCGAACCACCGTGCAATTCCGATCAAAATCCAACCGTTCAGTGATGATGATGGTCAGATATGGCCAAATACTGTTTGGGATAAGAAATTAAAATTGGAAATTAGGGATTTAGATATTGGAGATTTTAAATTTAGGAATTTTGAGTGATGGTGAAGATGACAATTGATTGATCAATAGGTAGGTGGCGACGGGTGGGTGACTGTTCGATGATGACGATGGTGGTCGAAAATGACTGACGACGGTTGATAATAGAGTTGAAAGGAGATATTTTAGTTTTTTATGTTTTTTCAATATTTTTAGTAAAAATATTGGGTTTTCAAAAAAAAACTTTTTTTATTTAAAAATAATATTTTTATTATTAAAAAATTAAAAAAAAATTAAACAGTAGACACCAAATAACCGAGAATATATTAGACACATATTTTTAACGAAAATATATTTAGACACTAAAACGCTTTTCGAGACATAATCATGTACTTATTTTTGTATTAAACATTTTTTTTGAAAAAATCCATATAGACCCTAAAGTTTTCACGAAATAAAAAGGGATTGGGGCAACATATATGTTAAGGAATGGGTTTCGTACGTTGCATGTGTAGGGATGGAAAACGGGCGGGTCGGGTACGGATACCCCTCCCCCATCCCTATACCCACCTAATATTTTTCAATCCACCATCCGCCGACCACCCATGATGGGTAAAAAATTTCAAATCCACACCCGCCCACGCGAGTACATTCTCAAATACATCCCCACACCCACTACCCACCTAATAGGGGATGCATCATATATGTGTGTATTGTTTCGTACTTCAAGCTCATGCCAACGATCAGTGACAACTCAGTATGGGGCTTGCAGATCATGTTTCGATTGAATAAATATGTTAGGCAATAAACTTCTCGTATCTTCAGTTTGCTTTAGAAATTATAACTATGTTATCCAACAAGAAAACTTATATTGGATTAGAAAAGAAAGAAAACTATGATTTTTTAGTAAAACAGGAAAGGGCAATTGAATTACACGCATATGATTCAAGGACATTATATATTTATATTTCCCTATCATCTGCTTTCTTTGAACTAAACTATTCCATCAAAATCATAAGAAAATATCATCAAATTTAACCAAAACAAAAGCTGAGAACAGTTAAGTTTTGTCGAAGCAAGCTAAGATGATTTAAGACCTCCTAAAATAGCAACTCTCTAGAAAGGAGAATACAATATAGGTCCTTTTTAAATGAGCAAAAAAAATTGTAGCCTTTTAACCATAAACGATAAGACAACCATATCATTACAAAGATTTCTCTTCAATACATTTTCTTATCATAAATAAATGCGAAAGATGTGGGTAGAACATTTATATACTCCTTTATTTATATGTTAACAGTAAGAAAAACAGTAAATTTAGTGTTTCATTTCAAGATATAGTTTAAGAGGTGCCTAAAACAAGATTCTCGGTAGAGATTAGAAGCACAAAAACAAATGATATTACTATACCAAACTAAATAAGCTTACTTGACACATCCCAGAAAAAAAAAATGCTTACTTGACTGTATATAAATTTTTATGTCATTATTCTAATGACAACTCTACTGTTAGTAAAAGATAAAAAAATATAAAGTTAATTTCGGGGACAAGAACAGGGAAAAGTAATATAGCACAAGGAAGACTTTGAATCTCTTAACACTTAATTATATTCAGTGACGTTAAAAATAGAGGTTTGTGAAGCAACGATCTGACTTTGTTGGCCTAAACGTGGGTGCTTAGTGACAAGATACTAATTTGCATAACATTAAGAAATTAAGCTTAAAACAAACATTGAGATGAATCTAAAAAATAATTAAAAATCAGTACGAGCAAATAAAAATTAAACTCTTAAAACAAAATGCAGAGGAGCTTAAAATAAAATGACTACGAAAATGACTCTTACAAAAATTAAATTTCAAGTAAAAAAAGGAAGAAACGTACCTGAATAAGTTGGAGAGTGGAGATCAGATGTTTGAAAGATCGGCGCAGTAACGAGAGGTTTGAAAGAAAAAAATTATGCATAAACTTATCTCTAATATTTGGTTAAATTACAAGTTATATCTTAACAATATTATGATTTATAAATTAATCTCTAAAATTACACCTAAATTCATAATGGTCCAAAATTTAATGTATATTTAGTTAGGTGGGCGGATGTGGGGCGAGTGGATGTGAGGCGGGTGGATGCGGGACGGGTAAGGTCTCAAACCCATTACCCGCCCACTACCCGTGACGGGTACCAATTTCTAAATCCACACCCGCCCACTACTCACTAAAATTATATCCATCCCTGCCCCAATTAGAACGGGTGCGATGCGGAATCTATGAAATTGTACCTGCTTGCCATCCCTATGCATGTGTTTACATGCTGAGCAGCAAGGGGAATGTTAAGGAATGGGTTTCGTACATTGCATGTGTTTGCATACTTGTCTCGTTTCTGTTAGGAATTAGTTTCAAGGTTGTTAGGGTTGTTACAGCTGGCTTTCTAATAGTTTTAGCTGAAAGTTTAGTATAAATAAATGCTTTTGTAATCTCGTTTAGTAGTGTGTTTTGATAAATAGAAAATATGTTCTTATTCATCTAATCTTGCTTTCCTTAGATAGCTGAGTCTTTACTTTAACATGGTATCAGTCGCCAAATCCTGGTGTTCGCTGCGTCTTTCGGTTTGTAGTGTCAGATGCTGATTTGTAAACATTGAATGCAGTGCCCCAACAGGCTGTGTCCAATGCAGATTGTGAAGCTATTTTACGCATGGAGGAGAGTGAAGGTTTGAGTGTTGATACAATGGATGTTTTGCCTGATGAGTAAAGAGCAGGCTGCAGTAGTGTTTTACTCGGTGGTATTTTGCCTGATGCAGCTTGTAAGAGTCATTTACCCGATAAAGCTAGGCGTTTGTCTCATGCTTCGAGAAGTGATCCTGGTTTATCTACTGATGCAACAGAAGTAGGTTCCTTGTTGTCTGGAGATGATTGTGATAGAGCTGCAGATTTTACGAATAATGGGTAGGACACACGTGAATATGTCTCTATAGTTCCCGCCATTTGTGATGAGCTAGTGGTTAATTCTAATGTTCATCCCATGGTAACAAGGAGTAAGCTTGGCATTAGAAAACCAAAAATTTATCAGGTTTCTAGTTCTGATCATGAGCCTAGAGATATTAAAGAAGCCTTTATGAGTCCTCATTGGAAGGCTGCAGCACAAGTTGAATTTGAGGAGTCGATAAAAAATGGTACTTGGACGCTTACTCCACTTCCTGAAAATAGACGAGCTGTGAGTTGCAAATGGTTGTTCAAGATCAAGAGGAATGCAGATGGCTCAGTATCTAGATACAAGGTATCGATTTTCATGAAGTTTTCAGTCCTGTGGTTAAACCAGCTACTGTCAGAGTGATTCTTTCTTTAGCCTTAGCATGAGGTTGGAAGTTAAGGCAAGTTGATGTTAATAACGCATTCTTTAATGGGTTTCTTACTGAAGAAGTGTACATGATGCAACCACCGGCTATGAGTAAGGTGATGGCAGCATAGTTTGTAAACTTCATAAGGCAATTTATGGTCTCAAACAGGCTCCTAGGGCCTGGTTTGAAAGTCTGAGGCTTTATTTGGAGTCTTGAGGGTTTTGTTTTAGTAAAATCTGATTCTTCACTTTATATTCGAAAGACTAAAGATGGTGTGGTATATTTGTTGGTGTATGTGGATGATATTATCCTCACTGGAGATAGTGCCAATGAGGTTCAACAGGTTATTGATAAATTGAATGAGCAATTTTCTTTAAAGGATCTTGGTTCCCTAAATTTTTTCTAGGGTATTGAAGTATGCTATGAGGGTGATCGTGTTATCTTGATTCAGCAGAAGCATATTCGTGAACTTCTGCAGAGATGTGGTTTTGATAGTGCAAAGGGATTGGCTACTCCCGAGGTGACCAACAGATTGTCTGTCAAGGAAGGCACTCCACTTGAGGATGTCGCTTAGGACAGGAGTGTAGTAGGTTCATTACAGTATATATTGTAATTACTCGATCTGATTTGGCGTTTGCTGTTAATCGGGTGTGTCAGTTCATGCAAGCTCCTCTTGACGTTCATCTTCAAGCTGTTAAACAAAATTTGAGATATTTGCAAGGCACAGTTGATTTTGGACTATGCTTTTCCCCTTCTTCCAGGATGTTTTTGACTGAGTGCTGATGCCAATTACTTCTGGGTATTATACTCCAAGCAAGCAACAAGTTGTTGCTCGCTCCACTGCCGAGGCGAAATATCAGTGTTGCTTGTGCTGCGACTGAAATGGGTTGGCTTAAATCGCTGTTAAGTGAGTTACATGTAGTTCCTCATGAAAAGGCAACATTGTGGTGTGATAATACGAGCACGGTAGCGATGTGTACTAACCCGGTTCTTCACTCAAAATTCACTGAAATGGTTTGGCTTAAATCGCTGTTAAGTGAGTTACATGTAGTTCCTCATGGAAAGGCAACGTTGTGGTGTGACAATACGAGCACGGTAGCGATGTGTGCTAACCCAGTTCTTCACTCAAAATTCAAGCATGTAGAACTCAATTTTTCTTTGTTCGCGAGATGGTTACTAAGGACCAGTGGGAAGTTCATGAGGTTCCAGCTATTGAGCAAGTTGCTGATGTGCTAGACCCTTATCAGCACCGTTATTTTTTAAGCACAGGCAAAAGCTGCTGTTGGTTGTGCGACTTATGAACAAGAATGTTGAAGGTTCCCTTGAGGTTGAGCAGCAGGGGAAATGTTTAAGGAATGAGTTTCGTACGTTGCATGTGTTTACATGCTGAGCAACAATGTCATGGATTCTGTACCGGGTTAGAAAATCCCATCACTTTTAGATGCAAAATACGGAAGATTCAGCACGGGTTAAATTTCAACCACAACCTAAAAAATTACAATGAAAATCGATAGACTCGGTTTTAAAACAGAACCATGTAGGTAAAACACAAATTAACACAAATCCACGAGATCTACTACCTTCGGGGAGAGGTTAAACATCGTACCAGAACCCGACACCCGTAAACAAGAAACAAACTCTATTTGTTTCTCGATTCCTTTTTTTTCCCATCCAACTGCACGGGAATGGGTCTCGTTCATAGCATGGAATCGGTTCTTGCGGGCAGCCTCCTGAAGAAATTGAGAGGCACCGAAGGAAGCTTATGACGAAACCTCGGGTGTCTCAATATGTAAAATCCAGCTAGAAGCGCCACGACTTGGAAAGGTGTTACATACAAAACGATTGCAGCAACTAAACAGAAAATAACAAACAAAGCAGTGGCTCTTGGGTCTCTCCAGCTTAGAAGAGATTGCATCCTCTCACCCTGTGTGGCTAAATCACCGACCACCGTCTGAATTCTCCCAGCGATACTTCTCAATCGATCGTATCTCATCCTGACGATATCAGATGGCCGGGAAGTTGGGAATGTGTCGAACTCTTCGTCCAGTTCATCAGGATGTGCAGAATCTGCATGAGAGAGGCGTGTGTCCATGTGAGGAGGATGCCTTGGCCGCCATCTATAGTACCATACTCCAATCAAGAACAGGTAGAGGAAAATTGTTGGCAAAATAAGCTCAGGATAGAGGACCAGTATGATAAACAATATGTGAATCAATACTGTTGTAATTGGGTTTTTCCAATTGCAGATCTGATCAAACCATTTTCCCACCGCAATTAACCCACCCAGCACGTTCATAATTCTGAAAAAATTAGCTTTGCTTCTTCTCATGCTCCACATGTGAGAACCAACATCTAGCATGTACTCCACCACCTCTTTCCTCAATGGTGGCTCAGCTCGACTTAGCCTCATTGACACAATCTGTGTGGCCTGGTGCCTCAAGCTATCAAGCTGGCTAACAGTCAATGGATGAAGGTAATGCATTTTTGGCAAGAGAGGATGCGAGTACATATGCATCATATTAAGCAAAGAAGAACAGGAGAACCTCACAGCCAAGTGAATTTCACCCATCTTCTTCACCCCATTTGGATGTAGCACCAGAAGTGGATAAGAGTGAGTGTAAACTCGATCGGTTTCAAGAGTGGAGAGTCGAATTCTCACCTTCCCGATCTTATTGTCCTTTGCTCCTCCAGCCTTATCTCCTCCATGCAAATGGCAATTATCAAACACCCCGATAGTTATGACAGTACAAGGATCAAAAACCTCCCACGTATACTGCTCATTCCACTTCGGTGCAAAGCTATCGATGATTGTCCTTGTCCGTACCCATTTTTGGCCATATTTTGCAACACAATAAGCATCAGTTGTCCCCCGTCCATCTTTTGTCTTCATTGGCATTAAACCATGTGCATTAAGAACACCCAATTCCAGAACACCAATGCTGGACTTCCACAACTGCTTTGCTGTTGGCCTAAGATCACTACTGTAATGGGTTGATTCATCCAGAACGTGATAACCACCTTCCAAACAAATCCTCATATGAATTCTGCTGGCAAACTTGATTTCTTTCTTCTTCTCTCCTTCAATAATAACATGCTTCTCAAGATTATACCACCTACTATTCACAGGTTTATGATCAAGCCTCCTGTCTACGTGCTGTAAAAGAATTGCACACTTCCCCAAAACTTCATCCTTATTAGGAGCAACCCTGTCTTCTACACTCAAAATTAGAGGCTCCTCAAAAGGTTCTGCAGCCACAAACATCAGATCTTCATTCCACATTGGATTAATACCCCTTGCCTGAGAAATCCTAGTCCTTAAAGCCTGATTTCCTAAAATAGCCTTCACAAAAACTTCAGGATAACGACCCTTGTCAACTGGTTGCAAGTCCTGAGCCTCAATCACATTGACCCTCAAATACCAAAGCTTCGGAGAGAGATATACTTTTGATCGCATATTTGCAAGACCATCAGCACCACTAACAAAAGCTGCATCAGAATGCCATGCTTCAGGAAATGCTTCATCAGCTTGTGTTCCCATCCAAACAGCCAACATCAACTCTCCCTTAACCTTATTTCCCTGCCTATCCTCCAACCTATACCACTGTGGTGCCAGTGGACTATCAGGAGGAACCCTTTTCGGTATCTCATTGAGATCAAAGATAACCTTCCCAATGAAGTCATCCTTCACAACATCCTTATCTTTAACCGTAACCTCAAGCAATGAAGCCTGAAGCCTATCTTTCGAAAAAGCAAACACCTGATTCCACTCCGGATTCGACTTTTTCTCAAAAAAGCGAGTTTTACCCAGGTAATTTCCAAGCTTAACCTCAACATAAGGATCACAACTACCTGTAACATCTTTCCCAGGTAAATCCTTTGCCTTGACAACCCGAACATACAAGTACTGCATCTGCTCTACCAAGTCATAAGTGCTCGTAAGCTTGTCACCACTGACCTTCCCACCACCAAGGTGGGGCTTGGTCTCTTTGAGGGCAAAATCTTCGGGTGGAGGACGGGGCATCATCTTTGGAAACAAACAAAGAGACCCAAGGAAAACCTGCAAATAAAGTTCAATAGTTAACTAGATATCCCAAAAGAAAAAGAAAAGAAAAATGTTCATTGTTCAACATTAGCCGTTAAATAACAAAATAATGAAAAATCAGTTCAATAATTAAAATGTTTTCCAAGAACCTAATAGAATATCCGTTAATAACCCCCCCGGGGGGGGGGAACTTGAGTTTCCCTAAATGCTTGGGAAACGAAAAAAATGCAATAAAAAAGAAAGAGAAAATCCAAGCATCCAAACACTTAAAGCAACACCAAATATTATAAATGAAGTTACATCCATTTTATTATATGAACTCAAAACGACAGTAGATTCAACATAAAACGCAAAATCCAGACACAGAAGAAAACCATGGTGAACAAGGACTACTCACGAACCTTTCACGTTTTGTTAAAGCGAGAACTGTAAACGCAGACCCCCTTCAAACTTTCAGATCTACCAACTTTGATTCCTGAAAGAAAAAACAGCAAAAAAATTGCATGAAATTAAGTTTTTAGATCTAGCTACCTTGGGATGTTAAAAACAGAGTGACTACAACTAATCTCCTGTTTGGCTACTAAGAAAATGAAAGAAAAAAAACTGCAGATGAATAACTTTTTTTTACTCTAAACTAACAGGCTTAAAACATCTATCCTAAGCGTCGGATCTGGTCTCTTCCCCGTAATCAAAACTCATCCATATGAGTACACAAAACAACACTGCAAATCATCCATTACTACCTACATCCACTCTTGCACAACTTTAACCACATACCGCTCAAGAGAAAACTCACACGCAACCAGAAAAAAAATGTATCAGAATCACCAACAAAGTTTAAAAAGAAACACAAAAAGAAAGAAATATTTGGATTGTCCGTTTGAGGTTTTTCTTAAAAAAAAGATACAAAGGGTGAAGATGAAATCTAGTGGGAGAGGAAAATCGTACAGAAAGTTACCGGATGGATTGATCCAAAGGCAGACGGCGACCGGATTTTAAGTTTGGGGGGTTTAAGTTGTAAATTTAGAAAACGTAGTCTTCTCTTTTTTGGAGAAATGGAGGCCGGAAATGTACAGAATATGTCTAAAACAAGGGAGGGTTTAAAAGTAGACGGTTCGGCGTTGGAAGGCGGCGTCCGACTGGTGCAACGAGGCGGCTGTCGGTAGTTTGCACCGCTGGGTTTGGAGCATTCAGAGATTCAGATTTTTCAAAAAGAATTTGAAGTGTCCAGAGAAGAAAGAGAGAAAAAGCAGACCACAGAACAACAAAATGTATTTTCGGTTTGGAGGCTACAAGGGTCAAAAACAATAGTATTTAAAAGGGTAAACTACACATTTAGTACATAAACTAAAAATTTTGATCCGTTTAAGTACTAAAACTTTCAATTTTTAAAAAAACATACCTAATGTATAATTTTTGTTCTATTTTAATATTCGCGGTTAAAAACTTAAGGCATTTAGTACTAAAATTATCAAATTTGATCAGTTTTAGTACATAAACTTTAAAAAAATTAAAATTTCAAGTTAAATTTTGAACAATGATACTAAAATAAAACAAAAACTAAACTTTAGGTATGATTTAAAAAAAATTAAAAGTTTAAGTACTAAAATATATCAAAACCTATAGTTTAAATACTAAGCAGTAATTTACCCTAATGTATAGTTTTTTTTTCTATTTTAGCACTGTTAAAAAAATAATACATTTAGTATCTAAACTATTAAATTTGATCAGTTTAATACCTAAACTTTTGAATTTTTTTCAAAAATTCACGTTAAATTTCAAACAAGAATACTGAAATAAAACAAAAAACTAAACTTTAAATATAATTTTGAAAATTTTAAAACTTCAAGTACTAAAATGTATCAAAACTAATAGTTTAAAACTAAAGCGTAATTTACCCTATTTAAAAATAAGTTTGGAGAGAACTATATAGAGCGTTGAGTGGGACTGGGTACCAAGAATTGAGGCGGTACCAGCATTTAGCAATGAATCAGCGGTGCGCCCACTAGCAGAGGTGTTGATGAACAAAAACAAAAGAAATGAAGGGTTACAGGCTGTAAAGGAGAAAAATATAAATATATAGAGACATAGGAGAGAAGCGAAGATCTCCCGCTGCCCTTTAATCCAGAAAATTCCAACAGCCGAGCGGTCAAATTTTGCTGTTAAAATTCAGACAGGCTCAGCTTTACGGCCCCACTTTTTAAAATAAAACTCAATCGAAAATGTGTGATACTTAAATTTTTAAGTTCAATTTGAACTCCAAAATTATAAATTGAAGTTCGTAAAAATTTAAATTGAAAAAAAAAATTAATTCGATGAAAGTTTTAAATATAAATTTAAATTTTAAATACATAAAAATATTATAATGTGTTTTTTAAATCAACAAACAAATGTTAATATTTGTAATAATTTATTGTTTTAATAATATCTTAATATATTATGTTTTTGAAATGATCATCCAGCTCAGTTGGTAGAACACAAGGTTCTTAACCTTGAGGTCGTGGGATCGAGTCCCATGGAGGGCATTTCATAATTCTGAGGTCTCTTACGGAAGCTGCTCTCAACCTGGTGTTGGGGGTAGCCTACTATCTTACCTCCCCTTACCCATATATATGGGAAAAAGGGACAACCATTTTAATATATTATGTTTTTGAGTTGCTCGTAAACTTTTCGAGTCGAATATCAAATAATTTATTTCGACTCGTTAAGAATTTGAGTAGAACTCAAACTCTAATCAAGTTTATTTAAGTTAAATATTCATTAAGCTTTGATCAAATCTATCTTAAATAACCTACCATATATCTTATCTCATTTACAATCTCATTTTAACCGATTTCTTCTTTCACATTTTATTCCCCCAATTCCCCATTTACCCTACTACCATAAACTACACTTTTATCCGAAACTCGAAATGATTCAGTAAAATTTAGAACAGAGTGAAAATTATTTTTTTAATATCAAATTCTATTTTTTTTTAAAAAAATACAAGTTTTAAATTCATTTACGAGAATAATAATAAAAAAAACATTGGGTAAATTATACATTTAGTATATAAACTACCAGTTTTACTCCATTTTAATACCTAAACTTTATTTTTTTAAATCATATATAGAGTTTAGTTTTTGTTTCGTTTTAGTACCCCGCCCTTGAAAACTTTAGTTTTTGTTTCATTTTAGTACATCCTTCCAAATTTAATGTTAAGTTTTGAAAAAAATTGAAAGTTTAGGTACTAAAAATACCAAAACTGATAGTCTATGTACTAAACGCGTTAAGTTTTTAACGACGGATTACTAAAATTAAATGAAAACTAGACTTTAGGTATGATTTTAAAAAAGTGAAAGTTTAGGTACTAAGACATCAAAACTAATAGTTTAAGTACTGAATGTGCAATTTACTCAAAAATATTTGAAATGTAAGTTAAATAAAATAGTTTCCTCCTTTGAAATGAATAATTTGTTCATTAATTAATATTTTTTTATTAAACTAAGGTGATTAAAAAATAGTATATGTTTTAAATATTCTTAATCATTTGATAATAAACGCTTAATCATCCTGGTATAATCATTGCTGGATCGAACTCATGATCTCTATGAACAATAACAATTCTTTTAACCATCGAATTAAATTGATTCGTGCATTAATTAATATCTTTTATAAAAGAAAAATATCATTTAGAAATATATATGTCGTTGTCATTCATATCTACCATTGGAATCAAAATAGCAAATGGGAGAGATATACCCTGCATATGCATAAATCGCTATCGCCATATTCCAATCCAAACAGATCTACTTTGAACCAAGGGCGTGGACGTATTAAGCCTTTGAGAAAAAGGGTAAATTACACATTTAGTATATAAATCATAGTTTTTGTATATTATATTAATATTAATATTTTAATTTTTGTTTTCAAAATCATTTTTATCTTTTAGTTTTATTTTTTTAGTACCCGTCGTTATAAACTTAAGCGTTTAGTACCTAAACTATCAGTCTTGGTTCGTTTTAGTACCTAAACTTCTATTTTTTTTCAAAATCAACATAAAGTTTAGTGTTTTTTCATTTTACTACTTCGTTAAAAATTTAAAGTCAAGTTTTGAGAAAAATTGAAAGTTTAGATACTAAAACGGACCGAGACTGATAGTTTAAGTACCAAGCACGTTAAGTTTTTAACGGCGGGTACTAAAATGAAACAAAAACTAAATTTTATGTATGAGTTTGAAAAAATTGAAAGTTTAGATATTAAAACGGACTAAAATTTATACTTTAAATACTAAAATCGTAGTTTACCCTAAAAGTTAATTTAATGTATTAAAGGAGGAAAACTATAAAAAAAATTATATACATATTATTTAGGAGAAAATCGTATTTTTTATTTTTTATTTCTGTATACGTCATTATTTCGAACATCGCTCCAAGAAGAATCAGAATACCAATTGAATTGAAGCATACAAGAAAAGAAATGAAATCCCAACTGAATTACATTACATCAACGAAAGTTGATGATTGAACCAAAATGGACAAATCAAAGAGATTTAGGAAATGATAAGTTACATATTTAATACTTAAACTATCACTTTTGTTTTGTTTTAGTATCTAAATTTTCTATTTTTTCAAAACCATACTTAATATTTACTTTTTGTTTCATTTTAGTATCCGTTGTTAAATTTTTATTTTCTTTTAGTACTCGCCATTAAATTTTATTTTATTTTAGTATCTAAATTTTTAACGACAGGTACTAAAATGAAATAAAAAATAAATATTATGTATGGTTTAAAAAATAAAAAATTATGTATGAAAATGAAATAAAAGTGATAATTTAGTTACTAAATGTGAACTTTATCCAAAATAGAAAGCAAGAGAAAGAGAGTGCTTTTACTTTATAACTTTTGCTTTTGGTTTGGGATGATGAATCTGGGGTTTGGGTATAGTTAAAGTGGGTCCCCATTGTTTTAGGTGAATTGTCGGTATCAACCCCACCTCTGTTGTGGGTGGGGATTTACGTCATTTCAAACCTATTTTTCTCTTTCTCTTCGTATTTTTATCTCCTAGGATACTTTGATTCGTTTAGGGGTAATGTTGGAATTTCCTACTTCTGTACTCTTTCGACGTGTTTTCTCTCTCTCTCGAGAACAAAGTTGTTTAAACTATCATATAATCCCCGACTTCAAATGAATGTTTTGAAAAATAAAACAAAACAAAACAAAAGGATAAACTACATTTCACGTTATTTAATTATTGGTTAAATTATTCTAAACTAGGGCCGTAAACGAACTGAGTAGGGTTTAAGTATTATTGAGTTTGATTTGATTCGAAAATTCGTGAGGCTAAAATTTTTAAGTTTGAACATGAACTGAAGCTCGTAAAAACTTGAAAATGTTCGAAATGAAAAAAAAAATCTTAAACTTAACTCGATTGAAGTCTCAAGTTCAAACTCGAACATGAACCTTAAATACATGAAAATCTTATACTGTATTTTTTAAAAAACAACACATAAATGTTAATGTTATTAATAATTTATTTAAAAAACCGAGTTGCTTACTAGCTTTTCGAGTAGAGTATTAAATAATTCGTCTCGTTAAGAACTCGAGTCGAATATTTATCGAGCTTTGAATGAGTCAGTATCGAGTGGTTCACGATATATCTCGTCTCATTTACAACCCTAATAAAAACATAATATTTTAGTGATTAAGAGATTTATTGTTATCTCTTAATGTTTTAGATTCGATGATATTTTTTGTTAAATGATTAAGAATATTTAAATAAATAGTATCTTATATTTACTTTCGATTTATAAAAAAATATTAATTAAGTTACAAATATGTCATATATTTTTAAAATATATAATATAATATTTTAATTAAAATATCATTACAAATATATAGGCCGTTAAATATTAGACAAAATAATTAAAATGACACAATATAACATTTTAATCCTAAAAACTTATATATTCTATCAATTCAATTATAATTCAAAATAATTTGATAAATTTATTTATTCGTATTTAAATTCTACCAATTTAGTATTTATTTTGTTCGCTGGCTGTTTGTTCTTCACCGTCCATCATCATCCCTACTTGGATACGTTTGTTAACACTAAAATACTTTATTTAAAATTAGTAATTAATCTAATATGCAAATTTATAAATATAAAGTATTAATAGTTAATTTTTTAATATTAAATCTTTAATTAATATCTAAAATAAGATTAAATACTTAGTAAAACCTATTCAAAATTATTTACGAAAACCTTACGTAATTAATTGTCGCTGCCACGTAATTTTCTAAACGCAAGTTCAGGTTTTTTATATTATTAAACGATTTTTTAATGGTTTCATTTTTCTCATTTATTTTAAATAAACTAATAATTAGGCTAGTTTTTTTACTGAATTTTTATGATTAAATTTATTTTAAACATTTATGCAAGTCATTATATTTTCATTAAAAATTGTATAATTCTTACTTCTTATTTAAAAAACTACTAATTGTTAAATAATTTTTATTATTATAAGAATATATAAAAGATATATGTTTAAAACATGACATATACGATGTTTTCACGTATATGTAAAAATCAACGACTTAAATTGCTTGGTTTGGCTGTTCATGTTTTATTCCTTCCATTTGCTGGCTGCTTTATGATTGATGTAAAATATGATCTATATAGCATACAAGTACGAACGCATGATTTTATGTTAAGGGAGGACTTAAACTTAAAGAGTGAAGTAAAATTTCAGGAGACGAAACAGATTTTCAATAGTAAATACATAAAAATTAAAATATATAATAATTTTAAATTTTCAGGGGACGACTACTTCACCCGCCCCCTCAGCTCATCCCTGATAGCAGACACTACACGACTTGTCCGTGAAATTTTATTTATTTTATTTTATTTTGTTGAATTTTCCTTATAAAATATTTAGCTTATAAATTTGGTGATTTTGTGATCTTTACGTAAATATTCTCTTCACCTTTTCTAACATGCATGTTGATAGCATGTATTCTGCATATCCTACTCCATTTCCACCTTTTCCTTATAACATCCATGTATTCTTGATAGTCTTTCTCGTTCTGCATATCCTACTCCATTTCCATCTTTTCTGTGCTTGTTGATAGCATTTATTTAATGTCCTGGGTTACTCATAATTGTTTCCCAAGGTTGTAACCATGGAAGGGTTTGAGCACCTTGGGTTTCTATTCAATTTGGTGAGAGGAGATCCGATGAGTTCCTTTAAGCCAAGCTGCTCCCTTTTTTGGTAATTCAGATCCAGACATGCCTGATGTTCCTGTTTCATCGTCAAAAGTTCTTGATTGGATCCTACAGAATATAGCTTCCTCTCTGGAACATGTTAATGGGAAAAAATCTTGCAAAAGAGAATGGTCCTCCAAGTGGCTCTGACCAGGAGGTTACTATGCCGTTGCTAGTCCAAGTTTAGTCAAACCCTCAAGAAGTGTGAGAAGTCCATGTTTCATTGAGGGGGTCTCTAAATCATCCAATGTAAAGCATATTAGAGAGTTCTAATAGGGGAGTCTGTTGTATATTAGAACATTCTAGTTCTCTAACTGAATTGGTCAAGTCTGTTCAAGGTTGTTAGACCTCTTAGCTCTTTTGTTGGGCTATATATAGTCTGGTTTGTATTGGGCCTATCAGTGGAACTTTTGTAACCCTTTGTTATGTAAAATTCAATACAGTATACACCGATTATGTTCAATTCCAGTTTCCCTCTTCTCTTCGTGATAATGTTTCCATAGATCTTCTTAGCTCATCTCTTCCAGATCTCATCCTAATCCTTATCATAGCCTAAGATCAAGCTTATGTCATGGTACCAAAGCCATGATCGGTGTGTCACGGCAGTGCATTTGCCAAATCGATGGTTTGATGCTTTCGTTTTGTTTATCTCTTGCTGAAAGTTGTTGTGCCTTCTTTCCGTTTGGTTTTGACTTCTCTTCGCTTTGTTTGTGTTTGCTATAGATAACTAGTTCGTTGTTTCATTGTTTCTCTATGGTTACATCAGAGGAGGATAATAATTCTAATAATAGTGGGAATGGCTCTCAATTGAATACTGCTCATAATTCTCAAAATAGTGTTAATGGCAGAGTCTTGTTCTCTACTAAGAAGACTAATGTTGTTTTGGATGATCATAACTTCTTTGACATCAACAAGTTGTGTTAACCATTAAACCAATAGATTTCAGAAATTCATTGATAATATAGTTACTTGGCCTGAGCAGTATGTTACTCAGGGTGGAGTTACTAGTATTAATCCTGAATTTGAGAGTTATGAGGAACAAGATAGGGCTCTTGCTTCTTGGCTGTTGTCGACTGTAAGTGAAAGTATGTTACCTCACTTAATTGGTCGTAATACTTCAGCTGAAATTTGGAACACTCTTCACAGGTTGTATAAAAGTAATACTACATCTAGATTAATGTCATATAGGAGGCTTCTGCATTCACAAAAGAAAGGTGACTTGAGCATGAAAAATTTTCTAATGAAAATTAAATCTGTTTGCGACAATTGAGGTAGTTGTGGAGAAATTATCTTAGATCATGAGCATGTTACTACTATTTTGAATGGCTTGTCATCTAAATATGAATGTTATAATTGTTATAACTGCTAGCCCAACCCCTGCTGATATTAAGACTGTTCATACTATCTTACTTGATGCCGAAGCTCACCAAGTTAATAATCTTAGTCAGTTTAATGCTTCAGCTCATGTGGCTGTTCAACAAGTGTCTAGTGGGAATGCTGGTTTTCAGTCTGGTCAATATCAGTCAAACATGTTCACTGATAACATAATGAAAATCTTCAAAGTACTTTTGATAATAATTTTGAATCGAATAGTAAGGGTAGAGATAGAAGTGACAATATTCATCTAATAGGCCCCAGTGTCAGCTTTGTGGAAGGATTGAACATCTTGTTGACATGTGTTACTAGAGGTTTAATATTAGTTTTAAAAATGAGTCTTCAAGAAATACTTCTTATAGTTCTAGTAAAGGAAGGTCCAATGTTCGAGGAGGGTACTCTGGACGAGCTAATTTTTGTAATTTTAACCCTCAAGGGAATACTGTGGGTGTGCCATACAGTATGGTGTATTACACTTCTTCCAATAATCATACTTTGATGAATTCTTCTGGTTTTTCACATCCTTAGATGTTGACGACAAATAATGTTGTTTTGAGTCCTTCTGCAGTTTATTCACATCAACAACTTCTACCTACTGTAACCTTCTCTCCAGCTCTTCCTCAAGTGTTCACTCAAGGAGGGCAGCAGACCACCCAAAGCTTGGGCTATGAATTTATTAAGAGCAATTAAGCTCATCTTGTGCATGTACATTATTCGTCATAGGAATAGGTAGGTAAAATGTGCACTATGAGTCTTTCCATGGTTTCGCTTGACCACATTAAACTTAGATAACTAAGTTGGGTATCTACCACAAATTCCTCAACCAATGAGCTTTAAATCCACTCTCCTCGACGAATCAAGAACCAGTTTCTGGCTTTAACCTTTTGGTAAGCAGATCAACTAGGTTCCTCTCTCACTTTGATCATTATTTAAGACACCCTACATTTCTAACATTTTAAGATAGAAATAAATCCACAAGTGTCTTGGATAATGTGTAAACAAATTCTCTTACACATTTACTCATTTATACTTGAGTAAAGTTTGTTATTAGTTTTAACCATAAAATTATACTTTAACAAACTCAAATTTTGTTTACACATGATTATATTATCAAACAATTACGAAATTCCTTATATTTCATTTTAGTCATCCACGACTTTTTCACATTCAGAAGGAATTTCGATTTTCTAATTCTTCATAAGAAGTGTTTAGAAAATTATGAATATTATGATAATGTTTATTGGGAGTTTTCAACTTTTCTTAACAAGAAATTATCTCAAGTAGTTCATAAAGAGGTTTCAACTCCTCCTTAGGATAGACAATTTCTTTCATTTCCTTTATTTAAGAATGTACTCAATGGCTACAAACCATCTTTTTAGTAGTACTAATGTCTATCACTTTTTCATTCATAATATTCAATATATTAACCTTAAAGAAACCATCACATATTTTATTAAATATGACTACATTTGATATTCCACTTTACCAATTTAATCTCAACTCTTTTAACTTCTGTGCTAAGTTTAAAGAGTTCTTATATTGTCATAGTATTTTATAATATTGGAATAGTGAGCATAGTAATGAACAATGAACCAGGTAGGTTTCTATGAAAGAGAGGTGGTGCACTAGGCATACTTAAGTATCAAGTCTTCATAGAACCAATCCTAGACATGCACTTTCATACCATCACACTACTTTTCAATAAATCATTTATGAATTTTCTCTTACTTAAGGCTTCTTAAAGAATTATGCTTGATACTTTTAGTCACAATAGTATCTAATTAAACATACTCATTTTTTGGCTTACTATTGCCTTAGCCTTAGTAGTTTTCAGTACCTTAGTCTAACTAGTGGTTTATCTCAGTCCATAATATTTCCACTAATTTGTAAAGACTAACTTAAAGACTCATACAATCTAATTCATGTATCAATAAAGCATGAATTAACAAGCAACAAGTCTACTAGTTTGACCTTGTAGGTAGAATCTTCAAGATTTGTTCATCCTCATCATGCATGCATCTTCAACCTTTCCATTAGGACCCTAAAATCTATCGTGACAATCACTTCACTTGGACCAACATCTCTTTTGAATCTTATGAATTCAATTGAAGATTATATATGGTTAGACACAAAGATAGTTTACTAACAATAATAAGGTGAAAATAATTTACTGATAGTAATAGATCCTTATCTTTAGGATTTTGATACCTAATCTTCAAGAGGTTGTGGAAATCAAACCCTAACAACTATTCACTTTGGAGAATCTTCTCATTTCAGCTTCACCAGCTCCATATTTCTCCAAAAATTACACGTCCCGTGTCTTTACAAATTTCTAAAAAGAAATTATTAGTACGGTAAAAAATATTTATAATTATTTTCATCTTAGTTTTTCAGGAATTATATAGTCTCACCCCCACATAAGAATAAATTATTCTATATCTCCGCATGAACCAAATATCATACATGCATTATCTCTCATACCCATTTATCAACGATCATCAATTCATAATTTGATGATGTATTAATTTAATATTAATCTCTCAAACCACATGATTAATATATTATTGTGCATTTATAAATGCAAACGTCAAAAACATTTATTCACATAAGTTACCATTATAATTTTCATAGCTTATGTACATTCATTCTTCACAATAGCATTTAAAGTGCTATAATCTCTAATAAATATGTATTAGCAACTCACATATTTGATGCTTACTATAAATTATCATAAAGCATGCATTTACCTATACATACATTTGCTTTACAGTAAACGCTCATTCGTTTAGAAATAGTGAGGGCAAACAATTGCTTAGTATATTTCAAAATGAATGAAATCGCCTACTATTTATAGGCTAAATAGTGAGGGCAAAATTGTCATTTCCAAAACACAATTTAATTATATTAAACATAGAATTAAATGTCATTTAGGAATATGTTACAAATTTAAGCATTAACCAACATTAACTACGCATAAAAACGAGGAAGGGGCATTCGCACCCGTCCTACCCGTTTACCATCTCTAATTCTGGGTGTATATTCGATACACTATACTTATATCCAATACAAATAACAAACATGGGTAAGATTATTTTAACGAAAATTAAAAATTCAAGTAAAATGTAACATTAGTTAACATTATTTACTAATACAAACCTTTCCCTCTCATGCAAGGGATAGGGGAAATGATAGACAACACTTCTTGTCTCCAACCAAAATTAACAGAAAAAAATATTGGTTTTTTTATACATGGCAAATTATTCGAATCAACATTCTCTATAAAAGCAAACAACAAATGGAAAACCGAGTAGGATCAAAAAGAAAGACATCGAATTCAACAAACAAGGATCGATCATCTCGACTTAAGTTGGAAGTATTCTCAATACCGACATGCAAGGCTTATGAATCAGCAGGTCTTTTCTTGGTGGTGTAAGGGAAATGCTCTTTGCCTATATCTATTCTTGTTGTCTGACCTCCGGCAGAGGTGACGGCCAGTGCTCCTCCAGCAGAAATAGCTGTTGAGATGCTCCTGCCTGCCAAGTGGACAACATTCCAATACATTTATTGAACATTTCCTGGTAGACGACAGAACTGGCAAAGAGCTTTTGGGATTCAAGTCTATCCTTAATCGCCTGAGATAAACGCTCAAGATTTGTTTTGCTATTAATTGTACAATAAATATTTTTTAATCATAATAAAATAATATGATTATAATTAAAAAAATGTTTTTATTACACGCTTAAAAATATAAAAGGCTAAACTACAAGTTTAGTACTGACGCTATCTTTTTTGTCTACTTTAGTACTTGAATTATAAATTTTGGTCTATTTTAGTACCTAAACTTTTATTTT
Source organism: Hibiscus syriacus (assembly GCF_006381635.1). Taxonomy (NCBI): domain Eukaryota; kingdom Viridiplantae; phylum Streptophyta; class Magnoliopsida; order Malvales; family Malvaceae; genus Hibiscus; species Hibiscus syriacus. Next base: position 106,043 of record NW_024063073.1, on the reverse strand, counting down.
TTTAAAATCATACTTAAAATTTAGTTTTTGTTTCATTTTAGTATCATGCCGTTAAAAACTTAGTTTTTTTATTTTAGTACCCCATTCAAAATTAATATTAAAACGAATCAAAATTGATAGTTTAAATATTAAATTCATAGTTTACCCAAATAAAATAACTCGATTATTACCGTGACAAATAAAATATCTATCTATGACTTCTAAAATTCGATAATTCAATGAGAAATATATATATGTATATATATAGGGTAAATTACAAATTTGGTAATTGAATTTTATTTTCTCTCTTAATTCACTCACTGTACTTTCAATCTTTTCAATTTACTCACTGAACTTAATACATTGAGTTTATTTTAGTCATTCAACCGTTACATAGTTAACAATGTTAAAATGAGTTGTTATAGCGGCGGTACGATCCAAGATATCGAAGGAGTTCTCGGCGTTGCCTAAGGATATTGATCCCTATTTCCAAACCCTTGACCCTGAAGGTCCGTTATTTTAATAGTTTTATTCTAATTAATTAATTTTACACATTTCCCTAAATTGTTGAATGTTATGTTCTATTAAAGTTTCATTTATGCGATTGATGTTGTTTTTCTTGATGAGGAGAAAATTGATGGATTCGTTATTTGGTTCTGATTAAGAACCGGAAGTTTGCAATAGCTTTGCTCGAAGGCCTGCGTTTTTTTTTGGGTCGTGTTCTTTTGGGGCTTTAGAAGCGAAACCCTAAAATTTGTTGTTGGATTCAAATTAAGATTGGTTTTCAACTTTGATAAATAATTGTGAATTATTTTTTTAAAATCATTTTTTGTTTTCTATTTTTGGAGAAGGGGTTTTGGTCTTTGGACTCTCTCTTTAGTGGAGATAATATGTCTACCTACTGTTGAGCTAAATACTCAAGTACGCCTATGGTTTAACCTACTTCAAGTGTACTTCTAGATAGAAACATTTTGTTTGAATTAGTCTTTGCTCACCATTATAGTTTGTCGGTGGTGCTGGCACACTCTTAACACGGGTTGGAAGTTTGAAGGTGACAAGTCGAATAATTGGGTGGAGAATTGAGGAGAGTGCAATAAAGTACTCTTACATTTATTTCGGATTGAATTTGCGAGAATGATATACTGGCAAGTATATACGCTAGCTTTTATTACTTATTAGTGTAGCCTTTGCGGCTTGATTTAAACTAAGAGGAGGAGGTGTCAAAAGAGACCAAATCATTGATGTGAACTACTCTAATCTCAACCCATACGATTCGATGTTATGCTTGAGATATGATTTTGAAATTTTGGATTTTATTTGCTATATAAATTGTTAGGATGAATTGCATATGCATAAATTAGTTAAGATTCAACAGCTTATATAATTGTAAGGCATATAAACAAGAATATCAAACTCACAAATATCCATTAGTGTTTCAAAATCACCATTAAATAGGCATATAATAAGTTCATTAATTTGACAAGTAATCATGAATATTACATTCATGTGTTAAAACACACAACTTTCACTATTTATTGCAATACCAGTTCTCAAACACAAGCCAAGGTGATTTAATAAGTGGGATTTCAGGAGTCTAGTTACCTCAAGGACTGCATCATTTCCTTTTGAAAGATAAACATGTTTATTTACAATGTAAAATAACCCATTATACCACTTCTGCTTCTTTCTTCCACACACACACTGTAAATTGCCACCTATAATATTTCAGCTTTATTTTTGTATGCTCAAAATCTTAATCTTCACCACCAACCATCAGATTAGAGCTTTTTAAAAGGACTTGAAACTGAAATGAGAACTGTGTAGGTGGTAGAAGAGCCATACTGGTCATTAGCAAACCAGAATAGTGATCAGCACGTGAAACAGGCAAGATAGTTTCTTATGTGACTGTGTGATGTATTATGTGTGGCAGGATGTGCGTTAATGTTATTGGCTACAAACTTTGAGCATAAGTTGACAATGATTTTTTTAATAAAATTCCTTTTTTTGACTTTGGAGCACATGTTATCTCTCTATGATTCTCTTGCTGCTTGAGATAATTATGTTATGTAGTGCCTGGTATAATGTGTCCCAAAATATCAACCTGATTTTATTTCTTTGGATGTGATTTTTCTCTCTCACATTTGTCTTATTGTGTTTTTCTAGACTATTGGAGTTCTCAGACTACATCCCCCTTTTCTGGTTATATAATAACTAATATACTGTTTTCAGGAATTGGTTACTTAGAGGCCAAAAAGATATATGATATTCTTCTTAAGTTGACTCCAGAAAGCCGGAACATATTTGGCCGGCTATCAGGTGCTGCTGTAAGACAATAACTTCATCTCTCTATCTCTCTCTCGCCATGCACATGCATTAACACAAAGACGCTTACACACCAATTGAGTAAATCACTGGATCTTTGTAATAAATGTGAAATGCTATTAATCATTTGACAGGGATCTTGGGAAGCAATTGTGCGTTCTTTTGAGAAAGATCATCTATACCTTGGTGAGGCTGCACAGATAATTATTGAAAATGTAAACTATGAAATGTGAGTTTTTTTTTCTTGGTTTTGGTCTTCTTTTGAACGAATAACAGAATTATTGCTTTTTTGTTGATTGATGCACTGTGCTGATAAGTTTTCGTAAAATGTAAAGTCCATATCAGAAAAAACAGGTGCAAAAGATTCAGCAACAACTGGCTGAACTTGATCGCAAGGAAGCAGATATAAAAAGAAGTGCAGCTCTATCAGCTGCTAAATATGCTGAGGCTTGCCAAGAGCTTGGTTTGCAGGTTATTATATTTATTGATGGTTGCAATTAGGTTTGATTTATATTCGTTTTTTCTATCAATGCATTAAAGTGTCAATCATTCCAACATTGCAGGGAAAAAATGTCAGGCTTGAACTCTTAGAGACGGCTAACTGTCTTCCAAGTACATTTAAAAGAATTCTAGAAGTCATTGATGGTGATTATGTTTCATGGGGGATTGAGTATTATTCTAATTTTGTCAGAGATGTTCATACAGAAAAAGATGTAAGATAATCATCAAAATCTGATAATGCTTGTCCGTGTTGCTGTTTTTAGTTTGTCCTTTCAGTCTGCATTGGCTGTTGACTTTTGTGAGTTTTATAATGTTGCTGCTTACAAACTGATTTGCAGAAATCTTCACTTGCTGTCTTGCTCAGTTTGAAAAACGTCCGTGAAAATCCTCCATCTTTGAATGTTTCTGCAGTATCTGAGACCCTTGATTTAGAAAATACTCATAATGAAATAAACTTTGCGGTGGGGGATATAGATGTCAATGCAGATGCTATTGATTGGGATATCTCTGTTGACAGTGCTCAAATAGATTGGGATATTGGTACTTTGGGAGAAACTGATGATGGCGGTAATGGTTTGGGCCCATATGAAATAGTTAATGCCAGTGAGATCTTGCAGAATTCTTCACCGAATGAAGTAGCTGAATCTGATAAAACCCCACTAGATAAAGCAGAAAACGCACCTGAAATTTCTGTGTCAGATATATCCTGGGACATTAGTGTTGAAACGCCACAAGTTGATGTGATTGATGATGTCAGCTTAACAAATACGCAATTGGAAAATCAGACATATGCTCCATATTCCTTGCCTCTTACCCGAGGAACCAGGGAGGAGAGGAGCCAACTTTTAGAGACTGAATACAGAAATAAGATTCTGGATGATTTATATGAGGTATATATCTAATTGATCTTATAGGAATACCTGATTGGCTAATATTGCTGTAAATTTTGTGTTCGTTAATGACCAAGTCTATGTGATTGAGATTGGTGACTTTTGGTTTGGCAATAACCTTTTTTTCCTTTTGTTGGAACAAAATAAGAGAAGTGCAGCAGCATTGAAACTCATTTAATGCATGCATAATAGTCGTCGTGGTGTAATTATTTATGTTTTGGATCATAGCATATTTCTCGTTCAGAGCTTTATGCTTGGTTTAATGTGGTGTTATCAGATGATGGCATTTTTGAATCAGCGATTGGTGGAGTTGAGGAATGAAGACACACTATCCTTGCAAAATCAAGTCCAAGCAGTTGCTCCCTTGGTGCTGCAGCAGTATACAGCTGATGCCATTGAGAAGATGATCACTGATGTTTCATTAGCGATTTCACTGCTAACAAATAGAAAAACACGGGATTTAATCATGATTCTCAACTCTAAAAGGTGCAAATCAATAACTAAATTCAAGTTTATATGTTTTCCTTTCTCTTAAGAAGTCTTAAATTGCTAATCTGGTGTAAATTTTTAGATTAGTACAAATTAACCCAGGTGACATAATGGTTTGATCAAGCCATAAAATGGCAGCTTTGTTTGTTGTAGCGTCACAAGGAGTGTAATCAGATTCAATACAAAATAGTCTGAGAAATGATACTTGTCAGAGAGGATCGTGCTTTTACAACTTTCTCTCTGATGCATTAACAGTTTTTTCTTGTCATTAGTTTCTATCTCGAAAGCTTTTTGTAATTACTTTTGCTCCTGTAAGGACTAGAACCGGGTTAGTGTTGTAATCATCAGCCCCATCGGGCAACCTTTTTTTCTGTACCACCGCATATTTTAGCATGCCAAGCACAGTTTTCATCTTTAGAGGGTTTTCTTTTTCTTTTTGGGGATAGATATCGATATCGAGTTTGAATTATTTACATAACACTGATTTTGTTGTTTAATATTTCAGATTCCTAGACAGACTAGTTAGTACATTGGAGGAAAAGAAACATCATGAAGTGAAGTTAAAAGATGGGTTGAAGGATGTGGCTGCCAAGCGTATGGAGCTTCAGAATTCACTATCTTCTTCATGGCCAAAGCAAGTAAGTCTTCTTTCCATATTGTCGCTCTACTTGAGTATGAAATTGAAATCCATGCTAAGGAAAAAAGGGGATAATTTGGCTGCAGGAAGCTGCACTTGCAAAAACCAGGGAACTGAAGAAACTATGTGAAAGTACCCTTTCATCGGTATTTGATGGAAGACCCGTTAATATAATCGGAGAGATCAATGCCTTGTTGAATAGTGGTATCACTGCGTGATTTGACTTTATATAAATTAGAAACAGAGACGACTTGCCTTGCGAAGTCGAATACGAACTCGTTTATTTGAACATTTTCTTGTTTGATTTATCGTGTAGGAAAACTATCATAATTCCGAAGAGCAGGCAGACAATTTTAATGACTGATCTTTAATATTTTTGTGAAAATCAGTTGACCGTGACACTTGATATTCTCACTGGATTTTTATCTAAAGGAAAAAAATTAACACTGGTGAAAAAGGATCCGTGAGTTGGTATGAGCACAAAAGAATCGACCCAGAATTAACTTTTGATCTAAGAATATATTCTAGAAAATTTAACTGTGATTATTGTTTGCCAAAGAAAAAATGTGTCAGTCAAGACTATGTACCATCAATGGCCAAGCTAGCCGTTGGGGAGCCCACGAAGCAAGTTTGAGTTGACCTGAAAGATCTGTCGAGTAGCGGTTCAACTTCAGTTCCACCCACTGCTGTGTTGCTCTTTGTCGTCCCCATCTTTTGCGATAGAAGCGCCAGAGCTTCCACGATTTCGGACATGCATGGTCGGAATTCTTTCTCGGGCTGCGTTTTACGTTCGAAGCCACACGGATAAATAACAAACTGTTTTTCATTATTTACAGACAACTAACGCACGGAATTTGAATATTAATTATGTATCTGCAATACCTGAATACACAAGGACACAATGTCTGCAAAACCGGAGAGAAACCTGGCAGGGAATGTTCTTCTAATGCCAGGATCAACCATCTGTTGCAAAGACTCACTATCATGAAGACGGAATGAAGCCCACTCCACCAAAGATTGCTCATCTCGAGGTTTTGAACTGTGTTCGAACGTCGAACAAGAGAAAAAAAAAAGCAAAATATCAAAGAGTTGCCTACGGAAGTCAAAACAAGGCTATCGAATACAGCACCTGTCCAATGGTCGTCTTGCTGTTAATAACTCCAAAAGCAACACTCCAAAGGCGTACACATCACTCTTTGTGTTATCATTCCCTGGCTGCCCGTGTTCAGGTGCAATGTAACCGGTGTTCATGATAGCGATTTCCGAAGCCTGCAAACGGCATTTGTAGCTGGATTCAAGTTTTTGCAAGAAATGAAATAAAATTGCATGTAAGCATATAATTCTGGTTGCTCTTACTATCAACTTACTGTGTCCATGAACCCCACCAAATGATTCCTTGAAGTTCTTACCTTAGTTTTAGCAGAATTGCTTGTAAGCGGTCTCAGAACTGATAAACCACAGTCACACACGCGAGGTGTTAGTTTTTCGTCGAGCAAGATGTTGGCAGCCTTTATGTTGCTATGAGAAGCTGGCGGATGGAATGCAGAGTGCAAATAGCTGAAAACATCATAATAATTGAAACCATCAAAAACAAGGGAAAATCATGGCCGGATTCATTGACATTAAATACGGAGACCATATAAAGCCCTATCTTCATGATAGAAAATGTGTATGGTTCGATTTTCTTGATGAATATAAAATCTTACAGCCAGTGAATTTGAAGATCAATGCTTGTGAACAACATGAAATACTTACTCCAAAGCCCGAGCAATACCAAGAGCAATACCAAGACGTAGCCCCCAGGACAGTGGCTTGAAGACTTCATTGTGCAAAGCATCTTCAAGAGACAAGTTTCTCACATATTCATACACCACAACATGCTGATCATGTTCTACACAGTAGCCGATAAGTCTCACGATATTAGGATGCCTAAGTTGTGATGCCATCTGAATGACATCCATAAATTTCTCTTCTTCATCGAACGACAAAGATGCCATGTTGATGACTTTCACAGCAAAAGCCTTGAACAGAAAAGAACGGTATTTCTGTAAAACATTGATAAAACCTTGTATAGAATTTATTGTCACTTTGAACATTACAGAAAAGGCGATATCAATTAATTCACTTACTTGGCCATCAGGGAACTCAGCTTTGTAAACAGGACCAAGAGATCCCTCTCCAAGAAGGTTTTCTTCACTGAAGCTGTTGGTAGCTAATTGAAGCTCTGCCACTGTATACTCTTTTGGATTCGTAGAAAATTTGAGTTCTCCTGCGAAGCTGCTTTTTCTTCTAGCTGTATTCTCAGTATTGGTCAGAAGTACTGTTGGATTTCGCCTTGAGGCCAGATTGAATGCACTGCTGATATTGGCGAATGGTGGACTTGCGGTTTGTGCAGCAGTGGAAAAGTCTATATTCATATGGGGAAGAAAGAGAAAAAGGTTTAGTTATAACTAATAAGTGAGATAGGTACAACTGATTTCCCCAAATCACATCAGTGCCAAAAAGTGGAGTTCTCACCAATACTAGGACTGATTATATGAGAATGATGCGTGCTAACGCTGCTGTCCAAGCTTTCTAGCTTTTTCGCATTAGATCGCTTAATGCCTGAGATTGCATTACTCACCATAAATTTTGAATAGACTGAAACTGCCTTGGAATTCTGCCACTAAAATGGTTGCCTTCAAGGTTCCGAAACACGAGTAACTAGTAAAATCTCAAAATTAGCCGAAAATGTGGAAACCAGTCCTCATACGTACAGGTAATTAGCGGAAGCTCAGCCAAATATACCACTGATCCAGTGAAGTTGTTATTTTCCAAGAACCTGTAAGGAGACCAAAGAAACACATGGTAACATGCCTGTATAATGGCTGAAAGAAGAAGTGGAATTAAACAAAAGAAGAAAATTAAGCTGGCATATATATAACTCACAGTTCAGTAAGATTAGTCAGTGATCCGAAAGATTTCGGTAGATCTCCGGTGAACTTATTGTTCGATAGATCCCTATCACGATAGGTTAAGATTCTATATCAATCATCATTCGAGTTTAGAGTCCATGGAGTGTGGGAAACTATAACAAAATGGAACATAAAATAATACATTGTTTTCAGGCTCTGCAATCTAGTAAACACATCGCCAATAGGTCCAGACAAGAGGTTGTGGCTTAGATTCCTGAAAAGAAAAGGGAAATGAATGATTATAATTACATCAATGAAGCCATCTAACTAGGTGGTCAGCGCGAAAGCAGCTTACAAATGCCTTAGATTTGTCAAGAAAGATAACGAGTGGGGTATATTTTTTATGAACCTGTTGCACGCCATATTTCTGCAATCATCAAATGATAATGAGATTTTGGGGGATGAAGTCTAAATTGAGATTTAATAAATTAATTAAACAATGAACCAAAACTATAGAGATCATCTTACACATGAGTGACATTGGGTGGTAAGCCATAAGGAATTTCACCTTCAATGTTATTGGAGCTTACATCCCTAACAGATATAAAACCAGCTCAATATGAGTGACATTTTCTGAAGCACAAAACCCAAGACAAAGAAAAAGATACTCACAGATGCCTGAGGTTATGGAGATTATCGAGTTGGCCTAGATACCCGCCGAGATTTAGTTGTGGAATCGTCCTGCAAAAGGGTACGGATAACAGTTTATTCAGGCCGTGCAAAACAAACAACAAGAATGCTATCGGAATGCATGGTTTACTTAAGCTAAACATCATTACAGGTGTGTCACAGAAGACCCGTAACATGCTACTCCGGTCCAGACATCTCCACACGGATCACCGCCGTCAAGTTTCCACCCTTTTAGCCGGGACGCAGAGTTCAGGTCCTTGAACAAACTATTTAAAGCTATAACTGAAAATGGCCAAAGAGTAATATACAAACACATATTAGTAATGCTATGCTATCAGCAAAAGATCGATCACCAAACCGATAACTAAAGCTAAAAAAGCGTACTAGTAGATCACAAATGGCATAAGGTTCATTAGCAACAATGTTTCTGGTCCATAAAATCAAGTTAATTTGATCACATCCATGAACACTTCCTTTCTCAAAGTGTTAAGTCTAGGATTCCAATGCATAAAGTAAATTAACTAATAAAGTACTTAAACAGTAATAAAAACCCTACAGAAAATATATATGCAAAAGAAATCATCAAGAAGGTTGAGATGGAAAAACAGACTGGAATATCGTTACCATCAAGTTTATCAGTAGTAGCCTTGGATTCTGGAAGCAAAGACGCCGAGAAAACAACCACAATGAAATGCAAACAAAAATGCATCTTCGTCTCAAATCTTAGCCGGGAGAAAAAGAAGAAGAAGAACAGACGAAAATAATAGGTAATGCTCACAAAGAAAAGCAGATTCCTAGAAGATTTCCGAGGAAAAAAAGCGATAGAAAAACAATATTGCTTCAATGTTTCTTAAATCAGACCAAGGTGTTGAGATTTCGGTTTTGGTGGGAAGTTTAACCAAGTTTCTTGAATTTTCCTTCGTTTTCCCGGAAACCAAACAGAGTAATACCAAGAATCATGGAGGGTACAAACTTTGGAGGTTTTAAAGATAAAATTATTTGGAAAAAGAAGAAAAAAAGAGAATTTTGACTTGAAATTGAACGAAGCATAATAGTTCAGGAAAAGCGCGGAGTGGCGGGGGATGTATACAAAGGGAATCCACGTCAGTAAAAGCCGTTAAGTTTGTTTAAGGAATAAGTGCCACGTCAACAAGTTCGTTTCGATCCGAAAATAACCGATTCGTTTACCCGGATCGAGTTTCGACCCATTTAGAGCTTGCAAAAGCCGGAAAAATTGGACTAATAGGCCATGCGGCCGAAAGAATTAGCCATCTCTAAAATTAATTTAGGATCTACGGTAAATGCTAAATAATTAGTACGCCTATAGTATTGGGCCAAAATTATCTACAAAAGCTAAGGCTGTAAATGAGACGAGACAGATCACGAACTACTTAAGATAGACTCGTTCAATGTTCGAGCTTGAGTTCTTAACTAGCCGAAACGAGCTATTTGATACTCGACTCAAAAAGCTCGTGAGCAACTCGAAAATATAATATATTAAAATTTTTGTTTTTAAGAAATGAATTATTAATAATATTAACATTTATATGTTAATTTTAAAAAAACATAGTATAAGGTCTTCATATAATTAATATTAACATTTAAATGCTAAATAATTAGTACGCCTATAGTATTGGGCCAAAATTATCTACAAAAGCAAATGATGTAAATGAGACGAGACAGATCACGAGCTATTTAAGATAGACTCGTTCAATGCTCGAGTTTGAGTTCTTAACTAGCCGAAACGAGTTATTTGATATTCGACTCAAAAAGCTCGTGAGCAACTCAAAAATATAATGTATTAAGATTTTATGTTTTTAAGAAATAAATTATTAATAATATTAACATTTATATGTTGATTTAAAAAAAACATAGTATAAGGTCTTCATATAATTAATATTCATGTTTGAGTATAACTTGAAAAACGATATTTTTTTTTTCATTTCGAGTTTTTTTTCTAGTTTTTACGAGTTTCAGTTCATAATTTCGAATTCAATTCGAGTTTGAAAATTTTGGCTCGTGAATTTTTTTAATCGAATCAAGATTCATGTTAGAGTTTTCGAGTAGCCGAGCTAGCAATACTCGAGCTCGATTTCGCTCGTTTACGGCCCTAGCAAAAGCCCATATTTTCGAGGGGTCGAGAAGCCCAAAAACTGCCAGTCTTTTTAACGGAACTTTCTTCTTTGTGTCTGAAAGAAAGGTGAAAATGGCGGAAGAAGATTCAAGCAGAATTCAAAAAGGAAATGGCGAAATTGAGAAAGAAGAAGAAGAAGAAGACGATTATATGGGGGATTTGTCTCATTTTCTTCCCCCTGAACCATCTAACTCTTCGAAATTATCTATCAAAAAGGTTCGATCTTCTATTCTTTTTTTAATACCCAATTTGTTTCTATTTTAGAATTTGCAGATTAAGCCTCTGAATTACGTTTCCTCTGGTACTTCTTGTTTCTCAAGGAATTGAACAAACCCTATATTCTTTTGAGAACTGGGTTTTGACAGCCTAGGGTTTTAGCTGTTCTGGAGAATGGGATTTAGTTTTACTCGCATTTTATTACTCTTTGCAAACATAACACTAATAACTTGTTTCCCTAACAAAGTAAATTTAAGAAACTGCGTGGAATTGGAATTTTCACCTATTTTCCCATTTTCAAATTTGTCCTTTTTTCTCTTTTAGCCTCTTTATCAATTGTGTGAAACTGTGTCTTGTTAATAAAATCTTATATTGTTCATTTTAAGAAATGAAATTTGAAATACCGCTCTCTCATTGCTAAAGTTTTTGGCAACTTCTATAGTTTATTAGGTTATTATATTTTTAGTAATTCTATGCAGATTCCTAACATCAATCCTTTGAGTTCCCAACCATTCAAGAAAAGGTCCAAAAAGTTGAACTGGCAAGAACAGCGTAAGCTTGAACGGGAGAGAAAGCAGCTAGTTGAGGACGAGCAAACCTTAGCAAAAATAGATGCTCCAATTCCTCAATCTAACATTGGCTTCAAGTTGTTAAAGCAAATGGGTTACACCCCGGGCTCAGCACTTGGAAAGGAGGGCTCAGGTCGAGCTGAGCCAGTGGGGCTTGACATTCGGAGGTCTCGAGCAGGGATTGGACGGGATGACCCACTTAAGGAGAAAAGAAAAAGAGAGGAGATTGAGTTTGAGAGAAAAAGGAAGAATGAGGAGGCTTTGATGGAAGAATTTGGTTCCCGGCAAAAGTCACAGTGGCATAGTCGGAGAGTTGTTGTAAATTACAAGAAGGCAAAGGCTGCCCTTGATCAACTTGAGAATAAAGAAATTGTTGTGCCAAAGAAGAATGATTGAAGAAGAGGAGGAACAAGATGAAGAGGAGGAGGAAGAAGTAGTAACAGAAGAGGTATGTGAACTTGCATATATGTATATATACACACAGTATACTGTTGTACCAACTTACTTTAGACCAACTTTGCATATTTTATTAATGCCTATGTTACATACAGTTATATATTGGTTTAGATTTGTCTCATTTCCTTGTTTTGCATTTATCTAGTTTTAGTAGATTTTCCAGCTGCCCCGATTTCATGTTTTTATCAGCAGGAGTGTTTCAACGGAAGCGTCTTGTGAATAACAGAGTTCAAAACATTCCGATCGAGGAATAATTAAGATTGAGCATTCTAGATGATGATTTTATGTCTGCTTATTGACTGCTTTAGGCTAGTTAACATGCAAACTAGGTTGGCATTTGTGGCTGTCTTTTATGCACGAAACGTTCTTTTAGTAGTTTAAACATTGTTGATGAATTCAAACAGACATGCATCACAAATATACATGTCTAATAATGCCTCATAATCATATTCAACCTAGACACAAGTGGCCAAACTACATTTTAGACCCAGACCACCATGATATGATATGTAGAGGTCCTAGAGGATAGAATGTGACTGTGAAACCCATTTATGTGTGTAAGTCAGAACTAGTAACTTGAATTTAAGTTGTTGAAGGCCTACATTTAGGTCTGAAAAGTAGCTGTGTTAGTGGTATCATCTTGCAACATTAGAATATGCACGCTCGACATAGGCTCACATGCTCTTTTTAGTCATGCCGTGAGTTACTCTATTATTGACTTATGCCATCAGTTCTCTTGTTGTTGCCTGTACCGGCATGTTCTCTGATTCTGTTAAAAATCACTGTAATGCATGCCTGTTACTTCTGATGGAAATACTGAATTCCCGCAGCTCTCTGATTTTGTACTCACTCTCGCTATCATCAGATCATTTATTCTGTATCCATGAATTCTGTCGCATGTCATTCTGTTAATATCTAAATCCGTGAATTTTGTCGCTTGCCATTCTGTTATTATATGCATCCATAAATTCCAACTCTTGTCATTCTGTTATTATCTGCATTGGGTCTGGGTTGTTACAGAAGGAAGATTCTTGTTGTGATTGAGCTACAGCGGAGAGCCTTAGATGTTTTTTATCGTGAAATTTATGGTCTTCTTTCTTGTTGTTTAACTGGGAGAGAATTTAATTTGTAGGATTTACAAGATATATTGATGAAATTGAGAGAGGAATATCAGTACTGCCTATTCTGTGGATTTCAAGTAAGTTGGATTTCCTCAACATTTTTACTGCTTTAAAGCTTTGCATTCTGGTGTTTATGTTTCGAACTACAAATTTAAGCTAAATCATATCCCGAAATCCCGAATTCCTGATTGTTTTATGATTTGAACTTCCATTTTTCAGTATGAATCGATGGAAGCACTTTTGTCCAGCTGCCCTGGAACCAATGAAGATGACCACTAGAGTGGACCAGAGTTTGTTCATTCAGACTGTCTGAGAAATTTGTGTTTTAACCGAGTCATAGTGAAGGCATTCCACCCACACTCTGAGATGTTCGAGTTTGCTGCTAATGGAGTTTGTGGAAGCAGGTAATTTTCCGGCATGCTAGTTGCTTTTTAAAGTCAACATGAATCAAAAGCTGGGTACCGATGGATCGGTTAAACAGCTACAAACAGAGGATCTTTCTTTATCGTTAACCAGGGACTACAAACACAGGATATATAGAGGGATAGGATCTGTTGACGCTGCACAAAACTTTTAAGTTTTAGATCGTGTAAATGGATCTTTAACTCATATATATTTGTATAATACATATCAATCTTCATTTCATTAATGAAAAGAGGGAAATTTGTTGGGTGCATCCCTCCTTAATTGGCCACCTGCTAATGAAAAAAAAAGACTAGGGCAGAGAGAAAGCAAATCCCTAGGGTAGCCTTAGCGTCCCATAGTTTTTAAAAGAGACTATATATATATATATATATAATCTCAGACGAAAATGGATGTATATAGAAAGATTGCGGTGTTTTGGAATAATCCATGGATTTGTGATATCGGTACCTTATCATATAAAACTCTAATCCAGGATGCCTTTACAGACTCTGAAATCATAGTGAAAGCTATGGTAACCTCAAATAGGGACCAGAAATGTGATAGATAAAATTTTAAACATTTATTGTTGGGGTTCAATTTTGTTGAAGCTTTCTACTATAAAGCCTCCGATGAATGCTGGCATTTACGTAAAATTTTTATGTTAGAAAACGGTCTTCTAAAATTTTAGGAGTGAGCCAATAAAATTCTAGGGACGAAAATAGATTATCAATTGAAAATATAAAAAAATATTTAAAAATTAAGGGATTGCCTCCTTTCGCCCCTTATGCTATAGAAAGATTGCGGTGTTTTGGAATAATCCATGGATTTGTGATATCGGTACCTTATCATATAAAACTCTAATCCAGGATGCCTTTACAGACTCTGAAATCATAGTGAAAGCTATGGTAACCTCAAATAGGGACCAGAAATGTGATAGATAAAATTTTAAACATTTATTGTTGGGGTTCAATTTTGTTGAAGCTTTCTACTATAAAGCCTCCGATGAATGCTGGCATTTACGTAAAATTTTTATGTTAGAAAACGGTCTTCTAAAATTTTGGAGTGAGCCAATAAAATTCTAGGGACGAAAATAGATTATCAATTGAAAATATAAAAAAATATTTAAAAATTTAAGGGTGATTGCCTCCTTTCGCCCCTTTCCGATCATCATGTCTGTCTATGGAGGTTGGGGGAGTGACGAGTTATAGAACAAGATAACTTGAAGACATTATTCAGAACGTTGCAACTATGAAAAGGCATTTCATGATCCTACTACATCGTGCAATGCTTGGGGTATCCATCATCTAGCATTGTTCATTCTCATGGCTGTTTATTTGATCAACATGTTACCCTTGAAAGTGTTTAGGGATGTTTCTCTTTTAAATATTAGTATGCAGTGCTGTAGGTGCTCTGTAATATGTGTGTCGTACTAGGTCGGATATCTCTTTTGCCGTGCATTAAGTGGCACATTTATGCAGGAGCTTCTCGAGGCACACTAATCAGGTGTTAAGAGGATTTTGCATTATTTGAGTGGTACTTTGGGTTTTGGTCTCTGGATACCTACTCAAAAGGAACCTCTGTTGGTAAAAGCCTTTATTGATACGAACTGGAGAAGTGATTTCGATGAACATCAATCCTTTTCAGGATATTGTGTCTTGTTTAGGTAACATTTGATGTCATAGAATTCTAGAAAGCTATGGTAACCCCTGTTACATGGTGTGATAACACCAGTACAACAGTTACGGCTGCCAATCTTATTCTCTATGTCAAAATCAAGCATGTGGAACTAGATGTGCATTTTGTTACAGAAGGTTTTGAGCAAGTTGCTGGAAGTCGATTATGTGGATACTCTTACAAAACCCCTCCCTTCTGCTCGGTTTTAGATATTGCGACTAGGGATGAGCATGGGACCTGAACTTGACTGATCGAGTCGAGTTTTTTTTTTTGAGTTTGGGTAGGATTTTTTAAAGGTAATGTTCGGGTCGGGTTTAGGATAAAAATGTAATTTTACAATAATATTCATCTATATATTATTTTTTTCAATTAAATTCCTATTTTTATTGAATAGAATATTTTTTTATTTCGGGACGGGTTTGGGCTTTATCTCAAAAAATCATCGGGTAGAAAGTATATATTTTTCGAGTAGGATCGGATTGGCCGAAACCTTACCCAAACCTGACATGTGCCCATCCCTAGTTGGGACAACATCTTCAAGTGAGGTCTTTGGCTCAGCTCCAGAAAGCCGAAAACTAGGCGTAATTCTGGTGTTTGAAGTTTTGGGAGGAAGAAAAGCAGGGTGAAATTGGAATATTAGTTTCATTTGGAGTTTGTTGCGTGTTGGTTGTGCTAACAGAATCGGGTATGTTTCCGGTACGGCAGCCTTAATATACGGCTAAAGAAAAATTACAAAATGTTAATAATTTTTTAATATTTCCGGTAAAGTGCTACCTAAAATATTATTTTTTTTACCGGAAACGTTAATATTGGGCGATACTAAAATGTTATTTTTCTACCGAAAATTAGGTAACGAAATTAATATTTCCGGTAAAAAAATAATATTTTACCGAAATTATTAACATTTACCGGTAGGATTTTTCTTAACCTTATATTGAGGTTGCTGTACAGTAGAACTACTCAATAGAATCTGTTTCAGGCTATATTAATAATTGTTTTGGAGGGCAAAAATCATCTTTTGGTCTACATTCAGGGGCGGACCTCCATGGAGCCCGGGTATCCCGGGCAACCCCTCATCCAGGGGTGGACCTCCATGGTGCCCGGTATCCCAAGCAACCCCTCCACAAGTGTCACCCCTCAAAAGTACCACCCCTGGGGCTCTTGCAACCCCTGACGAAGGCTCTTGGATCCGCCTCTGTCTACATTCCTTTCTATAACTTTTAAACTTTTAATCTCTTTCGTGCCCCTTTCTATTCTTCCATTTGTGGTAATTGTATGTTTTGCATCAATAGGCTTAACTATCATACATAAGATCATTGTGATTGCTTGAAGAAAGATTTATTAAATTAAAATTTATAGTTTTGTCATCTTTTTGACACGTTTTCGTAATGCTTAACTAGAGTAACTTTAATACGAAATTATAAAACCTTTGAAGATAGTTTGACTCATGATGATTGATGGCAGGGACGGACGTAGTAATTTATGTCAGGGGGTGCGAACTCAATAAGTTATATTAAAACCTTTATAGGGTACGAAATTAGATAATCAACAAAAAATAGAAAAGATAAAATCTAAAATACGAGGGAATCTGAAAATTCTAGGGTGCGCGATCGCACTCCCCACACCCCTCGATCCATCCCTAATTGGCGGTGAATATGGTGATGTAGAAGGATCATTTGTAGTCCCCGTTCATGTGCATAAAACCAACCCAATTCATAGATGAAAACGATGGGAAATTGGATAATCTCATGCCCCAACTTCTCCTTTAAACTCCCCATGTGCTAATGACACACTTGGAAATTTTTATGTCATGAACACCCCTCGACGTTGCTTATAAAAAAGGGCATAATATCAAAACTAGCCCCCATTTTTTTAAGACGTTCATTTTAGCTCCTATTTTTTGGAGCATTTTAGCCTTCAATGTTTTATTTTAGGGTAAATGATCCTTAACATTTGACTGAATAGTTACTTTGATTTCTTTTTTTTTCCAGAGCATTTTAACCTTAGCCTAAGATAATAACTCATTAAGAATATTTAGTAGTTTATTCTATCAATTTGATGAATTCATCAAGTCCATCTGAAAAATATCACCAAAACCCTAGGTTATAAACTCAATAAGAGCATAAGAACTCATTCTTTCACGTTGACAAATTCATCAAGTCTTTCTCCTAAGAACAACCAAAACATGCGATATGAATCTATTAAGAGAAAAATCTCAGCCTTTTACATTTACATTATTCAAATTTAATTTAGTATTTATAATGTTATGATACTGATCAATTAATTCCAATTTAAATGATTTTATGTAACCATTTACTATATACACATAATTTTTTTTTTCATTTGTAAGATGCATATATTATATAAAATTGAGGAATTCGACTCTAACTTAAACACCAATAATTTAATTACTGAAATTTTGAGTTATTCGAATCTTATTTTATACTCATACTTTATTTAATTTTTTTCAATTCAATTCGAGTCTATAAAATTATAAGTAGAATAAAATCAAGTTAAATTTTTTAACATAAAAAAATCTGTGTTTTTCTCCCTTTGGTTGATTTTACCGGGGAAGTTCTACAGTGCGACACCCTTAATATATTACTAAAAAATGCGTTACGGTTTTGTTATTATTTAAATAACAAAACGATAAAAAATTACCTAAAATATTATTATTTATACCTAAAACAATAATATTTTTTAACATTTCCGATAAAGTGTCAAATAATAACAAATTTTGTAAAAAAAATAATAAAATAAATAATATTTTCGATAATTTTTTTATCAGTTTTATTATTTAAATAATAATAAAATTAATAATTCTTTTTTTAACCGAATATACGTAATCCTTTCCTATTTCACCGTGTTTCATGATCATATAGAACCTGTTATGTCAGAATAAAAACACTGCAAATCTTTTGCCTTATACTACTTTACAATTTCATTGCCACATGTTGGTTTAACTACCACGACAACCAATGCTGTCGACTTCAGCACAAATCTCCTCTCCCCGTGTGTTCTTATGTGTTCCTCCACTAAATATTTGACACGTGGCTTAATAATATGATAAAGTTCAGGGTAAGTTATCCTTAACTTTATCCCCTTTCCTTCCAAATTTATTTCTCTTATATTGTGCAAACTAACTTACGGCAGTAATTAAAGGAATTATTATTATTTAGAAGTCACAAATTTAAGTATTAACGACTGTAACAAGATGGTTGAACATTTATTATTAAATAATTGAAAGTATTTAGAGGTTATAGGTTCGAGTACCAACAGTTATAGTAAAATAAAGTATTCATTGTCAAATAGTTATATTTATAACAGATACTACTTTAGAATCACCTTAGTTTAATAAAAAAATCGTGATGTTTTTAAATTATGCATAGTCAATCATGCATTCACTTGTTAACATTGTTTTGGAGGAAAACAGAAAAAAATACAGGTAACATATGAGAAAATAAAAATAATACAAATAAAAGAGTCGGGAAAGGAGAGTCTCTCTTCTTCGTCGTGACATTAACTAATGATGTCATACATAAAATAGTTATGGCTATTTGTAGATGAACGAGTTAAATAGACATTGTTGCCAGATCTTGGATTTAGCTCTGATATATCATGTAAGCCTATAATAGATCTTATTCGTGCATTGTAACTGACCCGAAGCTATGATACTCCTTTCGGAGGATATAGATTCTTCAGATGTTTCGATGAGTAGAGAGATTTATTCAGGTGTCTTGGCCGACAGAGAACTTACAATTTTCAAAAATCATTTCTAAAAATTTAACAAAAATCAAACCCAAATTAGTTACGAGTACATATTTTTTTTACTAAGTTAATATGATTATAAAATAGTATATGTTCTACATATTCTCAATCATTTAACAACGAACGCTCAATCACCCTGCTGCAGTTGCTGGTGCTCAAATTCGTGACCTCTAAGAACAATAACGATTTCTTTAACTACTGAAGTAAGATGGTTTGTGTAGTTATTGATAATACGTTGAACTAAAAATTTTCCTATGATGTCTTCCTCCGGTAAAAGAAAAGGAAGTAATTCTAAATCCGCAAATAACTCAAAATTGAAGTGGCAAATGAGTAATCGGACACCCTTTATAAAACTTGGTTTGCGTTATCCAATATATCCCAAAAGATAAAATTAAACAAGGTTGGCCACTCTTCCTTGCCAATGAAATCACCATCATCTTCTTCCTTAAGCTCCATGAAGATCAAAGCTCTAATTCAAACCCTAATCCACACTCAGGCTTGTCGTCTTATTCGAGCATTCTCGAAAGCAAAGTCCATCGTCATTCACATACAACAAAACAAGCCCATACAATTCCTCATCTCCAACTCATCCAAAAAGAAGTACAAGAACAAGAAGCTATTCTTCGGGTCATTTAGGCTACACTACAATTGGTGCTCTTCTCATGTCACGCCCGTTCCGGCTCCGGTTCTCGAAAGGTGTCGTAATTCGACCTCGAATCCCGATCAAGAGGATGCCGTGGAGTCGGAGCTTTCGGGGTACCTTCAATGGCTTGAAGATCAAAACAAGGTTGATGAAGAATCGGAGGGTGAGACAGATATGAATGAGATTGATGAATTGGCAGAAATGTTCATCGCTAATTGCCATGAAAAGTTCATGTTGGAGAAGCAGGAGTCTTACAGGAGATTCCAGGAGATGATGGCCAGAAGTATGTGACCAATGTATGGTTGTAAACGATAAGAGTGTGGGTTATTTGTCTTCAAATTTGTCATGCTTTAATTTTCACTTGTAAGGCTACATCCCCTGGAATTAATATTACTTGAATTAAATAAGGATTTTATTTTTTTAGGAGCTTAATTAATATATCATGTTAATTTGGGATCATTTTCTTAAAATTTTCAAATTGTTGCAATTCTACCAATGTATTAAGCTAACCTTTTGAATTCGAAATATATATTTTATTGGCTCATTTGTTGAAGAAATTTTAACACTTGAAGGCAAAATTTTCAGGTCGGTCCATGATTATCATCAAGAAGGATGGATCGAGGATGATCGAGTGGGGACAACCATCCTTCCAAAAACTTTAAAATTATCGTATAATTGAGATTTTTTTTCTATGTATTTTTTTATTGAGAATATGTTTTCATCCTAAAATTTTGTAAGCCCGTCCATTTCTAAAATTTTAAAAATTCTCCCATAACATAAAATCATGTTCACACGTGATCATCATATCCAATAGAGATAGCAGACGAGTAATTTTGTGAACTTCACACTGTACCCGCTCCAATTGGGGCGAGAATGGATATAAGTTTAGAAGGTAGTGGGTGGGTGTGGATGTAAAAAGTCATACCTACCGTGAGTAGGCGATGGATTTGAGACTTTACTCATTTCACATCCGCCCGCCCACTAATTACCCACCATGTAAATTTTGGACCATTATGAATTTAAGTATAATTTCAGAGATTATTATGTAAATCTTAAGATTTTATGGGGTATGATTTGTAATTTAACAAAATGTAAGTATATAAACATTTTTAGAATTGAAGACCGTCGTTTATCCTATCTCAAATTGGTGGATATGGACAAATACGGGATGAGTGGTAGATATCTAGTTAGGTAGTGGGTGTGGGGATGAATTTGAAAATATACCGGTGTGGGCGAGTGAGGATTTGAAAATTTTACCCGTCGTAGGTGGTAGGTAGGTAATGGATACGGAAATATCAAGCGGGTATGAGAATGGGGAAGAGGCATCCACACCCATCCACCCGCTTTTCATCCTTAATCCCCAAGGATAGATTGAGGGGCGGGGGCGGTTGGGGGCAATCTCCCCCCTGAAAATTTAAAGTTACCATAAATGTTGAATTTTTTATATGTATTTTTCATTGAAAATATGTTTTTGTCCCCTTAAAATTTTATAAATTCAAATTCGTCCCCTTAGCCCAAAATCTTTCGTCCGTCCATTATCATCCCAATGCGTTTGTAGTCATAAAAAATCATCTTATATCGTTGAAGTTGCAAAAAAAAGATTGGAGTTTAAGAGATCCTACCAAATATAAACTTTGAGAAAACCCTTTCCCACAAGAATATATAACACATCATTTTAGTTTCCTTTACTCTTTCCACACTTTTTTTTATTACCCTCTAATTTCAAGGTTTCGTCCTGATTAATCTAGACCGACCCATGCCGTAAATCTGGCTTTGGTGGGTAGAGCTGAGCAACGAAACCGAGAAAACCGAAAAACCGACACGAACCGAGTAAAACGGTTCGGTTCGGTTCGGCATTATACGGTTCGGTTTAAAGTCTCAATTCTTTTGATTCGGTTCGGTTCGGGTTTTCCATAAGAACCCATTTGTTCCATATTGAACCGAATAGGCAATTTTTTTTAAAAAAAAAATTATAGTTTCAAGTGATTTTTTCATTGAAAAACCGATAACCCGAACCGAACCGAAAAACCCGAACCGTTTAAAAAACCGAACCGAACTGAAAAAACCTGGTTTCGATTTTTTAACCATTCGGTTTCGGTTTAAATTTTAAAAAACCGTTTATTTCGGTTCGGTTCAATTTTGGTAAAAAACCGAACCGAATACACCCCTATTGGTAGGTGAATCTCCCAGCGGGGATTTTTTACATACACAAAGACTCGTACCTAAGACATTGCTTAAGCGATATTAAACTGTTTACAACTTGCACCAACCCATTAGTAATGTTTCCACACTTTGGAAACAATAATATGAAGCACCAAAAAGGAAAGGAAAGAAGAAAGGGGGAAACGTTTTGTTAAAACACTACTCCAACTCGGGCAAAAAAGTAATGAAGATCTCATACGATCAAAGGCACAAACGCCATCGCCATGGCATGAATTCATGTTCGGTGATGAACCACTAGTCGTTTCTCTTAAAATTTTTAGATTATCATATGTTTTAGATATTTTCTTTGTATTTTCTACTAATAATATGTTTTCATCGTCTCCTAAAATTTTAAAAGTTCAACCCCTAATATAAAACCTTACTTCGATCCATGTCTCTACCTTAACTTCAACGCCGACTATTTTTCTAATAGGATTTCCACTAAAAATGACTATTTGAAACGAGGGTTTAATTTTTCTTTTCAGGAAAAAAAAATCATCAAAGTAATGTTTTGTCTATTGTTGGCATCGATTGAAACTCTCTATCGTTGATCATTTGCATAAAATAGAAATTGAAACTCTCTATCGTCGAATTTATGGATCATGAAACTACTGATTACTATCTGAATTGTTTTATTGAGATACTTTTTGGACAGGATTTTAGAGTATGGAGGTTCAGCTCTGATCAAGCTGGTAATTCCTTACGAACCTAAGGTGATCCTTGGTAGGCCCATTGGCCCCAAAGTACTCCCTTAGGTTGACACCTATGCACAATGGGCCTAGCGTAAGTCCTTATGGATGCAATTTTGGAGAACTGTATATCGGTGTTCGGTTGGAGAGTATTACTGTGATTTTAAAAATTTGTTTTACTAAAATAAACTTATACTTTTTTAAAATTTTATGTACATTGTTTTCCGATTCTTGTGGAACGCACTAGATTCTCCAACACTTTTTTCCTGAATCTGACTCTTTGAATGTTTTCTCCGGACTGTAAGTTTTCCTACTATTACCTGGAAATCACTTACTGAATTTTCCAACTCATCGCTAGAACCTGTAGATGTCCGGTTTACTAAGGAAATCTCATGTTTTATCATATATCTATTTGACCTTTAGCATTCATTTGGTAGTTTTGTATTACTGAGTTTTTCTAAAATTCACTCTGTTACTTACCATTTCAAGATAAAGGAAGAGAACTTTTGCAATTTGACATCTGTTTTGGGAGTTCCTTCAGCGTTGCTTGCGAGTATGGTACAAGTGTAATTAGGGAACTTGTACGTCACATTTGTTTTTATAATGAGTCTGTAATTTGTTTTGATATTTGACATTATTAAATTTTGTTTTAATATATAAAGGATTTTCTGAAACTGTGTTTTATTTAAAATTATTTTACAGTTTGAAATGGTTTAACAAAAATTTTACTTTTTCAGATTTTCAGAATGAGTCGCTCTAGTTACTCTAATGTGACACTTTAAATTAGATTGAATTGCCTATATCGGTCCAAAGGTGTTACAGAAGGTAAATACAATTAATTAAAAATTTAACAATAAAGCATTAAATAATTCATTTGCAGTGTATACATTTATGTATGGTCAATAATTTAAATAAATAAATCTAATAACTAGTAAATCTTAAACTAAAGGATAAATTACTCGTTTAGTACTTAAACTGTCAATTTTGATCCGTTTTAGTACCTAAAATTTATTTTTTAAACCACAACTAAAGTTTAGTTTTTGTTTCATCTTAGTACCTCGTTCAAAAGTTAACGTTAAGCTTTAAAAAATTAAAAGTTTAGGTACTAAAACGGACCAAAACTGATAGTGTAGGTACTAAACGCGTTATGTTTTTAACGATGAGATATTAAAATGAAACAAAAACTAAACTTCGTGAATGATTTTGAAAAAAAAAAGTTTAGATACCAAAACAAACTAAAACTGATAATTTAGGTATTAAATGCATAGTTTACCTCAGATTTAAAGAGATAACTTGAAGCTTAACTTAAGAGAGAGCTAACCAAATACCATACCTTCTAAATCTCGTTTCTGTTGGAAAGAAATTCATTATATCCCGAGGGAGATCAAATCAAAGAATTAAAATAACAACTATGGAGGAAATCTCTATCGAGAAACTTATTCATCAATTAGGCTTAGGCGTGGAACGTGAATCGATCCGGATTAGTTTGGACGAAGCCTTAAAATCGGAAAACAACTAAAAAAGGAGAGAAAAAAACTGAACTATGCATCTAATTCAACTTCTTCATTTACATCCATACTTTACAATTAATGAAAAACTAAAAAAACTTCAAAACTTAAGAGTTGAAAGAAGGCCAAAACTAAAGATCCAAAGCTTGAACTATGAATCATTCAACTCACGGCAGAGAGATCATAAGAAAGCTAATTCTGGGTAGGATTTGGGACACTGGGTGGGGCTTTCCTCAGGCTTGGCAACACAGCTTTCTTGGGCTCTTTCACGGCTGCTCCGTTACCGGCGGAAAATGAAGCCACCGACGACGACAGCACCTTCCTCGAGATAGCAATCCGATCTGTTTCACCGGAGGAAACGACGACGTCGCCGAGACACGAAGAGGAGCATGAGATGAGGATGTGAAGCAGAATCAACGCAGTCAAATTTACGGAACTGATCTTCATCACAATGGAGATTCAGTGAAGCAAAAATGAAAATGGTGAATGAGAAATCCAGTTTATAAGGGAAGTCATGCATGCGAGTTCTTTTGCACGTGGTTTGTCATAACCCCACTACCTTTAACATAAAATTAATATTTATTTTTAGGGTAAGCTACCCGATTAGTTCCGACTATCATTTCAGTTTCGTTTTAATCACTCGACTATTATTATTTTTAAAATCATGTCTAATATCATGTTTTGATTTCATTTTGATCGTCCCGTTAAAAAGTTAACAAAATTGTTGTTATAGTATATTTTAAAAAAAAATCAATGATGACATGATTTTATCTTATGATGTTATGTCAACGTTATCGTTAATTTTTTAACAATAGATGAATAAAATGAAATCAAAATATAACGTTATGTATGATTTTAAAATAAAAAAAAACTGTTAGACAATTAAAACAAAACAACAGTGATAATTGGATATTAAGTGTAGTTTATATTTTTTTTGGTAAATTACGTGTTTAGTATTAAACTATCAGTTTTAGTTTATTTTAGTATTTAAACTTCCAATAAAAAATTCAAAACTATACCTAAGTTTTTGTTTCATTTTAGTATCTCATCGTTAAAACTTTAGTTTTGGATTCATTTTAGTATCTCATTCAAAATTTAACATTAAATTCCAAATTTTTTGAAAGTTTAGGTACTAAAACTGACAAAAACTGATAGTTTAGGCAATAAACATGCTAAGTTTTTAACGATGGATACTAAAATGAAATAAAAAATAAACTTTAGATATGATTTTAAAAAAATTAAAAGTCTAAGTATTAAAACGGACAAAAATTGATAGTTTAGATACTAAATTCATAATTTATCCATATTTTTTTTAATATTTGTTTTCTGGAAGAGCCATATGAAAAGACCAACCGAGTCAAATATAAATATTTGGGCAATCAGGTATTAGTATTTACTTCATATATTATTTTATTAATTGTATTTATCCTCTAACTTTTCGTATTCAGCTTGAAATTTGAGTTTTCTTCGATTAGTTACTTATTTTACGGATAGTTTTCACCCTAAAATTTTATTTGTACACATTTCATTTAAAAATTTTATGTTTTTAACATATATTCGTCCACATAATTTTTTTCTAAATATGTCACTGACATCTAGAGATGGCAAAAAAATCCGAACCCGAAAGAGAAAACCGAAAACCGAATTAAACGGGGACGGGGGAAAACCGTTTATGCAAAACGGGGATGGGGACGGATTTGGTAATCCCCGCCCTGATACCCGGCCCGATAAATATTAAAAATAATTATTATATATATATATATATATATAATATTTATATATTTAATTTAAATATATATATATCCGGCCCGATACCCGTTTAAATAACCGTTTATACTAAACGGGGATACCCGTTTCCCCGCGGTTTTTTCCGATTACCCGATGGAGATCCCCGTTTAAATCCCCGCGGTTTTTTAAGCAGGGGTGAGTACGGGTTTTTTAAACGGGGACGGAGACGGGGGACCAATACCCGGCCCAAACCTGACCCGTTGTCATTCCTACTGACATCAATAGATAAAATATCAGTGATTAATTCAAATTATATATATATATTATATATCCATTTTTTTACAAAATGCTTTTGACAGTTTTTATATGTAACTATGGAAACCGGAGATTAAATCAAAAGGGCTTAGAATATTTAACATGTGAAAGGGAAATCCCTTTAAACTAGACATAGCTTACTTGTCAGCTCACTGCGATTTCTAATTACTTTTCCGGGTAAATTACAAATTTACTAACTGAATTTTATTATCTCGTTTATTTCACTTACTTTACTTTAAATATTTTTAATTTATTCGTTAAACTTAATACATTAGATATTTTTTTTAGATTTTTAGTCAATTAGTTGTTTCCTCACTAACGATGTTATAAATGAGCTTTAAATATTTAACAGATTTTCGAGTCGAATATCAAGTAGCTCGTTTTGATTCGTTAAAAACTCGAGCTCAAGTCTAGTCTATTCGATCTGAGTATTTATCGAGCCTTGATCAAGTAGATCTCAAATAACTCACGATATGTCTCGTCTCATTTACAATCCTATTCACGCATGGCCCAAGTACAATAATGAAGAGTGTAGAGGAAAACACGAAAGCAACTTAAGTAAGCTGTGTGTACTAACTTCGTCTGTTTCCCACATTTGTAAAGCGCCTGCCCACTTGGTCTTGGTTCCTGATTCATGCATTTTTTTCTTTTTATTAATCCAAAGTAAATATAATATAATATTTATTTAAATATAATAATAATTTTATTACCATCGAAGATGCTCGGTCCGTAACGTGATTCATGCATCTCCAAACACAAGGCTCCACTTCCTTTTTTTTCTGATTGCTTTTCCAGTTCCTAAAGCTTTATATTGATTAATCCGAATTAATTCGGATTGTACATCTGATTTTGGTGAGGGAATCTTTTAACGGAGATTTTTTACAAACACAAAAACTCGAACTCGAGATTTTTTTAAATTATATCAAGTTACTTAACATATAAAACTAGATTAATTTCCTACACAGGTGTCTAACGTTACAAATATTACCCATTTAGGTGTCCGAGTCGTCAATGACATTAATTTCTCCCGTTATATGACACATGTCAAAATTAAGTGATTTTGAAATTTACTTTTTAAAAAATAAAAATATTATTTTCTTTAAAAAAATTAATTCGGATTGTACATCTGATTTTGGTGAGGGAATCTTTTAACGAGATTTTTTACATACACAAAACTCGAACTCGAGATTTTTTTAAATTATATCAAGTTACTTAACATATAAAACTAGATTAATTTCCTACACAGGTGTCTAACGTTACAAATATTACCCATTTAGGTGTCCGAGTCGTCAATGACATTAATTTCTCCCGTATATGACACATGTCAAAATTAAGTGATTTTGAAATTTACTTTTTAAAAAATAAAAATATTATTTTCTTTAAAAAAATTAATTTCTCTTAAATTTTAAAATAGGTGTCAAATCTTTAAAATCTCAAATCCTAAGCTTAACCCGCTATCGTCGCCCTTTTCGGCCACAATAATCGCAGCCGATGTAGCCTCTATCATAATCTTAATCATACGACGTCGTAGTTGCCGCCGATTGACCATCGGAATCATGTGGGATTGCGATTTCAATCTAGGGTTCATAAAGTATAAAATGTCAAAGCGTCGTCGATTGAACGTTGACCGATCACGATTTCATAGGGGTTTTGTTCGGTGGGAGGAGAGGTCGGGTGAGCTTCGTTGATGGCAAAAGGCAGCGTCAAGGTAGGTTTAGGGGATTCAAAGGGTTTTCAAAGTTTTGGGTTTATTTCAAAATTTGTTTTCTTTTTTAAATATATATAATTTTTTTTGTAATTTTAAATAAAAAATTTTAAATTTACCAGAGTGTGGTACGTGTCACTTAACGAGAAAATTAACACCGTTGACGACCTGGACGCCTAAATGGTTAACGTTTGTAACGTTAGACACCTGAATAAGTTAAAAAATAGTTTATGCACCTATTTGGAAAAGCGATATAGTTTGGGAACTTATTTTGGTATTAAACCTTTTTTAAAAATATATATAATTTTATTTTTAAATTTGAATAAAAAATTTAAAATTACCAAAACATGAAACGTGTCACTTAACGGTAGAATTTAAAAGCCGTTACGGCCCGGACACCTAAATTGGTAACGTTTGTAATGTAAGACACCTGAATTATTCAAAATAAGTTGGACACCTATTTGATAAAAACAGTATATTTTGTGCACTTATTTTATAATTAAGCCAAAAAGAAAATATATCTCAATGACAAATTGATAAAACATATATTTATCTTAACTTATGTTCATTTAACCAAACAATATAATTTAACATTTATATCAAACAATATAATAATATATTAAATAATAGTATAATATTATAATAATTTTATTTTTAATATAATCTTATATTTTATGAACTAAACTAATATTCAAGCATAGGGGTGTAAACGAGCCGAGTCGAGCTCGAGTATTGCTGAGCTCGACTCGACTCAAAAACTCTGGAATGGAGCTCGACTAGACTCGAAAACTCGCGAGCTTAAAATTTTCAAGCTAGTCTCGAACTCGAAATTATAAACTGAAGCTCGTGAGCAGCTCGAAATGAAAAAAAATCTTAAACTTAACTCGATTGAAACCTCAAACTTAAATATGGACCATAAATACATGAAAATCTAAATGTATTTTAAAAAAAACAATAAATAAATGTTAATATTATTAATAATATTTTTTTTTAATTTTTAATATATTATATTTTTGAGTTGTTCACAGTTTTTCGAGTCGAATATCAAGTAGCTCGTTTCGACTCGTTAAGAACTCGAGCTCGAGTCAATCCATTCGATCTAAGTATTTATCGAACCTTGATCAAATAGATATCGAATATCTCACGATATGTCTCGTCTTATTTACCACCCTATTCACGCATCGGCCAAGTACAATAATGAAGAGTGCAGAGGAAAACAGGAAAGCAACTTAAGCTGTGTGTACTGACTTCGTCTGTTTCCCACATTTGTAAAGCGCCTGCCCACTCGGTCTTGGTTCCTGATTCATGCATTTTTTTTCTTTTTATTAATCCAAAGTAAATATAATATAATATTTATTTAAATATAATAATAATTTTATTACCATCGAAGATGCTCGGTCCGTAACGTGATTCATGCATCTCCAAACACAAGGCTCCCTTCCTTTTTTTCTGATTGCTTTTCTAGTTCCTAAAGCTTTATATTGATTAATCCGAATCAATTCGGGTTGTACATCTGATTTTGATGAGGAATCTTTCAACGGAGATTTTTTACATACATAAAAACTCGAACTCGAGATCTTTTTAAATTATATCAAATTACTTAACATTTGAATTGACCTGCTGATAAGGTTACACTTCCTTTTATATATTAATTATTCTTCCATAAAACTATAATAACAATAATTATCCAAAAAAAAACTATAATAACATTTTATCGTTAATTTTTTTATATCTAGTGAGTACACTTTCACTTTTATTTGTTTTAATTTCTCTAATATAATAATTATTAGGGGTGAGCATTCGACCGAGTCAAAAATTTTGAGTTGACGAGTTATATTTTATGACACGAATTTAACTTGTAATCTTTTTCGAGTCGAATTATTCGTTTTATATAAATTTATTTGTAATTATTTATAATATTATAGTACAAATTTATTCCAATTTTTTTACTTTCTCTAACCATATAAGATGCATACGTATTCTTTTCACATTACATGATTATTTAATATATCACATACAATCTAAAATTATAAAATATATTTATAATACTATATTTCAAAGAAAATATTTAGAGGATAAAAAATAAATGAGGGTGTAAAAGAGTAAAAAAATTGATGTGAAAAAAGAATTTATGAGCGGTGAAATAATAATTTAAATGATATTGACAACGAATTAATGATTATTGTGTAGATTTGTAGCTTAATTAGAATGGAGTTAATGGTGGATTCAGAAATATTTATGATGATGAGCATGCATATGTTAACATAAATTTTTTAAATGAGATGAGCATAAATAAAATTTAAGTGAACAACTGTAAAATAAATAAATAATCGAAGAAAATTTAATTTTTAATGGGCATAAAATATTAAATTTCAAAATAAACTCGTGTATAATTTATTATATCGTTAAAATAATTGTTATTCATTCATAACACAACACACATCATATTTATACTTTTTTAAAACAAATTTATTTACATATATTTTTAAAAATTCATTTTTAAATTGTTCTAAAAAGATCAAATTTTTTTAAAAAAATTGAATCTCTAACCTTCTTAATTTCAAATATATTATAATCGCTAGTCATCTCGGGCTCTCGACCACCATTATCATCACTAAACGACCACCCACTGTCGTCGTCTAGTCAATGACTATCCATCACCCTTGTCGTTAGGATGTTTACTGTTCCATTTTGATCGAATAAATCAATCGATCAAAATTCATTAATTGAATTAATTAAAAATGTTAAATATTTAATATGTTATATATAATAATGATATATTTTAAGCTCAAATCTATCTAGAATTAAAATTCATATATATTTTTAAATTATACTAAACCTATTAAACTATAATTTAGTACTTAACGCTTTTTTATATACCCAACCATAGAAGTCGTTAAGTTTTATATCGTTTTGTCACCAAAAATTTATTTTATCTCAAAATAAATTTAACGTATAGTTTAACACTTTATTTTAGGTTTAATATAAAAATAAGTGACTAAAATTTATCTCAAAAAACGTTTTAGAATTTAAAGATTTTTTTATTAAAAATATATTTAAAATTTTATCTGTTATATTTTTAGGTGTCTATCGTTAAAAAAATCGTTTATTACATGTGTCACGCCCATTTTTAAAAAATGTTTTTTAAATAATAATTTATTTTAAAAAAATCAAGACGTGACACGTGTCACTTAAAGAATTTTTTTAAACATAGACACCTAAAAGTATAACAGAGAGAACTTTACGACCTATTTTTAGCAAAAAAATTTATGCACCAAAATTAATTTTAATATAATTTTGACATTTATTTTTATATTAATCATTTCTTGTAATACTTACTCGTTAAAAGATTAATAATAATATTAATGTATCATCATAAAATAATATTATATAATCTTAAAAAATCTTAAAAAATGACACCTTGGCAAAAAAATTTGAAGTTTTATCTCCATAATGAATGTTTATAAATAGAAAAAAAATTCCCAATCTGACATTGATAAATACTAATCAATCACTTTCTGACCATATAATTCAAATCATTTAGTCCGGTACATAAATATAGGTAAACTACATATCTAGTAATTAAACTATTAGTTTTGATATATTTTAGTATTTAAATTTTTATTTTTTTAAAATTATACCTAAAGTTTAGTTTTTATTTCATTTTAGTACCCTAATGTTAAAAACTTAGCACGTTTAGTACATAACTATTAGTTTTGATTTGTTTTATTACCTAAACTATCAAAAAAAATTAAATTTAGCTTTAAATTTTGAACATGATACTAAAATGAAATAAAAACTAAACTTTAGGTATGATTTTAATAAAATCAAAAGTTTAAGTGTTAAATGAATTATAACTGATAATTTAGTTACTAAACACATAATTTAATCTAGATATTAATCGTCTCTTGCCACTATAAATAGGGAAATTTTGAGCACAACCTTGAAGCAAGCGAACACACCTCCCCCCAGTAAAATGAAAATCAAACCGGTTCTCCTCCGTTTCCTCTTCTTCTCCGCCTTCATTTTGCCGGCTATGTCAGGGCGGTGCAACCCCCAAGACAAGAAGGTCCTCCTCAAGATCAAAAAAGCCTTGGGCAACCCTTATCTCTTGGCCTCATGGGACCCCAAAACCGCCTGCTGCGACTGGTACTGCCTCGAATGCCATCCCGACACCCACCGTGTCATTTCCCTCACCATGTTCACCGACGACAAACTCACCGGCCAGATCCCTGCCGATGTCGGCGACCTTCCGCACCTCGAGACCCTTCTTTTCAGACACCTCCCTAACCTCCACGGGACCATACCACCCACCGTCACCAAGCTCAAGAACCTCAAAACCCTTTGGGTGAGCTGGACCAACCTGTCTGGTCCAATCCCAGAGTTCATTACCCAACTCAAGAACTTAACCTACCTGAACCTTTCGTTTAACAACCTCACCGGTTCCATCCCGAGCTCCCTCTCCACACTCCAAAGCTCGAGGCTTTATATTTGGACAGAAACAAGTTAACCGGTTCCATACCGGAATCTTTCGGTAGGTTTCCCGGCAGGAACCTGTACTCGTTCATCTTGTCTCACAATAAACTTTCCGGTACAATCCCTGCGTCTTTAGCCGACATGGACTTAAACACCGTCGACCTGTCGAGGAACATGCTCCAAGGCGATCCCTCGGTTCTGTTCGGAAAGAACAAAACGACGTTCTATATCGATCTTTCGAGGAACATGTTCCAGTTCGACCTGTCGAAACTGCAGTTTCCCAAGAGCTTGGCGAGGCTGGATCTGAACCACAACAAGATCACGGGAAGTATTCCGGCGCGGTTGACGGAGCTGGAGTTGCAGTTTCTGAATGTGAGTTACAATAGGTTGTGCGGGAAGATACCGGTCGGAGGGCGGCTTCAGAGCTTTGATTACTCGACGTTTTTCCACAACCGGTGCTTGTGCGGTGCTCCGCTTGATGGCTGCAAGTGAAGGTGTACACACCAAGTTGGGTCTGGGATTAATTCCACTTTTAAGTCCTCAACATGTATTATCCTTTAATAATGGTCCCAGAACTTTCTTTTTTCTACATTGTGTTTTATTTTCTGGAGTTTTTAATTGTGTGTACTTTTGTTCGACTCTAAAGTTAAGATTTTATTGTCATTTACCTTTTCTTTTTGTTCCATGCACATTAATTCATTCCGGTTTCTTGTTTTAACATATAAAATTTACAATTTTTTTTTATAATTTATAATTTGAGATTTGATTAATTGCTTTAAAATGTTAATGAGTTTTATATTCTTATTTTTATGTATTTTTTAGTACATAATGTTGCTTAAAAGTACTTTTGGTTAGAAAGTGAAATTTGAAAGTAAAAGCTTTGGTAAACGCCTAAACGGGTCAAAGTTAAGAGATTAAGTGCTTTTAGAACTATGTCTTATGATTTCTTTTCTTATCAATATTGCCTTGTGTTTTAGTTATTTTTAAATAGGGTAAATTATGTGTTTAACACCCAAACTACCAGTTTTTGTTTGTTTTGGTACTAAATTTTTTTTAATTCATACTTTAGTTTTTGTTTTGTTTTAGTACATCGCTTTAAAAATTTAGTTTTTATTTTATTTTAGTACCATATTCAAAATTTCACATTAAGTTTTGAAAAATTTAAAAGTATAAGTACTAAATCAGAAGAAACTAATGATTTAGGTACTAAACGCGTTAAGTTTTTTACGGCATGCTACTAATATGAAAATTGAACGTTAGATATGATTTTAAAAATTTCGAAAGTCTAAGTACTGAAATGAATCAAAACTGATAATTTAAGTAATAAATGTATAGTTTACCCTTTTTCATTTAATATTCTTGATCAGGCACCGTTTAAACTATATTTCTCGATCTAACACCTTTTGTAGGAAGACGCACCCCTAAACCACGCTTTCTTTACGTCACGTGGTCGAAGGCGGGGGCGCGCCTTACCAAATGTGTAAAAAACCCGTGTGTTAGTTTTGTAAATATTTTTAAACGGTGTCAAATACGTAATTAATTTCTATTATTGTGACATTTGTGTAAAAACGTTAGTATTTTGAATTTTGCACAACTCACACGCACGTTTCAAATTGTGAATTGACGGGGTTTTAATGAAGTGTGCAGTGCGTGTAGTTGAGTTTATTAGTATTTTAGTGTCACAAGTTTATTTTTTAATAATAATTTTTTATAATTTTAAAAATTATAAATTTCATATATTTTTAAAAAACTTATTGTCTTTTAAAATTAATTGTTTAAAAATATAAAAAATATTAAAATAAACTTTTAATTACAATTGAGGGATCAAATTAATTATTATTCATTAATTTTTATTTTTTAACAACAATTAATAATATTTATTAATTTTTAATAAAATTATTTAAATTTTGCATTAAAATTACACAATATGTATAATCTAGTATATAAAAACTGAGGGTAAATATTTTAAAATATAAATAATTTTATAAAAAATTATAACAGTATTTCTTTTACAAAATGATGATGATGATAAATATTTTATAATTTAAAAAATTATAAATTTCATATTTTTGAAATAAAATATTGCCTTTTAAAATTAATCGTTTAAAAATATAAAAATATTAAAATAAACTTTTAATTACAACGGATGGTTCAAATGAATTATTATTCAATAATTTTTTTAAAATATATGAATTTTATAATTTTTTAAATTAAAAATATTTATTATTATAAAAAATAAACTTGTTACACGCTAAAATACTAATAAACTCAACCACTACGCACTGTCCACTTCATTAACTTGTGACAAGACCCAGGGGTGTTTGCACAATTAAAATACTGACGATTTTACACAAATGTCACCATAATAGAAATTAATGACGTATTTGGCATCCGTTTAATAATTTTTATAAAATTAGCACCCGGGTTTTTTACACATTTGGTAAGGAGCGCCTCCGGAGGCGCGCCTTCGACCACGTCGCGTAAAGCGCGGTGCAGGGGGCGCGCCTTCGTACAAAGAGTATTAGATCGAGAAATATAGTCTGAACGGTGCTTAACAGGAAAATATATAGGGTTAGGGTGATATTTCGGGAGAAACACCTTTAAATAAATGAATAATAATGCGGACATATATGGTGAAACTATATTTTATATAATATAATTATAAAATAATATTTTTCTAATATTTAATTTATGATTGATAGTTCATTATCCTAGTGATTAAGTATCTTTCGCACTCTAATTCAAGATTCGAGTCATGACCCTCCAAAAAGAACATTTGATTTATGAGGATCCTTTCATCTTGTTCATCGAAAATAAAACAGCCAAGTTGTAGGGATGTTCAAAATTTCGGTTAATGAAATTTTAAAAGTTTAGTTCGGTCGGTTAATGCGAACCGATCAATTAACACCGCTATCAAGAGGGCAACAATTTTCTTTCGTAATAAACAATGTCGAAAGTAGGGATGGGCATGGGTTAGGTTGGTGGGTTTGTGGTCCACCCGACCCGACCCGAGAATAAGGGACCCTCCACCCGACTCGACCAAAATAAGATTTTATCCAACCCGAACTCCACCCGATATATAACTTAGAATCGACCCGACCCGAAATAATAAAAAATATTTTTATTCAATAATAAAAGTGACTTAATTGAAAAAATATATATAGAGGGGTATTATTGTAATTATTCCTAAATATATAAGATAAAATTATATATTTTTTCAAGTCGGGTATTTTTCACCCTAAACTCGAACCCTAATAGCATACTTAAAAAAACCCGACTCGACCCGAACCCGAATTTTAAATAAAAAATCCGACCCAGTCGAGTCGGAACCGTCGGGTTCGAATCTCATGCCCATCCCTAGTCCAAAGCAGAATTTTGTAAGTTTCAGTCTCAGATAAGCAAAAACACACGAGAGAACAACTTCCATACTTGTGTGGAACAAAGTGTAAAGTGTTTGGAGAGAGGGTAAAAAGATTGAAAATAATGTATCAAGCAAAACCCTAAGGCATGTTGAACAAAATTCGCAATTATATATATACATAAATATAAATATAGATAGAATATTGTTGTTAACCGTAGACTTGATAAATACATAGATTTTTACTACTACTACTACTGCACCAATAACTTAGTTGACAATTATGATACTTGAACAGTATACAGTAACATGAATATGGGGCTAAGAAATCCTCCTATTCCTACACAAGTCCCTTCAAAGATTGGAGAAAAGAAAATTAACCGAACCCGAGAACTTTAAGAAGAACGGCACTCTCTTTTATCACTGAAGTCACTCGATTAACTTGAAAATAATGAAGATTACAACCAAATAGACTGATTTAACAGAGGCAAGCAATTAAAGAAAATGGAAGATGGGAATCATCTGTGCTGTCTGGTAATAGACTAAGTTTGAAGCGTGTAAACATACCATCAGAGGATGATACAGTCTCTTTTACCACTGAGGTATCTCAATTAACTTGAAAATAATGAAGCTTACAACTGAGTAGACTAATTTAGCAGAGGCAACCCATTGAAGAAAATGGAAGATGGGAATCATCTGTGCTGTCTGGTAATAGACCAAGTTTGAAGAGTGTAAACATACCATCAGAGGATGGTCCAGTCCACTGCAAGGTGGTTTGCAAAGCTCAAGCCTTGCAGTTATTCTCACTGATTCTGAATGCAGTAAAGATCAGCGCATTGACACCAAGGTGTGGACTTTGTTTTGCCTTTCTGCTTTCTTGGCACTGGGAGTCCTCTTCAATTTCTGCAGTTCCTCCATTACAGCTTTCCCTACGGTGTCGATGGAGTTCAAGAGTTTCTTTTGAGGTGTAAGAAGGTCCGATTCCTCGCATCCGTATTGGTGACACTAAGCAAAATATTTGACACGTTGCGGACTGATGGAGGGCAGGCTTCTTCAATCTGGCAGTTGGAGTTGGAGTTGAGAAATTGTGCTCCAATTGATCACCTGAGGATACATTTGAATTAACATCCCCTTCATCCTCAGGTATTGTTGGGGTCTCAATTGCCAGGCCTTCTCTTTCTCCTGTCGACCTCTCCTCCTTTCATGGCCTGATTCAATCCTCATCAAATTCAATTGCCATACTCAAACAGACCTAATAAAAAAACCCATTTCAAATTAGAAAGCTTTGCTAGTTTGAGTGACTATTACTACAACAGTAATTAGGGACGAACCGAGAGAAAGCAGGTGGGAGTAGTCACTAGTCACCCTCCTGAATTTCTAGTTTTTGTTCCTAAATTTTATAAGTTCATCCCTCGCCTACGTCATTTGATTACAGCCAAATGGAAATAAAACCAAAACCATGAAAGAAATCAGCAGTTGAATGGACAGTATTTCAAGATTGTATCATCGGCAAAACTAACTAGAGCAACTAAACAAGTCAAAACAAATCAAAGAGTTTCTCTTGAAGTGAACATAAAACTAGCAAGAAAATTTGATTATGTAAAAGCGAGCGTTACCCTCATAACACCAGTAATATCATTGAGAGGAGCTCTTGGGTACCAAGACGGTAAGACACAGCCCGTCTTCGACCCCTCCCACGGCCTGTGCAAGGAGCATTCTCTCTTCCCAAGGCCGGAGTCTGAGATCGGAAAAGACTCCGTCCCAGTCTAATACCAGACCCCAGGGTGCCAAAACCGCTGTCCCTGAGGCGCCCTCCACCGACACCCATCGGACCACGTCGTCGACCAGGGGAGACTAACAGCTCCCTTGATTCATCGAAGAAGATGCCTAAAGTCCCAGATCGAGTTCCATAGAAGACTTGAGCTATATCGACTGCTCTCATGAGTCTATCTCTTGAATCCGCCATTGCTTACGGATTTCAACAATGAAAGAGAAGAGATTGAGGAGTGGATTAGCTTGGGAGAAATGGGAGCTTTGCTCCCAACAAATAATGGTGAATCCTGAGGAAGAAAGGTTTGGCGCGTAGTAGAGAAATGAATTTTTGCAAAATTTTAAAAATGAAAATTGAGCGGTATTGTAGGTTGAGGGAAAAAGAATAAAAAAAAAGGGAAAACTACCCTGATGGTCACTGAAGTTTTACAGTGCTTTGATCATTGAATTTTTCTAAACATACATTACAATCCATAAACTTTTAATTTTCTTTCATTACGGCCACTATCGTTAAAAAAATATGATGCGACGTGTTGAAATTTATTTTGTTTTTCATTTCATTTCCCAAAAAAAATCTTCACTTGTATTTCTTTAAATTGGCCATCGACGTTCCTCCTTTCGTAGTCGTTTGTGTCATTTTTTTGATGGTTTTGTCGGACAAAAGATGTCATCAAACTACTCTTCTTCTTCTTTTCTTTTATTAAGTTCAAACTTATCAAAAAAAAAAATTCTAGTCTCATCAATCCCCAATAAAAATTAAAAGCTAAAATTTTTCGATCAATTATTTTCAATCGTCTTATTAGCTTGAAATTGAATTATGTTAATATTTTGGTCAAACAAATCTTTTCCACCGTTGTGATTGACTAGCAACTATTTCGTTCACAATAAATTCGTCAAGGCCAAGAAAAAAAGTTTTCATTTTTGTTTTTATTGTTGTTAGTATTGATGCTTGTGACTATAGACGATGATCGAATAAGGTTGGTCATGGTGGTCGAACAATGACGATGCATGTGATTCATCTACCAATTTGAAAGCTTAGGGTTTTTTTAGCGCGACACATCAATTTTTTAATAGTAGCTAATAACAGCGATTGTAATGAAAATGAATTAAAAATTTAGCTACTATTAAAGTGAAAGAACCCTAAATTTCAATGACCATCGATGTAGTTTATCATAGAAAGATCGGGTACTAAATCGATTGTTCTAATTCTCTATTCGACTGGTCGAACCGAATTATAGTTTTTTTGTATAACTGTCGATATCTAAGCTATTGATTAACTAATTCGAATTGGATAAACTAAAGTCAGTACAAGGTGATGTATGTTCAAAGATAAACTTTTTATCATTTAATATTGAACGTTCGTATCCTAACATTTTTTATGCTCGAATTCAGTACCTCAAGAAATAACAACAATTTTATTTAATACAAGTCCAAATAATTCTACTTAAAATTATCACAGATGATCCATAAATAAATTGAAATATTATAAAAAGGATAAAAGTAACTAATTATAGTATAGAGAAGAAGTTGTACAGATATTGAAAAGGTTGATAAAACTTAAAAATAAATTGTACTCCATGAAGATGGTGACACTAAAATTGGACGTGCATGCGGCAGCACAAAATTTGTTACGTTAAATAAAATTTGTTAGTATTCCGGCTACCTCTAACCCTAACCCTAATCCTAATCGTCGATTCGCATCCCTCGTTCCCCCGTCGTACCTTTTCGACGTTCTTGGTTTGATCAATAATTATGCCGTGTGAGGCTTAATTTTCTAGTGTATCACGCCGGATCCACACGGTGAATCGAAGGTTTTATCTTTGTGTTTTTATGATCGGGTGGAATTTGTGGGTTCTGAGCGGCGGACTCGTCTCACGATGTCGAACTTATATGGAGATTACAATCAAAAGATCGATTACGTGTTCAAAGTGGTATTGATTGGGGATTCAGCGGTGGGGAAATCTCAGCTGCTTGCTCGTTTCGCCAGGAACGAATTCAATGTGGATTCGAAAGCCACAATCGGTGTTGAATTCCAGACGAAAACCCTCGTCATTGATAACAAGACGGTTAAATCCCAAATTTGGGATACTGCTGGCCAAGAAAGGTACGAG
The DNA here is from genome assembly GCF_006381635.1 of Hibiscus syriacus. Lineage (NCBI taxonomy): Eukaryota > Viridiplantae > Streptophyta > Magnoliopsida > Malvales > Malvaceae > Hibiscus > Hibiscus syriacus. The sequence continues at coordinate 66,793 of NW_024063073.1, read as the reverse complement.
TCTTCCCCCTCCCCCTTCTCTTTCAAATTTTCATTTCTTTTCCTGAGCGAGCTTGCATAGTTCTTAGATTTGATGGAAACAGAGAATTAGAGTCGAAAATCTGAAGAACAGAACCATGCATGTTATGTTATATATCCTTCTTTCTATCCTTGGAATATGTCATGGACCAACTTTTAAAATTTAAAGAGAGACAAATTTATAAAATTACAGGGGAACGAAAACAAATTATCGACAAAAAATATTTTAAAATATACGATAATCTGAAAATTTTAGGGCGGTGACAGCCGCCGCAAGCCCCCGTGGTCTATCCTTAAATATAAGCATAGCTGAAGACAAGATTTTCCTTTTCTGGGTCCTTTTTTTGTGTGTGTTTTGGCACAAGCACATGGATGAATGTATCATGGATTAGTAGGCACATTTTTCCTTACATGGATGTGTATACCATTACATGTTTGCATGCATGCATGCTTGAATTTGATCTTAATCCGGCTGTGTGCATCTCTTGATCGATATATTACTCACTTTGGCTGGGAAATCACTGCCATGAGTGCATGGTACAGATTTTGTAGCTCACTGTTCCGATGACGAATCAGGTACAGGGCCGTGACGAGTGCGTACTATCGAGGAGCAGTAGGAGCAATGTTAGTTTACGACATGACGAAGCGGCAATCGTTCGACAACATGGAGAGGTGGCTGGAGGAATTGAGGGGACATGCTGATACGAACATCGTGATCATGCTTATCGGGAACAAGTGTGACTTGGCGAACCTGAGAGCGGTACCCACGGAAGATGCACAAGAGTTTGCTCAAAGGGAGAGCCTGTTCTTCATGGAGACATCGGCACTGGAATCAACCAACGTCGAGACCGCATTTTTCACGGCTCTAATACAGATATATCGAATAATCAGCAAGAAAACACTCACCGCTAATGATGAGCTAGATCCCAATGGCAATGCTGCTCTCCTTAAGGGAACTAGGATTATTGTCCCCAATCAGGAGATGCAAACACCTAGTAAAAGTGGCTGCTGCGCATGAGCCCAGCAGCCCCATCTGTTTTTCGGCCGAACATTTTGACATGTTAGTTTAGGTTCCATTTTTGTAATTCATAAGTGAGGGAGATTGCCCCAAAACATTCTTTTTGAAACAACAGTCCATTCTACATAACCCAAAGATTACAAAGGGCCCAACAGTCAACTATCCCTGGCCAAATACAAACCCATTTCCATTGGACCCAAATTAAAACCCAAAGCCCGCAAGAGGAGGCCCGTTTGAGATTAGGGTTAATATTTGATGTATTATCAATGAACCATCTCAAAAATATGACTTGACAAAAAATAGTTATTTTATTTATTCCATTATGGTTATTGACTATTTTATACCAAATAAAATAAAAATCTATATAGAAATCATGTTTAAACTCTAATAACAATATTGCCCTCCTCTGTAAGTAGGAAAGGTAAACATGTACAATGTCGTGGATTTCGCACCATATTTGTTCTAATTGGAGCAGAGATGGATATAAGTCTAGTGGGTGGTGAGCGAGCGTGGATGTAAAAATTCATGCTCATCGTGGACTGTGGGTAGATGATAGGTTTAAGACCTTACTCGCCTTACTTCTGTCTGCCCACTAACTACTCACAACGTAATTTTTGGACCATTATGAATTTAAGTATACTTTCAAATATTATTATATAAATCTTAAGATTTTAGAGGACATGACTTGTGATTTAACCAAATGATAGGAGTATGACATTTTAGAATTGAAGATCATCGTTTCTCCTATCTCAAATTAGTGAGTATAGGTGAGTACAGACGAATACATGATGAATGATAGATATCCAATTAGGTAGTGGATGTGGAGATGAATTTAAGAACATATTTGCATGGACATATGTAGATTTAAAAATTTTACCCGTCGAGGAGGTGGGTAGGTGATACGAAAATATTAAATGGGTATGAGAACAAGAGAAGAGGTATCCCTACCTATAACTGACTTCAATGCATTCCATTATTTTATAATGATTTTAGAATATGTGACTTAAAATTTATAGAAAATAAATTTAAACTGAAAAATGAATTGAATGAATACAAAAACTAGATATCAAATAATAAAATTGTCAAAAATATTTAGTTATTTTTTATTTTTAATTGATTCAAAATTTTAAAGTGTTAATTCGAGTTAACTTAAAAAATATTCATTAGTTTTTTAATTGAAAAAGTGTCTAATTAATTTAAATAATTCGCACGAATCAAGTGACTTCGGTGATAAAAAATACTATTATTCCTTAAGGTATTAGATTTGAGCATCGAAATTATTAGGAATTTAAGCGTTAAATATTAAATAATTGTGAGTTGTATCTTAATATATATTTTATTGCATTTACTCGGATTAAAAAAAGTTAAATAACTCAAAATTGAAATTTTAATTTTTTTTTTTAGATTTGTTCATTAAATATCTTGGCCACCACTGCCTAGTCAGTACTCAGTAGATCCAATCCCAAAAGAAATGGATGCTTCTCCATTACCCCTCCTAACACTGATCCCTTTCCTACTCCTCCTCCCCGACATCATCCGATCTCATACTCCCACCGTCTCCGTCAGAGACTTCGGAGCCACCGGAGACGGCAAACACTACGACACATCCGCCATCCAGTCCGCCATCGACAGCTGCCACACTAAACAATGCTACGTAACCTTCCCAAACGGCACCTATCTAACAGCCACCATCCACCTCAAGTCCAACGTGATACTAGACATCCCCAAAGGCTCCACCATCTTGGGCGGAACTAAATTGGAGGACTACCCCAAGGAATCCCGCAGATGGTTTGTGATTTTAGCTGAGAAGGCAAGCGATGTGGGGATAACGGGGGGAGGGGTCGTGGATGGGCAGGGGTCGGAGTTCGTGGTGAAGTTCGATGAAAGGAAAAACGTGATGGTGAGCTGGAATCACACCGGAGCTTGCTCCGGCGACGAGTGTCGGCCGAGGCTGGTGGGTTTTCTCGACTCTACCAATGTCAGAGTTTGGAATGTTACCTTCACGCAACCTGCTTATTGGTGGTCAGTTTCTGCCTCTTTCTGGATTTGCTTTCCTTTTACTGAACTTTCTGTTTTTCTAATAGTAGTATATTTTGCATTATATCTATATTATTTATCCAAATTAATCTACTCCTAACTTGATGGATAATAGACAATTAAACAAATTTAAATTTACATCTTTTAAATATTATAATAACTCAATCATTCCCTTACAATTAAGATTTAGATCTGTCATATTATATATATTAAGAACAAAGGCAAAGAGTATCCCTTTAATAAATGCAGATAAGTTTGTACCCACCAAACAATCTGGATGGTATAAGATTTGTTGTTATTCATTGAGGTTCCGAGTTTAAGCATAAGAAATGTTTGAGATGTGAGAGTTATTTTCTGCCAAAGATTTTCCATGTCCTTTTCTCCTTTGTAATATTGTGGCTGGTCATAATGAATCACTTCTTTGTCCATGTTCTTTTCTCACAAAGATTTTCCATGTGAATTTTTTTTTGTTGCCCTCCTCGTTTTCAAGGCTTCGCCTTGGCTAATCCATATCACACACTTAGTTTTGACAGGTGAGTCTCTCACCGGGAATTTTCTGCATGCACAAGGTTTAAAACTCGAAACCTACTTAAACAATATCAAATTGCTTACTACTTGAACCAACCCGTTTGTACCATGTGAATTTATGTATTAGTTTGTTTCAATCTTTTTTTATTTGCAATTTGATTACTTGTCATTATCATCTATAGTTACTTACCTACAACAATAATAATAAACTTCACTTTGGACTCTCCAAACGCTCGAAGTTTCAAGTTTGTCGGATGACTCTTTAATTTTCTGTTATAATCTGCACCCTTGAATTGTTTTTTCTTGAAAATATTGATAATTCGTATAATATTTAATTTGAGTATCTGATTTTTTATTGTATCTTCTAAACGCACACATTGCCAAATCTAGAAAACAGACCCCAATCAGGGAAGAAGAACAGCTAATGATGCTGTTTTCATGTTTAGAATGATCTTCCATTCCAAAAGAAAAAACAATCATCGAAACCCGAAAGCGTTGTTCCGTGTATTCTGATGAACACTTTGGATAAATGCAGCTTGAACATTTTTCGATGTCGAAACACATCGATTCATGATGTTTCGATCTATGGAGATTTCAATACACCTAACAATGATGGGATTGACATTGAGGATTCAAATGATACTGTGATTACCAGATGCCACATTGATACAGGAGATGATGCTATATGCCCCAAGACATACAGTTCCCCTATGTATAACTTGACTGCAACGGACTCCTGGATTCGAACAAAATCTTCCGCGATTAAACTCGGAAGCGCTAGCTGGTTTGACTTCAAGAACTTGGTCTTTGACAACATAACGATCGTAGATTCTCATAGAGGGCTCGGGTTTCAGATACGCGATGGAGGTAGCGTTATCCTGTTTTCCTTGTGCTCTTTTTTGTTCTTCTTTGGTCGATGATGTTATCTGGTTTTTGGTTATCTCGTGCAGGAAATGTAAGCGATGTTACTTTCTCAAACATAAACATCAGCACAAGATATTACGATCCGTCATGGTGGGGAAGGGCCGAGCCTATCTATGTCACCACCTGTCCACGACACTTGAATTCAAAAGAGGGTTCAATCTCGAACTTGAACTTCGTGAACATCACAGTAAATTCCGAAAACGGTATCTTCTTATCAGGTTCCAAAGGTGGATTGCTAAGGAATTTGAGATTCATAAACATGAACCTGACTTACAGACGATGGACACGTTACGAAGGAGGATCGATTGACTACAGGCCAGGTTGTCAGGGACTTGTGAACCACAACATAGCCGGAATCATCATGGAACATATTGATGGTCTGGATGTTGAGAATGTAAACATGAGATGGATCGATGGACGAACCGAGGAATGGGATAATCCTTTGGAGTTCAGGCCCTCAACCGTGAATAACATTTCGTTGCTCAACTTTCGATCTGGTTTTTATCCAGAGAAGGGATATTTCGACTCAAAATAAGATGTTGAATTCATCATTTTTTTACACGAAATGAATGCGTAGACACTACCTTTTATCAGCTATAAGCAATTTGAAAGAAATTATCACTATTATTCATAGGGATATGATGCAACAGAGTGTTTGACGAGTTGTTTGTGAACCTTTATTACATATACATTGGTTTATTAAACTTAACAAATGAGTATGTGCAAATTTTTCATCTTCATTTAACAAGCGAATGATCATGAATGATGATATGTTCAGTTCGTTTTTGTTCACGAACAAGTTCATTCTTCGACTTGTTTATAAGCTTTTTTACTTGGTTCTTTTTTACTTTAATTTTTTTATATTTTAAATATTGGTGGAGATAAAAACTAAATTGAACATAGAGTGAACTTTAGTGTTTAAATTATGAATCCTATGAAACTTAAGGAGTAGTGATTAAACGAACGTTAAATAAACGTTAAACAAATTTGTTATTGAATGTTAAATTAACATATTCACGAGTGTTAAACGAATATGTTTACGAACGCTGACGAACGAACATAAACATTTTTTTAAAAAAATAAGCAAATACTAACTCAACACTGAAAATTTAAACGAACATAAACCGAATAAATATATCTTCAAAAATAAACAAAGGGACGCGAACAAACTTCATTCGTTCGTACTTCATTCATTTACCTCCCTAAATTTATTCCACCGTTCAGAAGGGGAATCTCAAAATTCATTTAAAAAGTATTCTATGAAGTTTTAATATATATTGAAGATGAGAAATTTTAACCTGAAATAAAAATGAAGTTGCTTGAGAAAATGAAGTGCCTTTTCCATTATTACCCCAAAAAGGCATCATTTTCATCTTTCTTCAACTCTTTTACCACTCACCAGCTACCTCTCACTACCTTCCCTCTAGACCCACAGATTCTTTTGACTACCTTATGCTCCAATGGTCAGCTGAAAGAAGCTTTGATGGAAATGGCGGTTCAAGGCCTTGAAATGAAGTTTGAAGGCTACGATATGGTATTAAACGCTTGTATAAAGAGAAAGGCATTTAGAGAGGGCCAAAGGGTCCATGCCCATATGATCAAAACACGATATTTACCGCCTGTTTACTTCAGAACCCGGCTGATCGCTTCTTTTTTTTTATAGTAAATGTGATCGTTTGAGGGAGGCAAGGAATGTGCTCGATGAAATGCCTGAGAGGAATGTGGTTTTTTGGACTGCCATGATTTGTGCTTATTCTCAAAGAGGGTTTGCCTCTCAAGCGTTGGATCTTTTTGTACAGATGTTAAGATCAGGTATTTATAGTTAACACGTTTATCTACAATATGTTGCTAATTTTTTTTTTTAGCAAATGATCCCTGGTCTCACTCTCCCTCGAACAAAAACCACACTCACCCTCAATGGTCAAACCAAAAGAAATAAACCTACTCCTAGTAGGTAACCTGTCTAAAATAGCCATCCACGAGATAAGAGCATTCTTGGGGATGAGCCCCGGATGCCAAACTAACCTCTCCCAATGAACCTTCGCTCTCTTACACCGAACCTCTTGCCATAACAATGCCACTGACCCTAAAGACAAAAACCCCTGGATCAAAGCAGCTTTACCCCGAAATTGCAAAACAACCCTCCAAGTCCAACTGCTGTTATGAGTACAAACAATATCCCAAAAGGAGTTATCTTTGATAATATAGGAATGCAACCAAGTAACCCAGAGAGAGTCATCCTTTAACAAAATCTTCCTAATTAGGAGCAGAAAATAGGCCTGGTTCCACCCCTTGATATCCTTGAGCCTAAGTCCACCCTTAGACTTAAGAGAACAGATAGTATTCCATTTCACTCTAGCCCCTTTCACAGGCTTGTCCTCCCCCTTCCAGAAAACAAAGCTGATTGATCCGATCAATAACAGTGCTTGGGAGAGCTAATTGGCAAGTCCAAAAATTCTGGATCCCATACACCACAGACTGAATAAGCTGTAGTCTGCCCGCATAAGAAAGGGTCCTTGTCTTCCACCCCTGCAACCTAGCTGCAACAGAATCAATAAGGGGAGCACAATCTTTTACTGATAACCTCTTAGCGATCAAAGGGACCCCGAGGTACCTCACAGGTAGCTTCCCGCGACCAATGCCAATAACGACAGTGATCTCAAACAACACCGCCTCACTGACTCCAGAAGTTAATTTGCAGGCCTGAGAAGCCATAAAATAGTTTCAAAACTTCCCAAACTCCCACAACCGAATCCACAGTTCCCTTGGAAAAAACCAAGAGATCGTTAGCAAAACAAAGATTAGTGAGACCAGTCCTATGACACTTAGGATGGAAACGAAACACCCCTTACCCCGCAACCTTGTCCAGAAGCCGAGAGAGAAAATTCATGACGATAACAAACAGATAAGGGGATAAGGGGTGTCCCTGACGAACCCCTTTAGCCCCATTAAAAACCCCCCACCATACTCCCATTAAGAGAAATGGAGAACTTGGGAGTGGTAACACACTCCTTAATCCAACCAATCATCATCCTAGGCATCTCCAAGGCTTCCAAGATGGTCAACAAAAATTGCCAATTCACAGAGTCAAATGCCTTCTGTAAATCAAGCTTAAGAGCACAACGGGGAGAAAGAGAACATCTACTATAGCTGTGAACCAACTCTTAAGCCATGAGAGTGTTGTTAATAATCGACCTCCCCGGGATGAAAGCACTTTGGCTCCTAGAGATAACCTGAGGAAGAAAACCTTTAAGCCTATTAATAATGATACGGGTAATGAATGGAAACGATGAGCATGCAAGCCATGGCTGTGCAAATGCAAGATACGAACTCCTTCGTGTGATATAGTCCGGTTGAGCGTTTACGTTCGTTCGTGTTTGTACATCTCTCAAGTTTTGTAGCCATGGAAAAGTGAATGTAAAGGTGAGGAAATATAAGGTGAACATTTTTAGATGGTTCAAAGTTTTAGGAATTTTCAAACATGGTTTAATGGCTTGAATGTATGGTGGGAAGAACTTGCTTTGATTTTGTAGCAGAATGTCATACTTAATTGTTAATGTCATCATTGTGATCGAAATAAAATAACCCAGATGTTTTGATGTCATTTTCTTAAAATATAACAATAAAGATAGCGATCGTATAATAAAATAGACATCAAAATCTTACATGAAAAACCCTTTCAAAAAATCCACACGTTAAAGATGAATTTTTTTTATTAATATCGAGAATAGAAGAATACACGAGAATTTACGTAACTGACTTGATTTTTTTATTTGAATTAATCACTGTTATCTGATCTATTTACTGACTAATCCATATCAGGTACTACAAAGGTGAGGGTGACCCTCCCAACCAGTTTGCTATTTTCACAAACGTCATGATTCGAACCCCTGACCTTGCTTAAGAGACTTAATACCTCATCCCACTAAATCAACTAGTTGTTGGTCTTTAATCATAATCCCTACTATCTATTTATAAGGTAATTACTTAGATTATAAATAAAACTTAATAAAAATATATTCAAACTATATATTATGCATTTAATCAATATGAAAGTAAATATATTTCTTATTTTACTATTTTTATTTTAATTTAATATCTTTATTAATTTTAATTAAATCAAATTCAAATTACACAGTAATAAAAATTGAGTAAATTACACATGTAATAATGAGTAAATTAGTGAGACCACGTGCGGCTTTATGCAAAAGAAAAATTAAATACTTTAAAGTAAATACTCCTATGTAATAATGAGTAAATTATCTATTTGGTCACCCACCTATTACTTAATTTTTGTTTTAGTCATCTAATTATTTTTTTTTTCAAAATTACACATGATGTTATATTTTAGTTATGCTTCGATTATCTTCTGTTAAAAAACTAACAATGATGTTGATGTGATATTTTTTTAATTATTTTTCAGTGCTGACATGGTATTACATTATGGTCGCACATTAGCATCATCGTTAATTTTTGACTTAATGAAAAAAAAGGTATTCAAACTGTATCATTTTCTAAATTCAAGTGATTAAAGTATTTTTTCGCTTAAAATGGGTGTCTAACATTTTCAGCGTTACTATTTTAAGTGACTGGTCCATCACGACCATTAAAAAATAGTTATATGACACATGTAGTGTTTATATTCTTTTCTTAATTTTTTATTAAAAACTTAAAATAACTCAAAAATAAATTTTGAGTTATTATTATTAAAATAAATACAAAAATTAAAATCTAAAAAATTAACTTTTTAATTCTAAACCCTAAATAATTTTTTAAAATATTCTTTGTTCATCCCTACTCCAAGCAATAAACTATAATAGTTTTAATAATTGAATACATTATTTACAATTTAAAATTTAAAAGTTATCATAATAAAGTCTTAGTTAAAATATAATTTTAATTTTATAAAATAAAATATTCAAGGTTTGTTTCTTGGTTTATAAAAATGACTTATTTAAGTAGTATCTATGTACATTTTAATATAAATAACAAAAATAGTTTACTATAATGAGATATAATTATTATTATAATATCTAATAAGTTCACTCATACTCTAACATTACATCCTCAAATTTTAAAAAATAAGTTAAAATAATTTAAATATTATAATCTAACATATTTCTTGACACTACAATGTCATTTTAAGTCTCTAATTTAACATATTTCTCTCTCTCTTTTTCATTCTTTATAACTTGTGTCAATTTTATTGATTAATCCAACTTCTTCTTCTTTAATTTTATTTAACTGACGACGGCATCGATTTTGATGTTGGTCGTCCTCTGGTTATTTTTTTTTCTTTATTTTTTTTAGTTTTTTAATAAAAATAATTATGTCTTTGTGACATGTTCTCTGTCCTTATGACACGTTTATCTCTGTCTTTGTGGCACGTTTTTCTCTGCCTTTTGGTAGCTTATCATTTTTTACCATTTTTTTCGTTTATCTTTTTTCACAAAGTTGGATTTGACATCGCCACGATTGATCAAGATGACACGAATTGATTGGATACGCGTTTTCCGCTCGTGGATAGTTTTCTCACGTCGCTTGACTCTGATTTGTGATTTTTCGGTGGTCTTTTAGTCTTCATCCCCTTTTGTGATTCGTTTGCCGATACAGTCAAATTTGTTTGTATCTTTATTTTATTCGAGCATTAGTTAGGTTTTTAAACTTTTTCCTTTTATGTTCCTTGTGTGATCTATGTGACTAGTTTTTGTGTTAATGGTTAGGAAAATGTCCTAATTATAATTTTGTTTACGTTTACGGTTATGCTCGTAAATCTTCATTGTAATTCTGAATATTTTTTATTTTTAATAAAACTAACGACTTTCTATAAAAAAAGTCTCTAATGTATATTTAGTATTTTTTAATAGTACAAAATTATTATAAGATAATATTTTTGTATAAAATTTTTCTTAATCTATTAACGATACGTGCACATCTTGCAAACGCAACACATGTTCGATTCCCGAGTTTTTTTCTGTTGAAGCAAGCAAACCACTCAAAAACACTTCATATCAACACATTTTGTAAAGAAAAATGAAAGGAAAAAGAAAACACACATTTTCTCACGATAATGAATAAATTAATGGCAACTGCATCATCTGAATTAGGATCCTTCATTGATTTTCTGGGCAGACATTAGGCTCCTCCTTAACCAAATCGCCGTTTCTCTAGACGAGGCGACTTCATCCCCGCACGGTCGAAGCACGCCAGTGAGTAGAGGTGCATAAAAAATTCGAATATTCGATTTTATGCAAATAAAAATCCGAAACTTGAATTGGGAAAAACCGATTTTTTAAAACCGGATCGGATATTTAAAAACCAGATAGTATAATCGGTTTGGAAAAAAATGGACGATCGATTTTTTTACCGGATTAAAAACCGATTTGAAAAAAATAGATAAAAAATCAGTTTTTATCGAGGGAAAATTCGGTCTAGGGTTTTAAAAACTAGCTGTTGGGAGGTTTTGTGACCGTTTTTTCTATAAAAAAAAATCACCCTTTTATCACCCTAAACATGTATAAATAAGTTGTGATGTATTTGGTTGATTACAACTTTCTCAAATCTTATTACACAACACTTAAACATCTCTCAAATCTTATTTTTGTAATTTTTTGTTCATCATGACTACAAACCAATTTTTTTATATTCGGTTTTTTTAAAAAATCAGTTTTTTTAAATCGAAACCAGTTACACCATCCGGCCCTCCAAACCGATTAGGATCCGAACCGATTTTTTAGTTAGGTGAAAAAATCAAATCGATTTTTATCCGATCCGGATCATTTTTTTTATCCGACTTTGTGCATGTATAGTGAATTTTGTCTTGCTTAAGAAGCCTAGCGCATAGCTCAAGCAGAGATTCCAATGCTTCGGCTCTTTCCTGGCTTGGATTGTCCCATGCGGTCTTAATTTCATCACTACTCAAGACTGTAAATCTACTCAATAATGACACGTCACTCGGAGTCAATTGAACCGGTCGGCCACCGTCTTTCTCTGCCGGAAAGGAGCGAGTACTAGTCTCCGATGTCGCTCCTACTACATCTTTATGTGGAAGTACAGCCTTACTTTCGGATGACAAGTTACTCATGTTGGCACCTTGTGTTTCGGCTTCCGGACTACTGGTTTTATTTGAAAAGCATCTTCGTTCTACATCAGTTTCATAAACAGTAGATGAACTTCCATTATCAGGGAACCCGTTTTTATCATCACAGCTTATACCGGAAACTGTTAGTTTACTCGAATCCTCTGATCTACCAAGAACCTACATGTCAGGAATTCACCAGCCATTCTCTAAAATGCATGCATATTTTCTTGTCCTTTCGATACCCCAACGCCTTTAACAACCCTATCTTTTCTGACACCATTTCTGCTGGAGAACGATTTCTTAGGCATCTTCTCCTCTGGGCTGTTTGAGGGCTTTACGGGAAGGTAAACAGGAGATGGGATTCTGCAGCGAAGGAGATGCGGCTGCAAATGGGGGTGCCTTAATAGTTCAGCGGCCTAAAATATCAGAACGCCCTCGGATCAGTATCGATATTCATGTTCAAAACTAGAAAGCCTAAATACAGGGTGACTTGCACTCACAGTCGGTCTGTGTTCGGGGTTTTTTCTTAGCATACTGACGCCAGACAGAATAACGATTATCTTGTAGCCTAGTTTCAACAGATGATTCACAAGAGAAAATTCGTCTAAAAAATCAGAGAAAAAAGTCTCTAGGGTTTAATAAAATATTATAAAATCAAAACTATCCAAAATCAGTCCACAAGCCGGACTGTTATAGCAAAAAATCTTGTTTATCGGAATTTTACCAAAAATAGCAAAATCTCGAAAATCACTCGAAATTGAAACTCAAAATAAAATAAGCAATCTGCAAAAAATCCGGCCGAAATCGGATTTAAAATGACTTCCTAATTGACAATCGAAATATTACCATAAATAGTAAGAAATATTTAAATCTAGTGATTCAGAAGGGAAAACAGCAGAATTTGAGGTCGAAAAAAGGTCACATGGAGCATAGTTTATGTGGACAGCGTGCGCGTCGAAAAGAGTTTTCCGGATTGGGGTCTTATGCGCGATTCTGACACCCGTAGCCAAAATTATGACCAAAAGACTGAAGCACACTCAAAACGGCCCCAATGAGGAACATATCACAGTCAATTCCCGCCTTTACGCTGATCTGCCAACTCATGGTATCTCAGCGCCATCAAGGTGCAATCTGACATCTCAGCATCATCTGTCTTGGATCCCCTGCATCCCATACTCTTGATTATTTGTTTCCTCAAACATGTAGTCATTTAAGTTTGTTCTTCCTAGTACTATTAAGTCAAACATAATGTGCACATTAGACACTACACGATGTCAATCATCATTATAGGACGTGCTCCAAGTGCAAATTATATCATATGCACTAAAGGTGCCATTCGTAATGTACAAGAACGTACCATAACTTATTCAGCTTAAACTTTATTCAACTTCCTGGCATACCAAGACTCTCAATGTAGTATACAATGAGTATTTCTATTAATTATTATATGTTATTGAATTATCAAAGATATCAATATACAAACATATCCAACTTTTCATATCATAACATAATGAGCAGTTCATACCCTAAATATTTCATTTTCACATAACATTTATATATCATGATCGTCGTCAAATACATTTCTTTAACATGTACACATCATATTCATCATGTAATAAATATCATAATTATCATTTCAATTGTAATAAAGTTGACTCGTTTCGAACATTTATAATAGCATATAACATAAGAGTAACAGGAAAACACAATTTATGACAAAATTTCATATGTTGGCAGTTTGCACTACCTTCAAAGAAATATTATTTTGTATTAATATAAACAATTAAAAATTATTCCATTTGTACCAATATAAACTAGACTCAAATACAAATCTAACCATATTACTCAAATTCTGCTCAAAACAACTTCTGTAAGTCAGATTTTTCTAATTCAACTTGTACAATTTATTTTGAGCAGAATTTGCTGCCGTGTTATATGACCTATCATCGATTAAAAGTTCATATATTTTTGTATACTTGTTGGAATCAGTAGTCGTTTATTTTAAATAAAATTATACTGATATACGAACCAATGGTATAAGAATCATTTTCTAATAATTTATATATAATTTATTGTGATTTTCTAAACTTACTATTCAAGTCAAAAGTATAGGCATATTTCACTAGTTTGCATCATTAACTTATTTACTAATTCTATTAACTTGTCAGATGAACATATATACATGAATCAATAAGTCACACAATATTAAGAGTCACTTCTTACCATAGTAATTCTGTCACTGACTCATCGCAAGTCAATGTTTGCACGATGACATAAATACAAATTAAACATGCACTCACCTGATGTCCTTAGCTTGCAAACATTCCTTAGAAATTCACATTCATCCTTAAGCTTCTCCTTAGCTTTAATATTGCTTGATTTTGATTTCAATCATAATCTAAATGAACATCATTATAAGACATATACATTTCAAACCACATGTTAGAATCTCACTAACATAGGCGCAAATTAAAAAATAAATTCATAAAATTCTTTCGATGCTCATTCGATACTAATCCATGTCGCAACATAAATATTGACCTTAACACTTCAAGTTGATCATTCAATTCCTTTTTTATCCAAATTCACCCAAACTTCATATAACATTTTCAATTTTACATATTAACTACCATTTATGAATTCTTTTAGAATTCATCTCAACTTTTTCATTTTATTCTAAATAGTCCTTTTCCCTTTAACTTCAATTCAAGTCCCAAACAATTTAATTAAATTTCAAGCATCTAATTTCCATCCCAATACCTAAAAAATTTCACTATTACCACTTAAGTCACTAACTTTCTCAATCTTTTCTATTTAGTACTCAAACTTTGCCAACTTTCCAAAATTGTTCAATTTCACATTCTAACATCAATTCAACACTCTAACATTAATTCCCAGCTTATCACAGAATCTAGTGAACAATTACACATTATTCCCATAACTTTTAAAATTTCCAAATAGGTCCCCCCAACTTTCATAAAATTACAAATTGGCCCAAATAACTTTCTAAAGATTGTAGATCCTTTGAAACATCATTTCCAAGCCTAGGGAAATTTTTCATAATTTTCCCCCAATTATTTCCTTGAGGTTGAATATTCTAGGGTTTAGGGTTTTTTATTTTCACTTGATTCAGTCATGAATTTCATATATAATCAATATTTCAAGGCTTTTACAATTTAACCCCTAACATAATTTAACCAAATCACAAACTTCCCAAAACCCTAGGTCATGGCCGAACATCATATAAACGTCTACACATAATTTTAATCATCACACATGTTTTAGAATTAATTTACAACATCAATAACATAATAGTCTTTCATCAATTCTTCAAAATCAAACATGTCCTTCACACCCTAATCTTCAATATCATCATGTAAGTGTGATTTCCATGTAACTTTTATACCAAATGATAGATAATTTCAAGAAGATTAGTTCTCTCTCTAATAGCTAAACCCAAAAATCAATTGAATAGTCTTAAAAAAAATCTCCTTACCTAGCTATGGGAGTGACAGACTTGGGCAAGAAGGGCTGAAAATTCTTGATTTCTCTTCATAATTAACATATACACTTGTCTTAATCTAATGAAATTGAATTTAAAATTCATTTAATTGGAAATTACCATTTTAACCTTACTAAAATATGAAAAATTCCACTTTGCCATTACTATAACATCATCCATGACACCATCTTATCTATATCATCTTCAAAGTCAAATATGTACAAATAAAAATTCACTTTCCAGTTTTGCCCTTGCAAATTTTCGAAAAAACAGTTCTTGAAAAGCTCATTGTATCAACCTTTAGAATCATGAGGATTGAAGCGAAACTTAGGATCACTGAACAACTGATGAGTTTGCCCAGGTGTTCAAACAAATGTCAGGTTATAGCTTTTTAACATTTCTTATTTGATCACTTTTCGCAAGTGATTTTGAAACTTTGATTGTGATTTCAAGTATCAACCTAGCTATGATGCATGGATGGAATGGATGGGGCTCTTTGAGTTTCTTCAGCTCTGCCCCAATCTACAATTTCTGTCATATCTTTAGTATCAAATGAGGTAACAATGCTAACAGTTCCAAAAACCATCAATATATAGTAAACAATAAATTTTTTTTGGGGGTGTCGTGTTTGTCAAGGTGTTGTCTTTTTTACTTTTGTTGAAGTTGTAGGTCGTCTTTCTTTGAATCCTTGCTATGACTAAAAGACATGCTTGAAAAACAAAGAACTGATGATACGCATACAAGCTTGTCTCACTTGAATCCGTGCTATGACTAAAAGACATGCTTGAAAGTCCATCTAAAACGAAAGCATATCGATTGTTAACTGAAAAGAAAGAGTACACATTTTAGGTTTATGAAAATATGGCAGCAAATGTACTTCCCAGTTCAGCCTACTGTTGCTGATTGTCCAGTCTTGCCTCTGAACTCTCGCCGTTGTTCTTGGGCTTCCCGGGTGAAACCTTGGCGGGAGTTGAACGCTCAGACTGAGAGAAGAGAATCATGATTTGCATGAGAACGGTAATGATGGCTAAGCCAACTGCTGAGACCGCAATCCCTTTCCACGAGGATAAAAGTGAAGACCATTGCAGAAATTTGAGGGCTCCGTAAGCCAGGAGACACGCCCAAGAAGAAACAACCTGATCCGAGAACAAGAATATGATTATCATATTTAGTTTCAGTAGCAATTACTAAGAACACTGAAAAACAAGAGAGATAACAATATTCAAATGAAATCAAAACGAAGATTGGTTAATTCTACATAAAGAAATCTCACCAGAAGAGGTTTGATCGGCCGACCAATATCCTGTACCGGTTGGTCACTGAAAGTGTCCTCAGCTACATGTCTGTCCAACAGCTTGTCCTATATGAGAAATCAAACAGAAAAAACCATCAAGTCTGAAACTAATGCATGAACTACTGCATACACAAGAAACGTTGTGCAAAAGGACCAAGGCATACAGCTTTTTCAAAGTGACGTAATCCTAGAATAGCACCATGATATAACACTAGATGAATAGTACTCACTTTTTCTACGAACAGATCTTTACACCACTGTGCAACTGCCTCGTCTGTTTCAGGCAGTTCCTTCATAAGATGCCGCTTGACATGTACATGCACCTGCAAGAAACAGTATATTTTCATCAACTGAATGAACCAATAGAAAAGTGAGACATTCAATTATCAACAAGGTATATTTTCATCACCACTTCGGATTAACATGTTTCAACCATGTGAAAAAGAAAGAAGGGAAACACAGAAAATTCCCGACTCAGTTGCTTCACATAAATGATAAACCTAGCAACGCAATCAAATTAAAGTAGCCACAAAGTATGCACAAGTAGTTAATGATTCTTATTGTGCCAATGACCAATAAACTTTTGGTTTTCACTCCACGAAGTTCTAAAGAGTGAAGAAAAGATCAACAAGTTCTGAAGTCTGCTCATTTACTTCATGTTGTCTTTGATTCATTAGAAACATTTGACAGCATGCTATGTACCTATGCATTTAAACTGAAAACAAATTTCACCATCAAGTTGAATTTAGAAGAAAAATGTTCTAGCCTCAAGATGCGTAGCAAACCCTCCAAGGACATATCAATATGAAACAAAATGAGGGGCAGTGTTAACATACATAATTATGCAAAGATGTTAAACTTGCTTTACACAGCTTGAAATTAAAATTACCACTGAAGATTGCCCCTTGAAAAGTCTAAGCATTGTAGGTGAGGGTGAGCTTTTAGGAATTGCCACCGTCATATCATAAACAGCTGGAACAAATGAACGCATATGACTTACAGCTGAAACAAAACCCTGGAGCAACAGATATAATGTTATCAGGCATACATTTTCATATAGAATTACAATCAGTAAGGCCAGAGAGATAATTGGTCGTGAGCAAAATAACAAACTCCAGCATTACAAATGAGAAAATCAACACTTAGTCCTACATGATTGACTCTCAATTATAGGATTGGGGTACATGTCTGAGGGTGCACATATATAGTGGTTTGAGGCTGGCTAAGAATTAAATAAGTGCACCAAATTAGCAAGAAACTAGCATTGTCCAGAAAAAAGTGTCAGCAGGAGGTTGCAAAAAAATCTACCTAGATTAAACAAGAATATGATATGGTAATTTTACAGAAGAAAGTTATCAACTTGAATACCAAAATCTAAATTTAGGAACCTAAAGCTACATATCCATAAAAATTTAAAATAAAAAAGCACCTAGATAAAAGGTAACAAGGAATTCAAGAAAACAAGAACAGAAAGAATCTGACCTTTGTACGAGGAATTAAAACATTTCTAGGTACAGGCAATCCTTGTGAGGTTGCATATTCTTGAGCTGCCAGAAGCTTTGCTTGTGTAAAGCGTGTTCCTTCTACAAAAAGTGCCAGCCAAAACGGCCGTGGGAAGTCCTTTAAACGTTGAAGACCTGCCTGCAAATATAATTTCCACAAGATTCGAATGAGATCAATAAGGGTAGTTTAAAAACGAGTATGAACAAACACACTAGTAAATAAAGCAATATTAAAACATGTAGTTTTGACACTTGAGCATTCAAATTTGAACTTTTACCTTTAACGTATTCTCATCCTTAGCCCAGTTTCGTTCCAAAAACAGATACTCAGAAAACCACATTGACCAACCTATGACCTGAACATATCAGACATGAACTTATTATCATTCTTCACGAGTACACAAAAATATAACCTTGTTTGCCTCTCTAGTAAACAAATTCAAAAACTTAAAAAATTACCACACCACCTACCATGATAAAGACTGACACTTGACTTTCACTATGGAATGCAAAATTAACTTTACCAGGCACAAAATAGCATTTGTTTCATGATGCAGTTGCCAGTAGTTCAGATAAAAGAAAGACTACTACTTCAACAGGAGAACTGCTTATGAATCATGCAGATTAACTTCATGAAAAATATTAAAACCATCAACCCTTACTTAGACACACACACTTCATAGACAATATACAATAAAAACTTTGAACTCTGACTAAGAATGAAAGATTTTCAAAAGATCAACCCAACTGCAGTTTGATGGCAGAAGCTCATGTGACAAGTTAAAAAAAAACTGAGGAATCTGGATCAGAGTGCCTCACAAGTCATCTTAATTTTTTTCCTTTTTATATATATTAAAAAATAGAATGTTTAATTACTGCATATTAGCATAATTACCGACTCAGCTTATCACATCTCAAACATTTACATTCATGAACATGTGCAGTGAAGGTCTGTATGCACAGGTGTAAGGAAAAACATGTACATAGCATGGCCATCAACAATTAAAAATAAAAATTGAGGAAAATGTGTAAATATCAGCTAAAAATAGAGATTTCATCAAGAAAACAATCTCACTGTTCAAATTTGAAACTTCAAACTTATGATACCAATACATACGGGCAGGAATTTTGATGATTTCTTCATTACAGCTACTGTACTGCCAAGACAACCTGATCGCTGCCAAAAAGCAAATTCAATTGTTTCTTAACCAGACAGGACAAGGGACAAAAGAGCATCAAGTTAAAATCCCAAACAGTGCAATGTAAAAAAAAGTTAATGCACATCTCAACCAAACAGTCTGCAAAACAATTGGAACTGGAATAAATTAATTACAGACCTGTGATAAAATCCATCCAACTAGCCAATCTATATCACTTCTGTGATTGCATATGACAAGGGCATGTTCCTTACCTAGAAATTAAAAAAATAATATGATAAGGGCACCTTTGAAGAAGAAAAAAAGTTTTAGGATGGAACAATACCAATTATCCATGTAGCTTGAATACTGAGAATAAGTTTCCTAGAAAAAAGAGATCGACGTTACCCATTAAATTGAAGCTTTCACTATCCGAAAACACTTTAATCTGCAGAAAAGACGTCTCAAAGGTCAAAAACTGATTTTTACAAGACTACTTAAGGTGCACAAAAATACGAATTTTTTCCAGCATTAATAGAATTTGGCTCACTAACAGCCAATAAATAACACCTCAATAGCTCAATCAATTTCTAGGAACATCTATCAGCTCTTGGAGAACACAAAACTTCATAACAATAGTTCAAGTCATATGTGCATAATTATTGAGACAAGCTAAAAACTGCTGAATCTTTAAGCCTATGGACATCAAATATACTAGTTGGACAACAGGCTTTCAACCAACTAAATATGACTAGAAAGTGGAATTACCAGTCACTGGAGGCACAAAAATTCCAACGCTGCACAAAAATCTCATTGTCTAACCCCTTTATCTAAGTAACATCCATCAGAGTCTCAAATAAAGCTGTGAAATTCTTGGCATGGGTTCTATATCTTATTGTTTAGAAATGAGATTACTTTTGAGACTAACTGTTTGCAAGTAAAGTAGGAAAAGGAAGGAAAGCATTTTACCAGCATAAACTTACATATCATAAATGGTTTCTGTATCTACAATTATCTCATAAGGGATTTCAGCATTAGACCATACATTTTCAAAAATGCCCAAAAAAATAATATATTGAGTGACTGAAAAACAAATGATTTCAAACAACGAAATAAAGGAGCTCAGTAACACCTTAAGTCCTGCCCACCAATCAACAATCCAAACTAGTTGCAGCCACAACAACTCTGCCAACACCCTATTGATCTTTCTATAAGTGTTCTTGGACAGTGGTCGAATGAGAACAAAGCATACTGCCTGGAAAAGAATCGCATTGCATGACGAGAAAAAAAACATGGTGACCAATAGCAAGATAAAAAGGGAAAAACAAAAGGACAACATTTACACATCAGCCAACTAATCCAGTTGAAACTTCAACTAACAAAGTAGATTCTAATTTCTACAGGAAAAAAAGAAGCAAAAATGGACTCTTAGACTCTCAGTCTCATTTATAGATCGAATGGTATCATGAGATATGGCGACAAGCGCGGTCACAAAAGCTGAAACCTAAAGATTCGGATTTAATTTTATTTTTACTAAATTTTATTAGCTAAGAATAAAGTTAGTAGATTCAAAACCCGGATTACATGCAAGCTTATTAATAATCCCAGCTGAAGAATCAAATAAAAAAGACAACAGATAAAGCCATTCGCCGGCAATTTCATTCACTGCAACCACATCAGATTCGAAAAGAAAACATAGAAACCCAGAACGCAAAATTACCAAAGAGAGAAAAAATCGATCCAGTTAATCGAACCAAAACATGAAGCAGATCACCTGAGAAGTTAGAACAGAAGCCAATCTATATATAAAAAAAACCCCAAAAAGAACCTGGATGAGATTGACAGCGAGGCCGGAGATGAAGAAAAGAAGGCCCAATGGGACTATAACAGCTGCCGCTGCAACCGCCATGGACACCACAAGCAGCGGAGCACCCGAGATTCTCAAAAAAGGGAGGTTTTCAAGTGAGATTTTAGATTATAATTTAAAGAAAAAATATTTCCCTTTCTATATTTGTGAGAATTGAGTCCACCAACACTTACTTACAAATAGTGCATCAGAAAATGGATTAATTAATAATGTTTTGTGAAAGTGCGTGAAGAGATGAATATAGAAAATGACGTACTAAAATATAAAAATAGGATAAACTACAAAATGGTCACTAAAGTATGAGTACATTTCTTCTTTTCAGTACTAAAGTTTCAAAAATAACGAAACAGACTCTCACATTATCATTTTATAACAAATTGGTCGCTCTGGAGTAGGGTTGTAAACGAGCCGAGTCGAACTCGACTATTGCTGAGCTTGTCTCTAGTCAAAAAAATATGAAATGACGCTTGGATTGAATCGAAAATTTGTGAGCCTAAAATTTTTAAGCTCGACTCAAACTCGAAATCATGAATTAAAGCTCGAAAAGGCTCGAAATGAAAAAAAAATCTTAAAATTAACTCGATTGAAGCCTCGAACTCGAACCTGAACCTTAAATACATAAAAAACTTTATATTGCATTTTTTTAAATCAACACATAAATGTTAATAACTTAATATTATTAATAATTTATTTTTTTAAAAAAAATCTTAATGTATTATATTTTCGAACTGTTCACGGGTTTTTTGAGTCAAGTATTAAGTAGCTCGTTTCGGCTCATTAAGAACTCAAGTCGAGTATTTATCGAGCGTTGACCGAGTCAATCTCGAATAGTTAACGATCTATCTCGTCTCATTTACAACCCTACTCAAACGTTGATCGCGGTAAGTATAGAAGGTTGATGTGACACATTAGATGAACTTATTTGGTACTATTTAATCACGTAAGATAAAACTTGGCCGATCTTTAACTCATTTGATAAAAAGTATAAGAGAAACATTTTAATTTTATACAGATTTAGGATCATTAAATGAGTGAAAATAGATGGCCCATATTGACTTCTTGTTTTTTTTTCAAAATGAATATCTTCACATATCCTACTGTTAATTTGTATCATCTATTTTCACTCATCCAACGGTCCTAATGTAACACACTTATCCCGTATACGATCCCATATACGAGATAGAAGTGTCACATCAAACGTATAAAACATATAATGTTCAAAAATCAGTAAATTTTTGTTTTATTTAAAATCGACAATAAAATAAATAATTGCATTTAAAAAACCATAATATAGAATAATTAAAATACTTCTCATTTATCATATTATCAAAAAGAGTTCAGACATATTCGAATTAGAGCATCAAAATAAAAATATACATGCCAACTATGAATATCAAAAACATCGAAAAGATATCATATTGATTCTAGATGTCTGAAATGGTCTCCCAAAATATTAGATTTTCTGTCTGGCTCCCTACTCTGCTGATACTGACTTCACTTTCCCTACGTGTGAACCAATCACACACTAAGTATTCCACTTAGTGAAGCGACATAAAAAGTAAAGAAAATGTTTAACGAGTATAATTAACCATATCAATAAAATTTTACTAAAATAAAATATATACAATTTACATCAAGAATATATTTGATTTAAAACCACTTTGTAAGAATTTTCACGAATTATTCATACTAAATTTATTTTTGGACTTATACTTTTCCATTTCAAAGCAGATAATTTCCATATTTTATTAAGATCAGACCATTACTTTGTCCACTATATTATCATGAAAATACGTGATACTTGAGTCAGATAACGAGTGAGCGCGTTGTATACAAATTTATTATCAGAAAAAATTGCACCGAGTCACTCCACCTCGTGTATAACTAAGGCATCCAAGTCAGTCCACGAGTGACCCATCTTGGTGTCATATAATACATATAAAGCTAATCAAATGCACCAAATCAGTCCACCTCATGCACCATTAAGATTAGCCGAGTCAGACCACGAGTGATCCACACTGATGCTATTTCAGAAACATATTTCGATTCACTCCACCTCATAACATGTCATTGTACCACTAATCCTCATTTTCATACAATAGGAATGGTTATAAATAAATTACTAATTTGCATATAAAAACAATTCAGATAATTGATTATAAAATCATTTTCATAAAAGTCCAAACTTTGGGCAGATCATACCCAAAACAACCATACACTGTAAAATAAAACAACTTAAGAAAATCTACGTCAAACACTACTTTAAAACATTATCTATAAAAACAATCAAGGTTGACTTAGCGCAAGTCTTCCTAGTATTATCTAATATAAAAAAGTTTAGTCGAACTCACCTGTGGCCTCACTAGCTTACTTGATACTATCGATTTACTCTCGAACTTTATCCTTTCCTTTTTATCTCGTTTTGAACTTGTAAACGATCACGATCTACACGAATGTCAATTATTCCGACATACCAAATTTCAAACACAAATTAGTATTGTAATTAATAATAATAAACTCGATTTCGAATAAAATTCTGAAAATTACCATCATCTCATATTCGATTTCGAATAAAATGATGTTCAACTATAACTAAATTGTTCTGTCATTTCAACCCCAAAGGTTGGATTTTTTTGTTGGGGGGGGGGGAATGATCTGAAACTGACATTGTGAATTAGAAAACGTAACAATCAAAGAATCACATGATATGCACTACAGCTGCAAAGAAAACATGTGTCAATTACTCTTTCTGCTTTGAGCTTTCCGTTAATGCATGCAATTTTAATAGTTTTGCATGTGAAAGAGGTTGCCCTATGAATGAACATGATAAAATATTGCACGATGCTGAGAAGGCCCAAAAGTGAGTGTTTGATGCATTAGCAATTAGTAGTATGTGCTCATGTCTGCTACTTACGTAACAGTTTGATGCTGAGAAGGCCCAACATGTTGTGTTTGAAATGTCATTTGTGCATGTTCTTGTTGAACACAAATGATACTTGATTTGTGTCGAGTGAACATGTTCAATATGCGTGGAATGCTATGTTTTTCTTAATTAATCTGATGTAAGTACAAGACTATCTATTCAAAGATAACTCTTAATCATTTGACATTGAACGCTCACGCCCCTGATATTCCTGGTGCTCAAACTCGAAACCTCAAAGAATAACAATTTATTTATCAATGAGTTTGCTCGGTTTGCACAATATATTTTAAACCTAAACCCAGACAATCAAATCTTAAACCTAAACCACCAACAGACTAAAAGAGTACAAGAAATATATATTTAAGTTCTTACTAGAAACAAGTTTAGAATGACCGAAATTGAATTTGTATACAAAATTGATTAAACACAAGGGAAAAACATGTAATTGGAATTAAAGCATGCAGCCTCCAAATCCCATTCTGAACATTTTCAGATAACCAAATGCAAGGGAATAGTAGTATCAAACATTTTAATCTATAAAAAGAAAAGGAATAGAAAGGATGAAACCATAAAAGGTAAAGTAGATTACTGTTTGAGATACCCCAGATTTAATATAGATGGGTCTATAAAGAACATCATTCGCTTCCCAATGCCATCAAAGCCCCAAACAAACAAAACATTTCATTTCAGGGACACAAAAACCGGGGGGGTCATCAAAACTGCCACTCCCAACTTCCTAATTACCCTTAATACACTATCTGATAACAACTAGGTACCTAATTCCCTTGACTAAACTGAGAAATCAAAATGACATCATCTTGCATGCAAGATCACAGGGCTGTGACATCATCCTTCTGTTGCAGTTTCATACTATCCTGGCGCATTCTGTTCCACTTGTTCTTCAGGTCTCTTGCAGTTTTATTCTTGGGAAAGACTTTGGAACCAAACTCCAAAATTCTCTTCCATGGAATTGTTCCATCACCCTGTGTAAACTCCTCTACTCCCTTCTGCAAGTATATATAGTCAAATTCAAATCTTACAATAAGTCTTAAGTCGTGTATTATATGCCACATGCTTGCTCAATTAACATTTCAGGAAGTTCACCCCCATACCAGAATTTCTTAACACAGGTAGGCAAGGTTGTGGACTTTTCAAAGCTATCAACTCTTTATACCTACTATAAGCAATCTACGATAGGAAGTAATTACCCTGAGCATCCCTTCTTCAGCATCTGTCCATGGAATTATCTTTCTCTTCGATCGTCGAGATGGAGTGAATGAGCTACAAATAAGAATCTTGTTAATATTTGATTCTCAATAAAATCAAAGGCTAACTCATTTCCTCTCTCACACGATATAATAAAGCAACGACAAGAGCATGTTAAAATTTTAAAAACGATGTACAGGAAACAAGAATATCAATTTCTGCAAAGCAAACTTACAACTTTGTCTGATGTTCTTTAGTATCGTTAGATATTATTAACTTGTCATTTGCACCGATACATGACGCCTCTTCATCACTATTGACAAGCTCCTGACAGGCGTCTGTTGTCTGAGGCTTTACAGCTTCCTTTAAAATGTCATCTCTTTCAACTTCTACCTGATTTACAGGGTCAGTTTCAGTGTTTTCAGCGGTTGGATGATCATCACAGGAGTTAAGCTTGGACTGCTGTTGGTGTTCACGCTCTCTCCCTAGATGTTCACTCTCCTGATTTCCGACAAGGCCTTCATTGCCATTTAATGTTGAATGACTCGGAAACCTCCTCCGTTCCTGAGCAAATTTTCCTATAAGCCTCATAAATGCAACTAGTTTCTTCCTTGCCAAGATGATCTTGTCCTTAGCTTTTATGTACTCAGAGATGGAAACAGAATATGCACAAAAAGGGCAAAGAAAGTTGCCCTTATCATCAAATCTTGCAGCACAATTCAAGCAACTCTCATGGACCACAAGTGGACAACCACTAGCACTGCACACCAAAACCTGACCATTTTGGTTACACTTGACACAAGACCTCGTTTCTGTCCAGCCAGCTTTTTGATTCGAATCTTGACTTGGTATGCGATGTGAACTCAAGAAAAGGTTCTTCTTCAAGGCATTATTAAGGATCTCA
Source organism: Hibiscus syriacus (assembly GCF_006381635.1). NCBI lineage: Eukaryota > Viridiplantae > Streptophyta > Magnoliopsida > Malvales > Malvaceae > Hibiscus > Hibiscus syriacus. The sequence continues at coordinate 40,854 of NW_024063073.1, read as the reverse complement.
TCTTCAAATTCAAATATTTCTTCCATAGAAGGATGAACAATGTCAGCTTTTTCCACATTATGATCAATATTTTGTTGCAATCCATCAGCAGAGATGGAATTTGGGGAACTTAATGTAAAATCTTGATCAATATCTACAACCACATCACCACTAGGACCCTTTTGCAGTGAAACATTTTCAACGAGATTGGATTCATCAGTCGGAGCATTTTGGCAAGTTATATCTTCATGCTTGTGCTCGACCATCACATCAGCATCGTCATTTTGAACGTTTTCCATCTGATTGTCCAGCAGTTCTACACGACCAACAGCATCAACTGACCCATGGGTCCTTGAGGCAACACATAAATCTTTATCACCCTCACCTATCTGAGAATCTTTCCTCAAGTTATTACCTTCTATTTCAGTAACTTTCATAATCCTTTGAGATTCATCTTCCAACCGTTCAGAACCAGCACACAAGTGAATCGGAAGCTCCTCAACCGACTGAATAGTACAAGAGGGAGTAGCATCCTGCTTGGACCTTTTAGCATTCAATTGAGGATAACCGACTACTCCCATTGGATTTTCAGCAACCAAGTCATCTCTACACCTCTTAGAGGGCAATAAATCTTTTCCAAGCAACAATTCATTATAATTTTCATTAATTCGAGGAGTCAAGTTACCCTCTTGGTTACCCTTTTTATCATCGCCATCAGACAGTGATGGAGGGCCATTTTCATCAAAACGAGAAACAGGATCGTCCCAGAAAATATAATCTTTCAACTGTTCAAAAAAGGACCAATAAGAAACAATAAACAAATAAGCACGTGTTTGCAAAAAATGAAAAAGGAGTGAAGCTATGCCCATTATCACATTTTGCAGCAGGAGTAAAATCCAAATTTACCTTTTCTAATGAACATTGTGGTAGGGTGTCTCTCTTATGCTTAATAAAGGACTGGCCATCCCATTTCGAAAGCTTGGGTGCAGGTCTTTTTAGATTTTGAAATGGAACCTGACAAAGAAAGATATGCTTATAATTGACAATGCAGGCACTTCAGCTAGCAAGGTTTTATGAGAGAGTCAAAAAAAAGGTTTGTCTATCTAAACAAGTTTATAGAGCAATGCCGAAACTAGAATGTATGTTTATATTTTACCACTTGCATTATTTGGTTGAGAACAGCATCACAGCTCAGCGAAGGAGTAAAAGTGGCTCTTGAAACAGGAGGAACGACGTTTCCAAGACTGTTTTCAGGACTAAATAACTTCTCCAAACATTTTAAAGCAACCCTCTCTTTCGTATTTTCATCGAAATCCTCCGGTGCTGCCGGAGATGTTTCAATCAGACCTGAGAGAACAGAGAAAAGTTAAAACACCCAAAATAGTAATGATAACAAACACCAAGTGATACACATTTTTCCATACCGGTTATAATGGAAATATCTATCTCGGGGAAGCTTGATAAATACTCAATGATGCACTGCCATAAAACCGGAGGACCAGAAGAATTACGGCCAAAGATCGGACCTAGTCGGTCCATGAGAATGATCTAGTTTAAGAGTAATCACTTGATCTACATGTTACCAACACAGGAGTTTCATAAGTTTGAAGCCTTTCAAGAATTAAAAATCTATATATAACAAACAATAAAAAAATAAGAACTTAAATATAACATCATTCAAGCGCAAGAAAATCGTTGTTTTTAGCTAACATTAGGCTAATCTTGCAATCTCATAAGCAGAAACGAGCATTGAAACACAAACTTAACATAAATTTAGTAACCAATGAAACAAATCTAAAACTAATTACAGGGGGAAATTAATCTCAGGTATGAATACTACTTTAATGAACTAAAAAGACCGAAATATCGAAGTTAAACCCATTTGAAAAAAAACCCTAGTCGTTAAGAAACTTTAAAAGAAAAAAGGGGAACCCTAAAAATAGAGCATTCAAAAACTAGATGAAAACTTAAACAAGAATAAGTATATTAACTGAAAATCCTGAAAAAAACTTCCCCAAACCCACAATTTTTTTTTTGTTCTTAAAAACCCTAGTCCCTTGAACTAAGCATGTTAAGAACAAAAAAAACCCAGAAAGTGGAGGGTCCAAAAAAATGAAATTACATGATGAATAATCGGAAAAAAGGGGGGAATACGAAAAACTTATATCAAATTAGAGATTTCTTCATTCTTTACATGCATTGAAAAATCAGGTTAAGAACCTTTAAGAGATGCTCGAAATTCTTTCAAGCAAAAGAGAAGTATTCTCATTGTTAAAACAATTGAAATTTCAAAATTAATAGAATGATCATTAATATTAGGGTAAATTACGTGTTTAGTAATTAAATTATCAGTTTTAATCCGTGTTAATACTAAATTTTTATTTTTTTCAAAATCATATCTAAAGTTTAGTTTTTATTTCATTTTAATACTAATCGTTAAAAACTTTAGTTTTTGTTTCATTTTAGTACAATCGTTCAAAATTTAACATTAAATTTTTAAAAGACTGAAAGTTTAGGCTCTAAAACATACCAAAAATGATAGTTTAGGTATTAAAAGCATTAAGTTTTTAACGATGAGATATTAAAATGAAATAAAAATTAAATATTAGGTATGATTTTAAAATAAATTAAAAGTTTAAGTATTAAAATATATCAAAACTAATAGTTTAAATATTAAATACATAATTTACCTTAATATTATACTTCTATAGTAAATTCGTTAACTAAAAGTTAAAATATTGATATAATATATTATTATTCTCCGTTGTAAGATTCGTATTTTTTTATTAAATTAAAATGATTATAAAATAGTATATATTGTAAGAAGATTTGTATCCTTTGTTCCATTGATTTCCAATCAAATCGATAAGGCGCTACAAAACAACAGTTTCATAATCTTACTAACATTGACAACCAATGTTATTGTTATTTTTCAAAAAAAAAAATTAAAATATCATATAGATCGTATTTCAATTAACACCAAAATAATATATTTTTTCGTCTCATAAAAATATTCTTTATTTACCTTTTAAAGATCATTTTTTTTAAATTTTAAAAATGATTATTTCAAATATTTTAAATAATGAAAACTTATTATATATATATATAAGAACTATTTAATTAAAAGTTTTATAAAAAATATATATTTTTATCAATAATAAATTTTAAATAATAATTAGTTAAAGTTTTAAAAATTGATCAAAAAAGTTAATAATAGACATATTTCATGGGACCGATGGAGTAATAAATTCTTATATTGTATGTTTTAGTTTTTTTTTCTCATTAAATTAGGGTAAATACAAGGTTGTATCTATTCACAGATAACTCTCCATCATTTGATATTGAACATTCGCACTCCTGATATTCTTAGTACTCGAATAAAAGACCTCAAAGTTATCATCAAGATCACTTAGTTCGTGTTATATGTTTTACTTTAAATAAAAATAAGCATTGTACTAAAACTATACTCTTTGTTGATTTTAAGCGTTTAAATAATTATTCACTGAAAGAATGTTCTTAACATTTTTCAATTATTATTTTAAGTGCCTACGGTATAGTACCCGTTAAAAATTGTTATTTGACACGTGTCTCGTTTATATATATTTTTTATTTTAAAAATTAAAAATATTATTTTAAAAAATCAATTTCTTTTGTTAAAATAACTAACCTCCCATCCCTATTTACCTATCAGCACCCCTAATCCTCGTCCCCCCATCCTCAACCTCGTCGGTTGGGAGAACAATAACTTTTCCCTGTAGAACGCCGTCTACACCCCAGTTAAATTCCGAACACCTCTATCGCTCCTACCGCTTTGGGATTCAATCCTGTTATATTGTGATTAGAAATAGGGTTGGAGATTTAGGTATTTAAGAGTTTGATTGACGGCAAAGATGATGATCGGTTAGTGAGTCGTTCGATGATAAAGGTTGTAGTCGGAGATAACCGATGACGGTTAGAAATAAGATTTAAAATATGAAATTTTTGGGTTTTTAATAATTTTAAAATAAATAATAATACTTTAAAAACTTAAAATAAAAATTCAAAAAAATATGTATGTTTTAACATTATACATTTAGATATTTAAATTTATAAGGCGAAACCGATGAATATGAGTAGCTGATTGGGGAAGGTAAAAGGACTCCTCCTCCTCCTCCTCCTCTTCCTCTATATTTCTCAAGCACGAATATGAGTAGTTGATTGGGGAAGGTAAAAGTCCTCCTCCTCCTCCTCCTCCTCCTCCTCCTTTTTCTCAAGCACTTTCTTTCATTAATAATAAATAAATAAATAAACAAACAAAATAATTTATATTTTAGATAAAAACGAGGAAAAAAGGTGAATTCAGTGTGAGATGACGTTAATGAGTGTAGCGTTGAATATCTATGAAATTAGGTACGAGGGTTCAATCCAGTCGCGTGGAGTGAAAAAATTATAAGTTATTATAGGTACGAGTCATATTTTACCATTCGGAGTTGATTTGAAATTTTTTGATTTCATTTGAATTTATAAAATTTGAATCTAGTCACTTTGTCGAATTTTTGTTTAAATTTAATTGTGAATATTTATAATATTCTAATATTTTTCTATTCTAATTTAAGTGACTTTTTATAATTAATATATACAATACAAATATGTTTCATCATATTTTTTTCATATGGGATATACATATATATATATATATATATATATATATGTATATCATGCAAAGTCTAAAGACTCGACTCAAACTTAAAAATAAATTCAGTAATCAATAAAAATTTCGAATTATTCGAGTTACATTTTACAACTCTATTTGAATTTGAAATTTGAAATTTTTTCGAGTCGAATCGAGTCGAAAAAATCGAGTTTTCGAGTAAAATCGAGTTTTGTAGACCCCTTACATCAAATAGTAACGCCTCAGCAGGCAAGTAGGGTTGCACATAATTCGGATTTCAATCCGATCCGGATCGGTTTTTATCCGATCCGGTTTTTTCCCATAGAAAAAAAACCGGTTTATAAAATAACCGGTTCGGTTTCTAACCGGTTTGGAGGGCCGGATATCCTAACCGGTGTAACCGGTTTCGGTTTTAAAAAAACCGGTTTTTTTAAAAAACCAGTTATAAAAAAACCGATTTTAATATTCCAGATTGCTCATAGGGAACCGATTCCCCCCCAAGGGGGTACCGATTCCTCACTGAATGGTTTGGCTCCGAGATTTCCAGAATGCTCGGAGGGAACCGATTCCCCCATAGGGGTACCGATTCCCCCTATTCAACGGTCGAAATATTTGAATTTTACACTTAGGGAACCGATTCCCTATGAGAGGGTACCGATTCCCCCATGCTCCAAGCATTTTTATTAAATGTTTTCACACTTAAACGGCTATATTATCTTCATTAATTATCACTAACGTTCAGAAGTGATTCAAGGTGTATTTAAGCAAGCTTAGAAGCCATTGATCAAAGACAAGAAACATCAAACAACTAGAATCAAGAGAGAATCAAAGAGAAAGCATCAAACCTCAAGTTCGATAAATTCAAATACTTAATTGAAATACTTAATTAACTCAACATAATTGAAATACTTAAATACTTCCAAGTTTGATAAATTCAAATACTTAAAAACTTCCAAGTTCGATAAATTCAAATACTTAAAAACTTCAAGTTCGATAATTGAAACAAAGTTTACGATAATTGAAATAAAGTTATAAAATAAACTACATTGCCATCTCTTATTCATCATCTTCGCCTTCTTCGTTTGGAGGGGATATTCCAAGTTCGACTTCTTCAATGTGTAAGTTTGCTTCCAAATCGGCATCAATTGCATCTTCTAGGGTGGTGATATGTTGCTTACGAGCCGCTCCATCCAAATAATCCTTTAAACAAATGCATACTTCCACCGACTCGGGACTTAGTCTTGATCTCCGTTGTGATATAACCCTGCCACTAACAGAAAAAGCGGATTCCGAAGCTACCGTAGAAGCTTGGACGGTTAGTAAATCACGGGCCATGGCGGCTAGAATTGGAAATTGTGCTTCCTTTTCTTTCCACCAAGCCAAAATATCTAAACTTTCAAACTCTTCAAATGTCATTTTTGATAGAAAATCGCATGACATGTAATTTCCCAACTCGCTACTTGGGGTGGTAGTACGTGATCGTTTGGATTGGGAATTTACAAGAGTGTTAAAAAGATTCAAATTTATGTTACTTGGACGTCTACTAGATGATTCCGCATTCATTCTCATTTGATCGTGTATTACACTACTTGATCCGTATTTAGTTAAATAAATTGCAAACATGTCTCGAAAACATTTGTTAAAATAATTTATTTGGTTTTGGACAAAGTTGGGTTCATCATCGGTTAGATTAAAAGCAAACGCAATTTGTTCAATTAGTGTTTCAACCCCACCAACATTTAACGTTGGGTTTAAAACGGCGGCACAAGTAAAAATGGGGGAATCTCCTTAAAATATTTTAAAAGTTTTTCCTTCATTGCAAAGCCATTTCTTGAAAAACTTCGGTTTTAAATTCAAAGTCATTTAGTCGGGTATCCAACAAAATATTTGATTAAGAACCAACGGGCTAGTAGGGTAATAAACACCGGATAAAAAAGTTGTTGCATTTTTAAAAACCTCAAGCAAATCGGTTATTTTGGCTATAGTTTCCCAACTCGAATCCGGATAAATGTTTGGGACATGACCCCTCTCGAAAAGCCGACCGTGAAATGTTTGCAATGTTTCCCTTTGCCTTAAGGCAGTATGCATCATCATCCAAGTTGAGTTCCAACGAGTTGGACAATCCAAATTAGGACCCAAAGCTTTTTTATTAACAGACTTACAAAATCGTTTATAATCATTTAGTCTTTTATTGTTGTTACAAAGAATCGATTTTATCATTGTTTTAAATTCTAATCTAATTGGCTCAATAACCTCCAAACCGGCTTGCACGGATAAATTAATTATGTGTGCAACGCAACGGGTATGAAAAAATGCACCGTCTAAAATCGGTGAAAGTAATATTTTCAATCTTGGAACCGCGTTTGTATTATTCGATGCATTATCAAAGGATATAGAAAAAACTTTATTTTCTAATTTATAAAGACAAATTACCCGTTTTAAAAGTGTAAATAAATTAGTACCGGTATGCGGCTCACCGAATAATTCAAACGCGATTGTTCTTTTCATCATTTGCCAATTATCTTGATCTAACCAATGTGACGTAACGGCTAAAAAAGAATTTCCGGTATTATGAGGGGAACTCCAAACGTCACATGTAAGCGACACACCATAACGGTGTTCTTGGAATCCTAAAATCATTTTTCCCTCGCCGTACGCCACATTTTTATAGCATCTCTTCTAAGGGTAGTACGACTTACTTGAGTATAACGTGGTTGCATTAGTTGTTGAATTGTTGTCGTGAAATCTTCATCATCAAAGTGGTCGAATGGCAATGCTTTTGTAATCACGAACTTTGTAAACGCTTCTCGTAATTTTTCGTTGTCGTAAACAAAAACACCACCTTGCGGTGTAAGATTCGATTGACTAGGATCCGATCTTGAGCAAAGTGCCTTGCATGATTTTGTCAAATGGTTCTTCAACGTTGTGTTTCCTTCCGATGCAAGAAACTTTAGACAAAGTTTACAACGCGCCCTCCTCGAGCCATTTGACATCTCACATAAATCGTAGTGATCCCAAATATCTTTGTTTCGAGTGTGTTCGATCACTCTCACGACTTCAAGGTTTCCCCCGACGGAAGATTCAGCAGTGTTACTCATGATGAACAAAAAATTACAAAACTAAGATTTGAGAGATGTTTAAATGTTGTGTAATAAGATTTGGGAAAGTTGTAATCAACCAAATACATCCCCAACCTATTTATACATGTTTAGGGTGGTAAAATGGTAATTTTTTTAAAGAAAAAAACGGTCAAAACGGTCACAAACGGCTATATTAACGGCTAGTTTTTTAAACCAGACCGGTTTTTTTTTCGGATAAAAACCGGTTTTTTAACCGGTTTTTTTCAAACCGGTTTTTTATCCGGTAAAAAAACCGGTCTGGGTTTTTTTCTCCAAACCGGTTAAAATAATCGGTTTAAAAAAATCTGATCCGGTTAAAAAAATCAGTTTTTCCCAAATCCGATTTCAGATATTTTTTTCGCAAAATCGGATATTCGAATTTTTTGTGCACCCCTACAGGCAAGGCCCGTGATTAAAATACAAAGCCAGGCGTGTCTTCGTCAAATCGAAAATAATCCAAATTTTGTGATTTTTACGAGGCTTGGATTGATCGTTGTTGGTGTTTTAGGCTTAGCCGTGACTACTTTTGGGGCACAACATAAAGTTGTCGTGTAATAAATTGACGCCTAGTGTCCAATTCCTCGTAAATTCAACTGTACGTTATGCTTAAAATTGAACCATCGCCTTACATGTAATGTTGGGTTTTAGTTTATAAGCGTTACTATAGTTTTCTTTAAATTTGGAGTCGAATTCAATTTTTAAAGTTTTCTTAACCATTTCTTTGTATGAATATTGAGGATTGGTTCCTGCTGACCTTAAAAACTCATGCAATTTTGCAAAAATGGTGATGATCGGACACTTGATGTTTGCTGGTGTTTATCAGGGAGAGAATCTTTTTGTTGTTTGGTGAGGACTACTTTGAGACTAAAGAGAGCGAAAATCATTATCTTTTCATTTCCAAAATAAGCTCATCGCCTTCATGAGGACTATCCCGAATTTCATTCAGGTTTTTTTTTCAAATTTTATAAAAATTCTTAAACATTAGTGTTAAAGAATAATGCAAATTTGAGAGTAGTTTCGTGTGTGTATATATATATATTAAAAAAACTCTTGAATAATATAGAAATTGTAAATGTGTAGAAGTATCCATAAAAAATTTAGATATTTGTAATATTTAAAATTATAGCTAGAATTATCTATTAGAAAAAAAAATCTAGATATTTGTAATGTTAAATGGCTAAGATGTTGGCATATGTCAACAATCCAATGTCTACTAGAATCTATAAATAAAGGTGAGTTTTACCATTGTTGTTGGAGTGAAAAATGTGAGAAAAGAGTGTCAAAAATGTGAGCTAGAGAAAGAGGGCTTAGAGGTAGAGAAGAGAAAATTAGTGGGTGTGACTCGTATATCCTAGGTCTTCTATAGTGGGTGTGTTTGACTCGTCAAAGTTTGAAACAATTGGTATTAGAGTAAGCAGTTCGGGACCGTTTCTAGTGAATGAAAGCTTCGGTAAGCGTTCGACCCTTACATTGACTTATTGAAACCAAGGCTCTAAGATGAGATTATGAAGGGCGATGTCCATTTCAACGATTACACTAATTAAAACAAATTTACTTCTTAGACAATGGTTTATGCCACAATACAATTAAACTTCATATCAGTTTGTTTTTAATTATTTTTTAACTAATGTTAATCTTTGTTTTGTAGTAGTGTAGACACCCGTTTTTGTTCGGGTTTTAATTATTATTAGTTATTGTTTTATTATAATATTATTAATATTTACATTTTTTGTAGGCCCAAACTGAAGCCCAATTACAAAATCCAACCCAAACACAATCAAAATCCTAAGGCCCATTATGCTAACAATCTTTGGCTAACCCTAAAATTAGGGTTAGCCACACGCCATCACCTATGAAGCCATTGCTAGAATCTAGCAATCACTGAAGAGTCAATTTCGAGTCAGCATCGTTTTAATATAAAAAGCAAATCAAAAAGCAAATCATTGAATCCAACCATCAAATCCTAAAAATTTTGACAGCCTCGTGCTCGTCTACCTTATACCAACAACCCTCACCAAACAAACAATCATGATTAAGAGAACCAATAAAAAAAAGAAGGGTAAATTACACGGGAGACCACCAAACTTGGTCAATAATCAATCTGATCATCGGACTTTTTTTTTCTCAATCAAACCACTAAACTTTTTAATTGATTAAATTAGACCACCGAGCCATTAATTTTTAACAGATGTGGTGATGTGTCCGTTAATAAATTGGCATAATTATAGATTTGGTTCTTAATATTTACATATTATATCAATTTAATCACTATTTTAATTCAATTAAATAAATTTAATTATCCAATTAAAATGTGACACGTGTCAATATATTATTGGAAGGTTTTATTTATGAATTTTAAATTATTTAATTAAATAATTTTTCTATCCAATCAGGTGGTGAGACGTGTCACCACCCAATTGAAATGAAAATAAATGGACAAACTTGTACCCAAGGTGATTCAAACCAGGGATAAGGGGATAAAGCTTCTAGGCGCCAAACCATTGGGCCAAAGGTCACCAATGGTTCAAGGTTACAACAAGTTTTATTTGACTTGTAAAAGTTTGTTAAGGATAAAAAATTAAACATATTATATGTTTAAACAAATTATTATTTAATTAAATAAATTATTCAAGACTAATAATTTTCAAATAAATTTTGGTTCGATTAACGGTTAAAGAAAAAAATTTGGTTCGGTTAATCGAACCAAAATTTATTTGAAAATTATTAACCGAACCGAATTAACAGATTTTTTTTTGAAAATTTTAACCGAATTAATCGAAGCAAAAATTCAGTTAATTCAGTTCGGTTCATCGAACCAAAATTTATTTGAAAATTATTAACCAAACTAAAATAATTTAAAAAATTATTAACCGAACCGAATTAACCAATTTTTTTTAAATTATTAATCAAATTAATCGAAGTAAAAATTAGGTTAATTCAACTTGGTTAATTGAACCAAAATTTATTTGAAAATTATTAACCAAACCGAATTAATTTGAAAATTATTAACTGAACCGAATTAACCAATTTTTTTAATTATTAATTGAATTAATCGAAGCAAAAATTCAGTTAATTCGGTTCGGTTAATCGAACCAAAATTTATTTGAAATTTATTAATCGAACCGAACAAATTTTGTTTAATTCGGTCGACTTTCGAATTAACAAGATTTTTTAAAAATTTTCTAATTTATATAAAAATTGAATATTTTTAATTCAAATAAACAATTTACAATTAATTTAAATAATAATTTGTTTAAACAAATAATTTGCTTAATTTTTTTAACTTAACAAAATTTTACAAGTCAAATAAAACTTGTTGTAACTTTGAATCATTGGTGACCTCTAGCCTAATGGTTTGCCGCCTGGAAGCTTTATCCCCTCGTTCATGGTTCGATTCATCTTGGGCACAAGTTTGTCCATTTATTTTCATTTCATTGGATAGAAAAATTATTTAATTAAATAATTTAAAATTAATAAATAAAACCTTCTAATCATATATTGACATGTGTCACGTTTTAATTGGATAGTTAAATTTATTTAATTGAATTAAAATAGTGACTAAATTGATAGAATATGTAAATATTAAGAACCAAATATATAATTATGCCAATTTATTAATGGACACGTCATCACATCTGTTAAAAATTAATGGCCCGGTGGTCTGATTGAATCAATTAAAAAGTTTGGTGGTATGATTGAGACAAAAAAAAGTTTGGTGGTATGATTGAGACAAAAAAAGTTCAATGGTCAAATTGATTATTAACTATAATTTGGTGGTCTCCCGTGTAATTTACCCAAAAAAAGAATAGAAAAAAGGAGCATATTCGAGGGGAAACAGAAACAAGACAAAAACAGGAAGAGAGAATCGGAGATAGAAACGAAAAAATGAGAGAAAAACAGACTAAAAATAATGATTTTACCTTTTAAATCGGAAGATCCTGGTGTCACTGAAGCTAAGAAGATTTCGTGAGGCATTAAAGGTAACCCTTTTTTGGTTTAAGTTTTGTTTTTAAGAGAGTATCAAGGTTTAGGTGAGGTTTTAGGTTAATTTGTTTAAGGTTTGGAAGAGAGAAGGTTTAGGGGTCATCGAACCCTCATCGTTATCGTTTAGGAGGTGGTCAGAGGAGATTTTTCCCCTCTCTCGGTTAAAAAAAAGAATATACGGGGAAAGAATAGGAACAATATAAAGAAGAGAGAAAAATGAGGCTAGGGTTAGCTTAAAATTATAAAGGAGATATTTATATGAGAGAAAATCGCCTCAGTGACCAAAAAAAGTTATAATATACGATTTTAACCAACTTTTTTTGGATTTGCCAAAATGACCAACAAAATCGCAACGCGAAATAAAAATCGCAACGCGATCCCCAGAATCGCAAATCAGTTTCCAAAATCGCAACGCGATTCTTGAAAATCGCAATGCGATAGTACAAATTCGCATTGCGATTTTCCAAAATCGCAACGCGAATATGAAAATCGCAACACGAACACATAAATCGCAACGCGTATCCGTAAATCGCAACGCGTATCCGTAAATCGCAACGCATATGGGTAAATCGCAATGCGTATCCGTATATCGCAACGCGTATCCGTAAATCGCAACGAGAATCTGTAAATCGTAACGATAATCCGTAAATCGCAACGAGAATCTGTAAATCGCAACGATAATCCGTAAATCGCAACGAGAATCTGTAAATCACAACACTGAAATTTTGGGTATATAACACTGAAATCATAAACTAAATCCCTAAATCGCAACTCATTCCATCTCCATCTATCACTCTCTCCGGCGACATCCGTTCCTATATCCAACGACATCCTTCCCAATCCGGCAACAGGTTTTAGTTTCGCAGCTCGTCTGTTTAGTAAATTAATTTACAACCATGAAATCATCTAATGTTGATCATGTTTGGATAGATTTGTGTTTTGGAGGGTCATGGGATAATGTTCATGGTGTTTTACAATATATGCCTTTACCCATGAATCTTCAACTAAAATTGTCTTTACAAAAGTTAACTTATGAAACTCTAATGCTACGTGTTTCAAATAAATTGAATTTAGAGCCCCTAAGTGGATTTAGGCTATCTTATCAGAGAAATGGTAAAGTTTATTTGTTAACCGACAATGAAGATGTTGAACGATTCATTGCTTACATTAGTGTTTCACAAGATAATGTTACATTGTATGTTGTTGAACCTAGAAGTAGTATTGTTGGGTCAGTAGCGGGTAGTAATCAACTAAGTTTTTCTCAAAACCCACAACCTTTCTCTAATCCAAATCCCAATCAACTTTCAGCACCAAATTTCGGTTTTCGTATTGACCAGTTAGACGATGATGAGCCAACAGAAAAAATTGTGAGTACTAGTCAGTATTCGAAATTTGGTCTTGGTCAATATCCGGACTTTGATATTGGTCAATACACGGATTTTGATGATGTTTCAGAAGAAGAAACAGACCATGTGTGTAATGATTTTCATATTGGTCAATACCCGAATTTTGATGATGAAACACCCGTTGCCGAGGAAGATGTTGTTGATGATAATGAGGAGGAAGTTACGACTGTGAATGAACATGTTGAACATCCATTCTGTAATTCATATAATCCTGAAGAAGAAAAAGAAGAAGAAAAAGTCCCCGAAGAAAAGAAAATGCCACGGGAGTATAACTGGAATATGCCAGAATTACTTCAGTTACCGGAAGAAGAGTTGGCAAAGAAAGCAGTTGATTGTTACACAAAAGTTATTCGTGTCAAGAAAGATGATTGTTTTGATACAAAGGAAGACTTGAAGATAGCTTTGTATACGAAATGTGTGGAAGATGGCTATCAACTAAAAGTTAACAAATCAAGCAAAGATCGTTTCGAAACAAGGTGTATGATTGAAAAAAACTGTACGTGGCGTATGATTGCAAAGAGAATAAAAGATTGCAAAATGTTTCAAGTTAGGACTTTTATTGATAAACATACATGTTCAAGAACCCAAGTTTTTCCTCACCATAGACAGGCAAACAAAAAGGTGTTGGGTGGTTTTCTGGCTGAGTTAATGTTTTTGAATGGCAGGGTATATCGGGGACATGAAATTATGACTGACATGAATGCTCGGTTCAAGATTAGTATATCATATTCTCAAGCTTGGAGAGCCAAATGTTATGCCTTGGAATTGTTGAGGGGGTCGCCAGAAGCATCGTTTGCCCAACTGCCGGCTTATTGTCACAATTTAAAGCTGAAAAATCCTGGGTCGGTAACTCATATCAAAACAGATAGAGATGGACGCTTTGAGTTGCTGTTTATCGCCATTGGTGCTACGGTTAGTAAATCAATATAATTTTGTTGACTCATTTTGTTAGTTACATGCATTTCACATTTAAATGATTATATTTCTTGTGTATATTATTTTGTAGATTCGTTCGTTTATTACTTGCATGCGCCCAGTTATTATAGTTGACGGAGCACATTTGAAAGGTCGATACCTTGGAGTAAACTTATTAGCAGTAGCCATGGATGCTAACAATGGGATATTGCCAATAGCTTACGGGGTTGGCAAATCTGAAACCTCTGATTCATGGACATGGTTTATGGGGCATCTTAGGGATTGCATAGGTCCTATTAGCAATCTGACAATCATATCCGATAGGGCAAACTCAATTGACAACGCTGTTAGAAGGTGTTTCCCAGATGCTTTTCATGGACTTTGTGGTGTTCATTTGTATAGAAATCTAAAATCAAGGTCTGCTGGTATAAAAAAGCACAAATGGACATACTGGAAGACTGTAAAAGCTTATCGGGAAGTGGATTTCAATAAGCATATAAATTGTTTAAGACGTGTTTTGCCTCAGTGTGCTCAAACACTAGAAGATGTCGGGTTTGAAAGATGGTCAAGAGTACATCAACTTGGAGCAAGATATGGTTTCATGACGTCTAATAGTGCAGAATCAATCAACGCTCTAAGTCGTCATTCCGGAAATTACCCATTACTATGTTAATGGAGTTTTTTCGAGCCTCTATTCAACAGTGGTACTACAAGAAAAGAAACCATGCAGGTATTATTTCTTTGAATTCGTAACTTATCATATTTATATATTTTACTAAGTATTGTTTATTTAAATTTACAGGAACATTGGAACATCGTGTTACACCATGGACTGAAAAAAAGATAACGAAACGTGTTGTGAAGTCAACGTCATGGAGAGTTGAACCATGTTCAAACACTTTGTTTCAAGTACTGGATAATAACTTAAATGGGCTAGTCGATCTAAATGCAAAGACGTGTAGTTGTATGAAATGGCAAACATCTGGTTATCCGTGTGGCCATGTTATAAAAGTTGCTCTTCATTTAAACCAAGATGATTCAAGCGCATACGCTATGGATTGCTACACTACAGAAGTTTATCGACAGACTTATGCCGAGATTGTCTACCCTATTCCACATCCTTCTGAGTGGGACATACCAGATGACTTACAAACAGTTTTGCCACCAGCCATGGACAGAAGGCTACCTGGCCGACCAAAAAGTCACGATCGTATATCGTCTAAGGGTGAAGAGAAGAAGAGATCGACATGTAGTCGGTGCAAGGAAAGTGGTCATACAAGGTTGACATGTGGATCACCAGTGCCATCAAATCATCTTTTCCTCTACCAAAATATGGATCCTCATCAAAATCCAAAGCTCATATGGTGTCAAGCAAAAGGCAACCATCTTTAAAATCCCAATCACAATTGGCTTCACCTTTGGGACTGTTAACTTAGGTGATTTTTAAATGCAAACGTTGTATTATGTGGATTTTATGTGTGAACTTTTAACATTTTCAGTTGAATTAATGACTCAGGCCAACCATTTTGACTTAACCAACTCTTGTTATTCAGTTGTTATCACTATTAGGCATGCATTTGACTATCGCAACACGGAAATTACAATCGCAACGAGAGAATCGCAATGCGAAATGAAAATCGCATTGCGATTCTCTCGTTGCGATTTTCATTTCCGCATTGCGATTTTCATTTCGCATTGCGATTCTCTCGTTGCGATTTTCATTTCGCATTGCGATTTTCATTTCGCATTGCGATAGTCAATTTTGCCTTCAACATAATGCAGATTGAAATCAACAAAATCAACCATTACATTTCGCAATGCGGAAATGAAAATCGCAACGAGAGAATAATTTCGCATTGCGATTATCTCGTTGCGATTTTCATTTCGCATTGCGATTTTCATTTCGCATTGCGATTCTCTCGTTGCGATTTTCATTTCGCATTGCGATTTTCATTTCGCATTGCGATAGTCAATTTTGCCTTCAACATAATGCAGATTGAAATCAACAAAATCAACCATTACATTTCAATCAATTAAACAAGCACAAATAAGAATTATATTCGCATCAATTACACAAATCAACTTTTACAAATCATCTTACAAATCAATTAAACAATCAAAAAATAAGCAATAATTCTTATTTCCGATCATCTACTATTGAATCAACTTTTACAAATCAATTAAACAATCAAAAAACAATCAATTAAACTATTGAATCAACTTTTGCAGCTCGACATCATTTTCACGCAGTTCACTTCTGAGATTAACCTGCAGAAACCAAACATTTGTTCAAACAACACTTTCTACACATCTAAAACCTACAAACAGCAAATTATTGAATTCTAGGTACTTAACCAAACATTTTCAAACCAAAAGTATATAAACTTACCAATTGTTTATGGACATTTTTATAACGCGGATGCAGGTAGGCAGCGTCTCGTATATATCGATTTAGCCATATAATGCCGAAACCACAAGCCTACTGCAGCTTATCTCTATCGGTGGGAGGTAGATACTTGATGCTTCCCGTCGTCAAACGCTCCAACGCCAAGCATACGAGAGGACCACAATCTCCTCTGGCTCCGCTCGTTTGTTGTGGCGCGGTCTCGTCTCTAATAACTGTAATATTGAGCTTCTTTGGCTTCTTGTTTCCAGAACGAGTCCAATAATTGATCGCATCCAAGAATTTAGCCAAATGAGAGCTCCATCCCTTAATAACATCTCTTAAATCAGCCAATGATATGTAATTTATCATGCTGTCATACACTATTGTCTTAAGGGATGGGAGCTGAAGCTCGACGAGAATCCAATGTTTACGTTCCAAAACAGGGATAAACACCTGCAATCATAAGTAATAATTCATTCATTTGCGCACTTATTTCATAAAACCTTTAAACTCAATCTAAAATAAATACTAACCTTATCGACCTCCCACCATGCAGGATAAAGTTTAGCTTGTCCATTGCCCAAATCAAATGATTCATTTCGTGCATTCTTCAAGTGAACGGCGTGAAAAGACGTCGGCATAATTGTATATCGTATATTTTTATTTTTCTTAAGTTTTCTTATTATTAGAAGACGTGTCACCCACGCATCGATATGCTGTTTTACAAAAAAAGACATATATTAGTGACTTACATAAATTTAAAAAAAAATTAATCAAATTGAAATATAAGAAAAATATAAGACTTACCCCCCATCGAAATAGCCATTGTCTTCGACCCCTAATAATACGCCCCACCAAGACCGATCAAGCAACAAATAGATATCATCGGTGAGCTTGCATATGTCAGTGAAACACCCCTGGCTCCGCTCATGTAGATAAAAATCAACAGCGGTCTTAGCCCAAAGGGTGTTATCCAGAATTGTGTCCGGTAGTGTTCCCTCCTCTTCAGATACCAGTATGGTACTGGCCGGTAACTCATACAAGAGCCAACTTGAATCCATCATGTCCGGCACGTCAGAGGGTTTCTCAAGAAGCCTACATATGACGCCATGTGAATCGGCTCTTGAATGGTGGGAGGGACCTCTTCAATGATGACAGTGGCCTCTTGAACGGTGGGAGGGGACTCTCAAGGAATGATAGGGGGGGCCTCTTCAACGATAGGAGTGGACTCTTGAGGGATGACAGGCGAGTCGGGCTTCTTCTTGCAGTGTCTTCGCACTATTGGGGTGTACGGAGACTTAATAGCACGTGCACGCTGTCTGATGCGTGAACTCCGTCGTGCAAGCATAACCCGACGTAAAGCATCCACTCTATCGGGCCGCTAAATAATTAAATACAAAAATCAGTAAATAAACAGACATGATATTTAAACAGTGAAAACAAAGACAAATATGTTTCAAACTTGCATTGTATTCACCCAAGTCATTATTCTATCATAGTTCACAAAATGCATCAGATAACAAAGAAAAATATGTTTCAAACTAATACCCTGAAGTTAGTATTTGTCTTTGTTTTGTCTTTTGGTTGAAAGTAAATTTATCCATTCACAGTGTTAAAGAATACACAGTTTAGCAGAATTGGCAGCAACCGAACAAATTTACTTTCAACCAAAAGACAAAACAAAGACAAATACTATTTCACAGTGTTATAGAATACACAGTTTAGCAGAATTGGCAGCAACCGAACAAATTTACTTTCAACCAAAAGACAAAACAAAGACAAATACTATTTCACAGTGTTAAAGAACACACAGTTTAGCAGAATTGGCAGCAACCGAACAAATTTACTTTCAACCAAAAGACAAAACAAAGACAAATACTATTTCACAGTGTTAAAGAATACACAGTTTAGCAGAATTGGCAGCAACCGAACAAATTTACTTTCAACCAAAAGACAAAACAAAGACAAATACTATTTCACAGTGTTAAAGAATACACAGTTTAGCAGAATTGGCAGCAACCGAATAAATTTACTAAGCAATCTAAGTGAAATGGCTAATCTAAGTGAAATTACGAGTAAATTTATCATTAAGTTAAATATGGAAAATCTTAAACTTACCTCGTTGCGTAGAGTATGAACCTCATTCTGCAACGATACTATCATCTCACGTAGAGCGGCAACCTCACCACGTAAAGTTGACACCTCCACACGCCATGCACCATCGTTATCGCGTAGAGTACCGATCTCCTCACGCAAGGCATTGACCTCATCACGTAACTCCCTTGACTCATCCCGTTGAGGTGGAGGTGGAGAACAGGGAGATAGGAGTCGTGGCATCTTTGTCGGTCGCCTATCATGAGGTGATGGTGGAGAAGAGGCTCGATGATGTGACGGGATAGGTGATGGCTCTCGTTCTAGAGGTGTATAGTCGGGTCGATCGGGTGATGGCTCTAGGTGAGGTGATGGCTCTCGAATTGGAGGAAGTGGATACTGCTCATCATCCGTGCCATCAAAAAAATTCAGACTAGCTTGCCACCAATCAGTGGCAAGCTCTTCCTCCGTGGGTGTCAGTCTTTGTAATGGAATGTTAGCCTCCTAAAATATAAAAACTCAAACAAAGTTAAACGTCTACTATTAATAACTTGTTATATATTATATGAAAGTATTTGTGTTAACTTACATTATTTATTGTGGCATATGGTATTAAGTCTTCCCAATCCAACAGAGTTTTCCTCTTCCAGGAAATAGCCCTGGGAATATCATTTGACGTTTTTATTGCATATGTACGCATGCTGGGGAAAGCCTCGAATATCCAAATCTACAAATAATATAATAACAAAATTAGTAATTGTTAAATAATTAATTATAATTTTATAAACATTATATAGAAATTCTTACCTTAAAGGCCCAAACAAAGCCTGACAAAGTGTATTTGGACCCATCGCCCCGCAAACTTTTGCGGTCATCAAAGGCAGACGACAACTTAGTCCAGGTAGCTTTCCATATATACGAACCCCACGGAAACAGATTCCATGCATTCAGGTCCTCTACCAATATTATTAGCTCCCGATGAATAGGTTGTCTGGCCTCTCTGCCTAAAAAGCCGGCATACACAAGTAGTAGAAGGCATACTCGGACAACATCGACGTCATCCATCCGAGTGAAACCAGCTTTCTTATTAAACAATTTCTTCAGGTCGTCGACATGTAGGTTCGGCTTCTCCATTGACTCATCCGGAAAAACCCGGGATAACCATGATGGGCGGGCGATATGACGAGTGTACCGGCCTACATCATCGTGTCCGAATCGTAGACCAGTGATTAAGCAGAACTCCTTCCGCCCAAAACAAGTATACGCTGGTGGAAAATGAAACCATATCTCTTCCTCACCACGTTGTATACTGTCGGGTAGATTTGATGTCATGGTCTGAAGCCACAAATGGGTCAAATTAGCATCTCCACCCGGATGCTGTACTCTCAGCCATGGCCCGAAGCAGGTTTCCTCAAACAATTGTCTTTGAGCAGGTGAAAGCTTCTTTGCAATTGTAGTGGCCAGGCTGACTTTATTTCTCAAGGTCAATTGAGCCGAAAAAAATTTCTACAAAAACAATAAACATACCAAGTTAGATATACCAAAAACTACACTGTGAAGATATACCAAAAACAATAAACATAAAAAGTAGTAGTTTATTCTTGAAACTAAAATTTGCAACACTGTTTTGTCTTTTGGTTGAAATGAAAATCGCAACGAGAGAATCGCAACGCGAGATGACAATCGCAACGAGAGAATCGCAACGCGAAATGACAATCGCAACGAGAGAATCGCAACGCGAAATGAAAATCGCAATGCGATTTTGGTTTCGCGTTGCGATTCTCTCGTTGCGATTTTCATTTCGCGTTGCGATTCTCTCGTTGCGATTGTCATTTCTCTCGTTGCGACAGTCATTTCTCGTTGCGATTTTCATTTATCTCGTTGCGACTCTTCTGCAAATTGAAACTTGAATGGATTGCATTACTTCAACCAAAAGACAGAACAAGACAAAGACAAATACTAACTGAAAATCGGAACGAGAGAATAGCAACGCGAAATGAAAATCGCAACGACAGAATCGTAACGCGAAATGAAATCTAAGTGAAATGGTTAATCTATTATTGAAATGACCAGTAAACTTATCATCAGTTTCAATATGAAAAAACCTACAATAATGCAAACATTTCAAAATAAAATAATTAAAAAAACTAACCCTCGGAGGTTGATTTTCCATTTCTGAATATTGTGAGGGATTTCTGACCGTGAATGGTTGTGAGGGATTTCGCCGGAGATGGGGACGGAAATCTTCGGAGATGGGGACGGATTTCTTCGCCGTAGAGAGTGAGAGATGGAGATGGGACTGAGTTGTGATTTTAGGTTTTAGGTTATGAGTTGCGATTACGGGATTTTGTCTTAATATTCTTTTTGTAATTTGAAAATAAAATACGCGTAGCGATTATAATGGCGCTTTAAATATCGCGTTGCGATTTACGGATTATCGTTGCGATTTACAGATTCTCGTTGCGATTTACGGATACGCGTTGCGATATACGGATACGCATTGCGATTTACCCATACGCGTTGCGATTTACGGATACACGTTGCGATTTACGGATACGCGTTGCGATTTATGTGTTCGCGTTGCGATTTTCATATTCGCGTTGCGATTTTGGAAAATCGCAATGCGAATTTGTACTATCGCATTGCGATTTTCAATAATCGCGTTGCGATTTTGGAAACTGATTTGCGATTCTGGGGATCGCGTTGCGATTTTTATTTCGCGTTGCGATTTTGTTGGTCATTTTGGCAAATCCAAAAAAAGTTGGTTAAAATCGTATATTATAACTTTTTTTTGGTCACTGAGGCGATTTTCTCTTTATATGATTCCAAAAATGGTGTCGTTTAAAGAGGTTAAGGTTTATGTGTGTAGTACATGGGTTAATTGTGCGAAGGGTCATCATGTTTTTGTAAATTTTCATTTCAATACTAAATAGAAGCTTTTTATGTTTATGATTTAGTCATTAGGCGTTTAATTGTTCTAATTTGGGTAAATTACTAATTGTGACCATTAATTTATAAATTATTACATGTTCGTCCTTCATTTATGTAATGTGAAAATGTACATGATTTATGCCTTTGAGCGTTGATGTTTTGTTGTGTATTCATTTTAGTCCCTAAACTATTAATGTTATAATTTAGAGTTCTATGTTTGAAGTGTTTTACGTTTAGTCCCTATACTTTTTCATCATTCTATTCTTAATCACTCTCTCTCTATATATATATATTCATTTCATTTTTTATAAAAACTTTTTATAATAGAACTATTTTAATAAAATCAAATTATATTTATTTTTACGAGGAATGTATCCAATGAAGAACGATCCGTTGGAAAACCTCCAAATACCTTATAACCCCCTAAATCCGGCTTTGGCATCACGACCAAATCTAGGCGGTCACATATCAAATACATATTTCTTTTCGTATTTTTTTATACATATATAAAAATACATTACATAAATTAAAATCCAGATAATAGAGTGGTGCAAAATAACCATTAGAAAGTTTATATAGTAAACAAATAAAGTTCAGATTTTAAACCAAAATACAGGTGATACAATATATCCATACAATAAAATAAACACGTGTCACCAAATTATATATCAAAAGTGGCATACGAAAGTGTACATGTAAACAAAATGGAAAACAATCGATCCTCCTGATGCCAAGTCCACTAGTCTATTGTCGGAGAGTATGTGTAAAGTTGAAAATTAAAGGGTGAGCTAACAAGCTCAGTGTGTTCCTTAGGTGAATGAAGAAGTTCATACAATTATTTCAATGAGTTTTTATTTAAGAGATAAGCTTTTAAAAGTATGGACATAACCCTCATCCGAACACTGAAATATGTAGGTTCCCCGGAACCATACACCCACCTGTACACTCAGAAGAACCTCATACTGAAAGTATGGGCTTACAGAAGGTCAGCCTGTGCACAAAACAGAGGTGCCTACAGAAGGTTATAGTAATTATAGACTAAACTATGCCTGAGATACTTCCTTCCATCATACCCACAATGATAGTGAAAACAAAAATAAATTTATAAATCATTAAATTTTTCATAATTAAATATAGAAATGCGATAACCACTTATCATGTCAGAAATATATACATAAATCAAATATTAGAAATCAGAGCATGCGATAAAACATATGTCATGTAACCAGAATATTTAGTATCATTAGAAGTTTTAAATCAATTCAGATGGATTAGGGGTGTGCATATCCGGGTACCTCATTTTTTATTTTCAAATTATTAATTTTAAAAAATATATACACAAATTTAAATGTTCGAAACTTCGAATTACATACTCCAACATCCGAACATAAAATTTAAAAGTTTGGAAAACAAAATCTAATAATCCATTATATTATATTATATTATATTATATTATATTATATTATATTATATTATTTATTATATTATATTATATTATATTATATATTATATTATATTATATTATATATATTATATTATATATATTATATTATATTATATTATATTATATTATATTATATTATATTATATTATATTATTATATTATATATTATATTATATTTATATTATATTATATTATATTATATTATATTATATTATATATATTATATTATATTATATATATTTATTTATATTATATTATATTATATTATATTATATTATATATATTATATTATATTATATTATATTATATTATATATATATATTATATATATTATATATATTATATATTGTATTGTATTGTATTGTATTGTATTGTTTATATTATATTATATTTATATTATATTATTATATTATATTATATTATATATTATATAACTGGGTACCCGAAAAACTTCAGTTTTGTGACCCGGGCCTTACCCGGAAAATGTCAGGTCATGTACTTGATCCGGCCGAGTAAATTTTTTAGAAAATTACCCGGTTTTTTAGGTCCGGTTTGGCGGGTCGGGTCAATCGGGTCGGGTAGTTTTGCACACCCATAAGATGGATAGTTCAAAACGAAATTATAGCACCAATATGAACACACCTGAACCAGTTTGAGTAGTCTGGTATGATAGCTTACTTTCAGGTTTGCCTATCACGGTTGGTGACAATGTTAAATCATATGAATCAAAAAATTAAGTCAAAATCCTAAAAATAAATAACAAACTCTAAATAGGTAATTTACAGAAACCTACAGGTAGCCCTCGACGGGTTGATCAGTCGGATGGGAAGCACCTGATCTAGTCGACCCTTTGTCATGGGAAACAAAAGTACCATCACGAAAATATAATTCCATATCAAACTCATAATCCAATTCTAAGTAAATAGCAAAATGCTAAAAATACTAAGTATTTTTGGATTAACAGTTCAATTCAAGGCTTTCCGATCAGAATTTGATGAAACGGGTCATAAAATCGGACTTAAAACGTCGAAAAACGTTAAGAGGGATGTTTTCAGAAAAAAGTCAACGGCAGCGGTCAACGACTACGAGTCAAACAGTGGCGACACAGCTCGGATCGACTTCAGCTGATTCAAGAAAATGGGTTTGGGCCGGTTTAGGAATCAGGTTAGACAGACGGGTTAAACACGGGTATGTATCGGGCGGGTCAACAGGTCGGTTGACCCTCTTCTAGAAGGTTTCCAGAGCATAAACCACCCCACGCACGGCAGCGACGCGTGGGGGAGAATGCAGAGGTTATAGCGGTCGAAAAAAATTTGTAAAATTAATTAAAAGTTATTTTGAAGCTAATGGGTCACTTGCCAAGCTCAGTGTTTTGTTTCAAGTTCCAAGCCATAATCGAGCTTAATTCCTCGTCGGATCATATATCTCAGCCGCAAACTTCCCCCATGGCCTCCGACGAATCCCCTTGTATCGAACATCCCCATTGTTGTTCACCTTGTTCTTACCTCCTTTAGATGCTTCAATTGTTTCAAGTGTATGCAATGGCCAAAAAGGATTGTTTGGGAAAATGGAATTTGATAGCGCTTTATATATGGGTTGTGATGACTTAAAAGAGGGTCAATGACCCTTAATTGGCCATGACGAGAACGCTGGGTCATTCTTGACGGTTAGAATATGCTCAATTTCGTTTGCTAGGAAACTTCCTCGGATGTAGGGGTGTTCATTCGGTTAAAATCGAACCGAACAGAAATACCCTTAACCGAATTAAACGAATTTTTTAACCGTTAACTGAACCGAACTTTTTTATGAAAGTATTAACCGAACCGAATAAATTTCGGTTAATTTGGTTAATTTTCGAATTAACTGATTTTTTTTAGAATTTTTGAATTTAATATTTTTTAATTAAAAACAATGGAATATAGAATTTTTTTTATAACTGATCTCCACTACACTACACTTTTGCTCATGCAGAGTCATGCTCCACGCCTCCACCTGGGGTAGAAAGCCAGAAACTTTGAATCCCACACCCTCTCTCGCTATCTCCTAACAAAGCTTTGCTTTTTACTGTAAAACATAGTATGCATGTGAGTGTTGCATTCAGCCACACACCCTTTTTCTCATAGGAAAATGGACATAGCCTTAGCAGAACAAGCAAATCAGGAATGTGCCCATATCTTACACAAATCAATGTAAAAAAAATTGATAACCGAGGAGCAATTAAAAGAAGTGGGAGACAACATATTATAGGATGAAAAAAATATTAATAAATATTTAAGAGTTAATTCGATTAATTAACCGATTTCGAACCGAATTAATCGTTAATCGAATTTTAAAAAGTTTCTTAACCGTTAACCGACCGAACTAATTCGGTTCGATCGGTTAACTAAATTAGTTCAAAAATTTGAATACCCCCTACTCGGATGCAATGAAGAACATGAATTCGAGATGTTGCATGTTGTTTGAGCAGCTATTAATGAAAACAACATCATTTTCATGGTAATTAAGTTTATTTTGCTTTATTTTATTTCCACGTTAGCAATTACATAATGTTTCTCAAAGTTTTAGTGGGGGAATCCAAATATTGACAGGGTGCATGCATGATGAGTTTCTTTTGTTTCGCGGCTCTATAGTGTAGTGGTTAGCTTATTAATTTGAATTTTGAAGATTTCACCTTTCCATGTTGCAAATACCTGCCTTTCCTTAATGCTTTTTCACTGTTATAAATTCCTTATTTTCAAAAGAAGTATAAAAATATATATAGTAAATGAGAAGTAAGGGTCGATCACACAGAGATTTTATAGTTTCTGATTTAGAAATATAAAAGTTATTTTGAAGCTAATAGGGTCACAATAAATGGTTATAACATAAATGGTTATTCGACCTACATAGACACGTGTTTTGTTTATATTTTTTTAAAATTTTTATTTTAAAAAATTTTAAAAAATATATTTAAAAATCAATTTCTTTTGTTAAAAAAAACAATCTCCAATCCCTGTTTACCTATCAGCTCCCCTAATACTCGCCCCTCCCCTCTCACCCCGCCATGGTTTTCAGAACCGGACCAGTTAGCGAATCGGTCATGCTATCGGTTCACTGGTTCAACCAGTTGAATCGGTCGGAAGAATCGGACGACGTCATAATTATTTAAAAAATTAAATAAAAATACCAAAAATATTTTAATAAAAAATATTTTTTTTATATCACAAGTCATATTCAAAGCAACTCATAACATATATAAGTTAAAAACCATAAAATCAAGTGAAACAAAATGATTCAAATTAACTACAACATAATATTTAAGGTAAAACATATTAAATAATAAATATAATTATATAACTATAATTAAAAAATAAATTTGGGATTAAAAAAATCATAACAAAATTATATAACTATTCTTTCACTTCAATCAAGCTCGAATTTTAGGATTCAATCGAGCTTCTAATTTTTTTTATGAGTTCAAGCCTTTTTGAGTTCAAGTTTCAATATTATATTTCGAGTTTGAGTTGAACTTGATAATTTTTAGCTTGTGAGTTTGAGTTGAGCTTACTTTTAAAGTTTTCAAGTTCGAGTCGAGCTCAGCAATACTCGAGTTTGACTTGACTCGTTTAACAAACGACGTTGTTTGGTTTAATTTTTAAAAAATAAAAATAAAAATCCCGGTTTTTTCCGATTTTTAGCCGATCCGATTCGAACGGTTCAACGATTCTGGCCGATTCACTAATAGCGGTTCAACCGGTTTAGATTGAATCGAACTAAACAACAATTTCTGATTAAACCGGTTAAACCGACCGATCCGATCCGATTTTTAAAACAGATCCCCCCACCCTCGTCGGCTGAAAGAACAATACATTTTCCCTATAGAACATCGTCTACACCCTAATTAGATCTCCCTCCCAATTAAATCCCGAAACACCTATATTACCCCTACCTCGTGGGATTAAATCTTGTTATATTGCGATTGAATATAGGGTTAGCGATTTAGGTATTTAGGAGCTTGGGTGACAACAACGATGATGATCAGTTAGTGGCTGGTTCGATAATAAATATGGTGAATGGTGACCATAGATAACCGACGACGGTTAGAAATGAGATTTAAAATATGAGATTTTGGGTTTTATTATGATTTAAAAAAATATATATTTTTTAAAAATAAATAATAATACTTTCAAAAAGTTGAAATAAAAATTTTAAAAAATATATATAAACGCGACATGTGGTAGATAACAGTATTTTTTAACGATTGTTACTATGTATGCACTTAAAAAATAACATTAAAATTATTAGACACCTAATTCTTTAAAGTATCTAAAATTAACGAAAGGATAAAATTGTAGAACTCCTTTTTCCCCATTAAAGCTATATTAATGTTTTAACGTAAAAAGTGGATGTATTTGTTCCCATATGTAATGGGGTAAGGGGAGGTAAAATAGTAGGCTACCCCCAAAATCAGATTGAGAGCAGCTTCCGTAGAAGACCTCCGAATTATAAAATGTCCTCCATAAGACTCAATCCCACGACCTGGTTAAGAACCTTAACATACATCGATGTAAATAGATATTTTATATTTTTATATTTTCATAACTAAACACCTTAACATACATCGATGTAAATAGATATTTTATATTGAATATTTTGACGATAAAATCTCTCATTTGATGATAACAACGATAACATCATGAATCATTAAAAAAAAATTCGTTTAACTTACACCGACATAAATAAATATTTTATGAAACTAAATGTTGAGCGATCGCTTTTTTTTTCCCGACATATTCAATAGAATATTTAAAAAAAATATCTTACATTAGTATAAATAATTTAATAATATTCTACACCATAAATAATAGGTTTAACTACTTCAAATACCACTAACCTTTAAGCGTTGACTCATTTATACCACCAACGTTTTAATTTTGTCAATTTTAACACTAACGTTTACTTTTAAGTGCAATTATATCACTCCGTCGTTAATGATTTAATGACACGATGGCATAGCAACGACATGATGTTACGTCATTGTCGTGAATGCCTCATCCAAACGACATCATTTTGACGTTTTTGTTTTAGTGTTCAAAAGACCCAAAGTGACGTCGTTTTGCTTGAACCCTAATTTTCCTAGGACTAAACTCAAATTTTCCCATTATCTTTTTTCTCTTCTTCCTCCTCATCTTCGTTTGCGTCTCTTTTTTCATGGTTTTCTTGGCAACCAAATAGATTTTCCCGACAAACTTAAGGTCTTCGATTATGTCAAGGCTTATGCAAATCACTTCAAACAAGGGTTTAGCGGTGTGCCAAATATCCCGAAATTCCCTTTGAACAAGGGTCCCGAAGCATTTCACGGCAAAGTGATACACTCCATGCACTACACGGCCATGGAAGATGAAAAAGCAGTGGAATTCATCAAAGGCAAATGAGTCATCGTTGTTGGGTTCCATAAATCCGCACTGGACATCGCCATGGAGTGTTCTATAGCAAATGGGATGGATAATCCATGCACGGTTTTATACAAGACAACACACTGGAACCTCCCTGATTGTCTTCCATGAGAGCTTTCATTGGCGCATATGTATCTTACTTGTTTCTCAGAGCTCATGGTTCATAAGCCCGATGAAGCGCTTCTCCTTGGTCTTTTAGCCACAGTTCTTGCACCTCTTGTCAACTTCAAATCAAATGGCATGGCGTTTGTATATTTTTTTCACTTTTGGTTATTTGAAAGAGATGGGCGTGTTCGAAATTTGTGGAGAGTGACATAAGAAGGAAGCTTCGTTTGGCGAAGAATGGCATCGTACCAATTTCACAGTTTCCTCTATGAAATATGTTTGGTTGCCAAGAAAACCATGGAAAATGAGATGTAGATGAAGATGAGGAGGAAGAAAGAGAAAAAATAATGGGAAAATTTGAGTTTAAGTCTATAAGAAAATTAGGATTTAAGCAAAACAACATCATTTTGAATCTTTTGAGCACTAAAACAAAAATGTCAAAACGATGTCGTTTAGATGAGGCATCCACGTCAACGATGTCATTCCATTGCAATGTCATCGTGCCGCTAAATCAATAACGGCTGAGTGACATAATTGCACTTAAACTACTAAAATTGGTAAAATTAAAACATTTGTGGTATAAAGGAGTAATCACTTAAAGATTGATGATATTTGAAATAGTTGACCCTAAATAACAATTCTACTTTTTTCCACAATGAATAATATTAAATCTCGTAATAAATGAACTTGGGTTTATGATACATAAAGATGGGGGTGTAGATGAAGACGTTACACACCGTATAAAGGCGGGATGACTAAAGTGGAGGGCTGCTACTGGAGTTTTGTGTGACAAGAAGGTGCCTCTAAAACTAAAGGGAAAATTTTATAGAATGGCAATAAGACCAACGCTGCTGTATGGATCAGAATGTTGGGCAATCAAGAAGGATCACGTAAGAAGGATGGAGGTCGCAGAAATGAGAATGCTTCGATGGACATGTGGTAGGACTCTGTGGGACATGACACCTAACTCTGCTATTAGGATGTACTTGGGGGTGGTGCTTGTATCCGAAAAATTGAGGGAGGGAAGACTACGGTGGTTTGGGCATGTCCTTAGGCGACAACCGTCGGATGCGGTCAGGAGGGTAGAGTCGATTACAGTCGACGGTATCAGAAGGAGAGGACGACCAAGACGGAAGGGGAAAACTGCTTGAGATCTGATTTGAAGGAATTAGCCCTTACCGAGGACATGACCTCCGATAGGAAAGTATGGAGACTTAAGACCAGGGTAGTTGAGTAGTGCGGTTCACAGCCATAGGGTGTAACATCTCTGTCTTCTTTTTAATGTCTTTGTAGTACTTTCCATGACTTCTACTTTATACATGTTTCTGTCATTGAAATGTATGAAGGCTTAGAACTAAGGTATCGGAGTAGTGTTGCCTTAGTTTAAGAATTAATCATTGAATTATTCTTTCTCGTAGCTTGCTATTATTAACTTCTGTGTATCATTTCTATTCATGTTTCCTCTTTTTAATTTTAGCGGGGTCTTACATTTTCAGTCTATATGCAGAGATTTCTATGTAGGGAATTATTTGCAGGGAATTATTTACAGGGATTACTCCCCATTACAGACGCACATATCAAGACTGTTCATCTATGTATTTATTTATTTATTTATTTATACACGCATTTGCATCTTATCTTTATTTTTAATTTTCTGACTGCCGGAGGTCTTCCACGGAAGCTGCTCTCAATCTGGCGTTGGGGTCAACCTACTACCCTACCTCCCCCTTACCCCATTACATATGGGAATCAGGGTTTTGTTGTTGTTGTGGTTGTCGTCGTCGTAATAAATGAACTCCGAATATTCTCTAAAACAATCCTCTCATTATAAAAAATGAATAAATAAATTTAAAAATAAACTAATAATCAATTGATCTAGTGTAATAAGATATTAGATTCCTTTAAGTAAAATCAATGGTTCAAACCTTGATTTTTACGTATGAAATAAACTAGATTAAAATAATTGTTCCTATAATAAACATCTGCAAAATTTGATCTAAATTAAAAAAAATTAAAAAAAGAGGAGAATTCAAATGAAATGAATAAAAAATAAAAAGGCAAAACCCAGATCTTCCAACACCAGTCATACGCTCACATTATTATCTTTTCATTTCCCCTTCATTAATTTTTTGCGGCCTTCTTCCTGCCTACATTCTCCTCTCCATTTCACGTTTCAATTTTTATATAACCCTTTAATGTTCTCACCCTTTTCATAGCTTCCTTTGATAAGCTTCCCTTGATTTTTTTTTCTCGGTTCTTTTTGTTTTAGTAAGCAGGTATCTTTTACTTTCCAAAGAAAAAAAATGTTACTTTTTTCTGGCTTGTCTTTCTCAGAAAAAAAAATCAAATCACAACCAACCCAGATCGAGTTTGACTTAAGTGGCTCAGATTCTTGTTTTAATAAGATATTCTAGTAGTTGTAACTTTTTCTTTTGTTTTTTCCCTTTAAAATCTCGAGAATCCATCTTTTCCAGCTTTGAAAATGGTTGCATGCTCCCCATAGTTGTTTTTGCTCTCCTAAATTTGGGTCCCATTCCCCCCCCCCTAAAAGCTTCATTTTTTTCTGAACTCCACATGCTCACCAAAACCACTTAAAAAAGAAGATTTTTTTTGTAGTTTTTGTTATTCATGCATAAAAGATAAATAAAGGAACACTTTCCCTTTTTCAAATAAATTTCTTTTTTTATCTATTTTTCTAAAAACATTCAGCCACTTTCTCAAATCTTATTGCTTTGGTCCATATGTTGTGCTCAGTTGTTTATAATGCCCTAAAGGATAGCCTCGGATTCTTTTCTGGTTCACGCCCAAGACGGTATTCTGTGCCGGCTGCTTGATTTTGTGGCTCCTCATTTGTCTTTTGAGGTATTTCCTTTCTTGAATGATTGCCATTTCTGTTCTTTTGTTCATCTTGAGCTTTTGGTCTTTGTTTTTTTTGTTGTCAATCCTTTGAAATAGACTTTTTTTTTACCAAAATAAACGTTGAAATCCGGTTCCATAACTGTGATGAGTTCATAATTTTTGAAGCTTGTGGTTATAGTGTTTCTGTGAGCTGCACATTTAGGTTAAATATGTCATATGAGGCTCAATCAGTTAATTACTGCCTTGTTTTTGTTGGTTTATTTTGCAGTGACTGCTGTACTGATTTTCCCCCATCTAATTTTGAAGTTCTAAGGCATATGTAAATATGCTTGAGCAGCAGAGATTTCTCTATGGTTCTAGTCTCCTGCTGTGCATCTCTCTTGGATCTTTTCTGTTTGGGGTTGTAATTTCAGAAATACCATTGGGATCCAAACTTTCTGTGGGGGGAAATGATTCATGGGTTTCTTCTAATGGTGATTTTGCAATCGGATTCTTTAGCCGCCCTGATATGCCGAACCGGTTTAGTGTTGGCATTCGTTTCGATTCGAAGTCGATCCCTGTTGATGAACACTCAATGGTATGGGTTGCCGGGGGTGATGTTGCTGTTAGTAACAGCTCCTATTTGGAGCTTCAGATGAATGGAGAATTGGTTCTTTTCGACGCCTTGCAGGGTCAAGAAGTGTGGTCCGCCAAAACAAGCCAGTTTTCCGTTGTGGTAGCTTTCCTTCGTGACGATGGGAATCTTATCTTACTGAATGAGAAGAAAGTTGTGATTTGGCAAAGCTTCGATTATCCAACCAATACTCTTCTTCCTGGTCAGAGACTTTCTCCCTTTAGAACGTTGAGAGCTGCGAGCCAAAACGGTGTTTCGAGTTTATATAGCCTCTACATGAATGTTTCTGGTCAGCTACAGTTAAGGTGGGAAAGCAGCATCATCTATTGGAGCATTGGAAGGCCTTCTCAATCGAATGTCAATGCTATTCTGACTTCTTATGGGAGCCTGCAACTTGTGGCTCCAACCTCTGGACCTCTATGGTCTGTGTATGGAGAAGATCATAATGACACCGTGAAATTTAGGTTTCTCCGGCTGGATGTGGATGGTAATTTGCGGTTATATTCATGGATGGACGTTTCACAAACAGGAGGTCGGTTTGGCAAGCTGTTGAGAATCAGTGTAATGTCTTTGCAACTTGTGACCAGGGAGGCATCTGCGCATTTAATGAATCCGGTTCCCCTGTTTGCACATGCCTGTTTTCCCATATGGTCCACTCGAATACAAAATGCTGTTTCATCTCAGCATGGCTGCAAATCAGGGTCGATTCTGGTTGAACATGCCGATATGTTTCTTTACGGAATTTACCCGTCAATGATTCCATCTCCGTAACTAGTTTAGACAAATGCAAAAGGATGTGCCTCAGTGACTCGAGTTGTACTGCTGTAAACCTTCACAAATGATGGCAGTGCAAAATGCAGGATGATGAAAACTCAGTACATTAGCGGTTATTTAGATCCATCTCTTAGTTCGACCTCTTTTGTCAAGACGTGTTCGGACCCCATGGCTGCTGACCCGTCTTCCCCTTGAAGTCTCCGCCACGAGCACGTAATGAGTTTAATATTTGCATTCCTTGTCTAGTGGAGCAGCCTCGGGCACAATTTTTGTGTTGTTGTGATTCAGTTGGCATTAGGATTTTACCTTTACAAAAGAAGAAAACTTATAAGAGGCTTGCTTCTTTAGCTTATTCCAGCCTGGTTCAAATGTTGATCATGTATCCTTCACCGAGATCAAGGACCTTACGGAGAATTTCAACCACCGAATAGGGCCAAAGATGTTCAAAGGTGCCTTACCCGACAACCAGCCAGTTGCAATCAAAGAGCTCGAAGCAACCATTGAAGCTAGAAAATTTCGAGTTGCATTGTCAAAGGTTGGAAGCATTTATCACAAAGGACTTGTCAAGCTGGAAGGCTATTGCTGTGAGTCGGATCGGAGGTATTTAGTCTACGAATATGCGAGAATGGCTCTGTGGAGAAATACATAGAAGATTCGACACTGGCCGAGAGACTGACTGGAGAAAGAGAAAGGAAATTTGCCTAAGCGTGGGTCGAGCCATATTTTATTTGCACACGGGGTGTCGAGAATTTGTATGCCATGGAAACCTGAAATGCGAAAACGTAGTTCTCGATGAAAACCTGGAGGCGAAAGTGAATGAATTTGGATTGGGGATGCTTTATGGTGAGGCAGCCTCCAACATGGCTTCAGCTCAGAAAGATGTGGAGGATTTTGGTAAGATGGTTTTGACACTGGTTAGTGGCCTTAAAGAAGCCAATGATGTGTTTGATTGGGCTTATAAGGAATGGTTCGAGGGTCGTCCGGGGAACGTAGTAGATAAGAGACTCGAGGACGAAGTCAATCCCGATGAACTCGAACGTGTGTTGAGGATTTCGTTTTGGTGCCTTCAAGTGGATGAACGTTTGAAACCTTCAATGGGGGAGGTAGTGAAGGTGTTGGAAGGCTCACTGCCTGTTGATCCTCCTCCACCGCCATTTAGTTGTCGGAGATCACGGAGGGAGGAGGAAGACTCGTCGGAGTTAGGTTCAGTCAAGACATAGGAATGTAATGTAAAAAGTGATGATTTCCTTGATTTTTGTTTCCCAATCTTGTACGGTAGGACTAACCTTGGCAGTAATGAGACTTTGAGGGCATGCCATTTTTTCCCCATATACGGTCTGTGTCAATTGGTCATGTATTTTTCTGCAGCATTTTGGATTGGCTTGTACAAGTGGGCTCTCATATCTGGCTAATGCCCCTATTGGTGGGATAAGATAGATCATCATGTGGACGTGATGAGTTTGTCTTGCACTGTAATATTTACCATGAATCCCAAATTATTTTTTTAAATGGTATAATGAGCTAATTTTTTCACCCCACCTGGTCTATTGGGCCAATTTTATCGGAGATTACCTGGCTCCAATTTTACCGGAGTACCACTAATTTTTGTTTTGAATTCTCTAATCTTCATTCTCTTCATCTAAATATAAAAATAAATGATTTAAAAAATTATAAATAAATTACCGACATAAAAAAATAAATGATTTTTTTAAATAGAAGCAACTAAGTTTATTCAAAATAGGAAATATCTCAAGTTACAAGGAAGATTTACAATTATAATCGTAAATTAAGCATATAATTATGTCAACTTCCTAAAAACATTGAAAAAACTAGCAAATTAAGATCACATAAGCACCATACAAGAAAATATTAAAAATCTAACAAAAAACTCGAACAAATATAGATACAAACAGAACTAAACAGATTTGACAAACGAACCACAAAAAGGAATCAAGCTATTGAAAGAACACTGACAAATCGTAAATCAACTCGAGCGACGTGAAAAGCTACCCACGAACACAAATTGGGTATCCAAATCCAATCTGAGACCCAAAGTAAGAAGATTAACAAGATACCAGATAAACGTCATTTTAGTTAGTTGTTGTGATGTCAAATCAACCATTAAGAAAAGATAAATGAAAAAAAGGTAAAACAACAAAAAATCATGTCAAAAAATATAAGAAAACGTGTCATACAGACAAACTTATTTAAAATATATATAAAAAGAATTGTGATATAAGAAAAGAAAAGGATAATAAAGAATACCGATAGTCGGCAATAACATTAAAATTGGTGTTGTAGCCGATCAACAAAGATAAAAAAGAAAAGAGATGAGCGGCACATCAATAAAAATAAATAAATTTTAATGACTAAGACCATATATAACATGAAGAGGAAGATTTATAAGTTTTTTTAGATAAGAAGTGATTTTTTAGGTGTATTATAATATATTTTTTATTTTCATAATTGGGAATCTATATATAATGATCGAAAAAAATACTGAACGATATCCTTTTACTTTTATACATATAAAAGATATCGTATCGTCCGACTGTCTTCTTCAACACCTTATGGTCGAAAATCCATAAATACCGAGGCCTCCAAAAAATCAAAATGTTTCTCTGGCTCTTAGGAAAGAATCGAACAATGACAAATGAGGAAAGGAAGCGTCGACACATCACCGGAAACAATAGTTGCACGGTATGTTTTGCGTCGGTGGAAGACACAAATCATTTACTGCGTACGTGTCCCTCGGCAGTAACAATCTGGTCGGCAGTTGTCAAAAAAGAAAAACTACAGGATTTTCTAGAAATGGAGACATCTTCGTGGCTAAGCTTAAATCTCGGTAAAGCACAAGAATTTGTAGGAGCGGTGGAACATTGGGACATAATGTTTGGGGCAATAGTATGGAATATATGGTTACATAGGAACTCCATAGCTTTTGACACACCCCTAGAAGACAGAAGAACGGTGCTGGAGCGGAGCAGACACCTTTGGGTAAATACATGTAAAGCGATAGAATCGGAAGAACACCTAAGGGGAGCCCACACTCAACAAATAGTAAGATCAATATCTTGGAAACGACCACCTGAAGGCTGGTTGAAAATTAATTCGGATGGAGCCAGATATGAGAACAGGAAGAGCGCGGCGGGGAATCATCAGAAACCATGAAGGAGCATGGATGATGGGGTTCACTAAATTTGTAGGAGCGGTGGAACATTGGGACATAATGTTTGGGGCAGTAGTATGGAATATACATTTTGCTTTGTGGTTTACCTCCTTTTCGGGGAGGTCTGCATCGGTTCATAGACATAATGGGAGTTGTAACTTCTAATGGATCTTTCATTTTGTATTCAACCTCTCTTTGTTCACTCTAACTTTCTGTTTTTTCCTGTGCAGAAACCGAACAAGGAATCACACGCGATTATTCACTCCGTTGTTGAGTTTAAGAGGATCCTTGCCTCCTTGGCCTAAAGTTTCTGATAATGCAAAAGACCTTGTGAAGAAGATGCTCAATCCTAATCCAAAGCGGCGACTTACAGCTCAGCAATTCTTGGGTAAATTTAGTTCTAATGGTAAAGGTTGTCTGTTCATGGAGCTTTTTACTTGAAACTGAATTGTTTCTAAATTCAGACCACCCTTGGTTGCAAAATGCAAAGAAGGCTCCTTGGGTGAAACCGTGAAGGCAATGCTCAAGCAATTCTCTGTAATGAATAAGCTCAAGAAAAGAGCTCTTGGGGTAATGCTCCGATTCGTTTTTCTGGGAATACAGCCTAAATACAGCTAACCATTCATTAGCTTTTTAACATCTACCGTAGTTGTTTTTGGAACATCTTATACTAATAGGTAATAGCTGAGCATCTTTAGGTCGAGGAAGTTGCAGGCATAAAAGAGGGGTTCCAAGTGATGGATGCTAGCAGTAGAGGCAAGATTAACATTGATCAGCTAAGGGTTGGGTTACATAAACTTGGCCATATATTATTTCTGATGCAGATCTTCAATACTAATGGAAGCAGTAAGTTCCCCTGAATTTGTGTCTGTTTTATGTTCGATCTTTGTCGAGAAGGCTTAAAAAAGTGTGAGATTAGTGTATCGATGCTACAAGTTTGAATGTCTGCATAATTTGACGACACTTTGCTACAACAGTATTGTAAGTAAGAGTATGTGCATGGGTAGCAATTGTTACTGACCACAGAAGAACCCATTTGAAACCTGTGCATTGTCATTATATCAGAAGAGTATGTTCATTTGAAGATACCAAAGTTTTTGAATCTTTTGGAGAAATTGTAACTAAACTTTCATCATTTTAATATTTTCTTCACAGGGTGACTTCAATGGAGATGGATATTTGGACTACGGAGAATTTATCGCCATCTCGGTTCACTGAGAAAGATAGGCAATGGCAATCACCTTAAAAAGGCGTTTGAGTTTTTCGATAAAATCAAAGTGGTCATATTGAGATTGAGGAACTAAGAGATGAATTAGCGGATGATCTTGAAACAAACAGTGAAGAAGTCATTAGTGCCATCATGCGTGATGTGGATACAGACAAGGTAATGTTTTCCTTTGCTTTCTTCCGGCATGCTGTTCTGATGTTCGTATACGTCTTGTTCTCGAGTAGAAAACATGATATGGTTCATAATGTATGATGGTTTTCTGATATCTGAACTCATGTCCATGCTTAACTCAAGCCAAATTCTTTTTGATGAATCGCAGGACGGGAGAATAAATTATGATGAGTTTGTGGCACTGATGAAAGCCGGTACAGATTGGAGAAAAGCGTCAAGGCAATACTCACGAGAGCGGTTCAACAAACTCGGTCATAAATTGATGAAGGATGGATCATTGCAGTTGCATCTTGTTCCTAGATGACCCAACACAACAAACTTTTCTTGATGATACCCTTCATTAAGGGATGCTGTCCTTGATCATCTATTCACATATTGAGAAAATGGGGTTCTTCATATTTATTGTAAATCATCTTTGTTGTATATCCCACAGTTGAACCATGTCTATGATGTAGTTAGCCTTGGTTGTATATCCCATAGTTGAACCATGTCTATGTATGTAGTTAGACTCATATTAAGTAGCATAAAAAAGGGAAAGATTAAGAATGTGGGGTAAGCCATGATTACAAATGTAGCAGTGAAAGCAAATCATAAAAAACATGACAGGTTGCTAAAGGTAGTCTCTTGTCCTTGATCAACCGGATGATCATGTTTTACATGATGCTTTTAGCATCAATGGTAAGTTTTCATGTTGGGGTCTCATAAATCTACTGAAATATTAGCTTTTGGAGAAGAGACGTCGAGTTTTAAATTCAAAAGCCTGTAATTAGTGTATCTCATATGCTTTTGCAGACGGTGGACTCCTTTGTGCCTTTTCTGTTGCAATGCCTTTTGACCATTGTAGATACTGCAGAAACCGGAAAGCATGCGCGCGTTATTCCGGGATCAAAATTTATCCTAAAGTTCCCACCGTTTACCACTATGAAAACAGTCATTGATGCTTATCTTGGTGGAATAGCTACCACTTCATCTAACACTAACATGTCGAATTCTCAAGGGAGGGGCGTTGTTCTACTTAGATGTTTCGAGTTGATCTGTTTGCATTTTTAATGACTGTGAAAGATTTTAAACAGATA
Organism: Hibiscus syriacus; assembly: GCF_006381635.1. Classification (NCBI taxonomy): domain Eukaryota; kingdom Viridiplantae; phylum Streptophyta; class Magnoliopsida; order Malvales; family Malvaceae; genus Hibiscus; species Hibiscus syriacus. The sequence goes on along the minus strand of NW_024063073.1, from coordinate 2,518 downwards.
TTACCTTGTAATCACTCGGACTACTAAAAATTAAATTTAACCAGGGTAAGGGTAATTAGTAACATACATGATTTAGGTTTTCCATTATGAGTACTTCCCTATGAAGCACACTTGCATCAAAATGGTTCACATATGTTGATCTTCACTTCTTTCCTCTTGCTTTGATTCCTCATTGGGAGGTTGAACCGCCGGAGGGACTCCACCATCGATGCAACTTCTACACTTGCTTTCTATCCATCCTTCAATGTCATTCTCCCCATTCCCACCGAGATGCCTTCCACCTGCAATAACACCTACGATAGTTATCACAGCCAGCACCACGATCAGGGTTTCGATTCCCTCACATTAGGAGGCGCCTTGAATACGAGCACATATTGACCAGGTACCCTGCTTCCATAGCTACAATGACGGCCAAAGTAAACTAGATGTGCTGGTAAACTCAGTGAAGTCTTGCAGACATGCAAGTGAAGGGGAAAACAAAGAAACAATATGAAATAATGTGGAGAGGAAGAAGTAAATAGCAGTATATATATAAAGGGAAAAGGCACATTTTCAGTCCCACTATTGGGCACATTGGATCTCCTTTGTTGTGATTATTTCTCATCCAACTTTTGGTTACTTTATCTAGTTTTGTTTAGGGTTTAAAACATGATGAGGTGCTAGGGATGCTCCAAAGCAAGTGAAGGATTATATATTAGGACTGAGTTTGTCCTTAGTGATATCACATGTTAATGTTAAGAGTCCCAAGGTGAAACGTATTTTAGCTCATTCAAACTTTCCTAGTTTTTCTGATTCCCTGATGTCTCTTGTAGAGGTTATAACTTCCCTCTCGCAGTTAGGGATAGACAGAGGGTGCAGGGGTGCGATCGTATTCGCTAGGATTATCAAATTCGTTTATATTTTAGATTTTTTCTTGTATTTTTTTATTAATTATTTAATTTCACGCCTCTGAAATTATTAATATAACTTCTTAAGCCGCACTCCGATATAAATTTCTACGTTCGTCCCTATTCACAGTTTCACTTAACCTGACCCTATTCATCAGTTTGTCTATATAACACAATTTATACATTTAAATAAAAATAAATAATGTTACTTCAATCTAATAGAAATAATATATTTAATATGACACAATTTTCTGTATAACATTAAAATGATGTTACTTCAGTAAATGATAAAAAATAAATTTTATTTCAATATTTAATAAAAATTATATATTTAAATAAAGGGTAAATTGCGTGTCTAGTCATCTAATTATTCTCATGATTTTGATTCGGTCATCCAACTATTTTTTAAATCATATATAAAGTTATGTTTTGGTCACCTGTCATTAAAAAATTAATGATGATGTTAATGCGTCACTATAGAAATATTATTAAAAAAATCACTCAACAGTTTGTTATTTTTCAATGATGACGATCAAAAAATAAAAATAATTTTGGATATGATTTTAAAAGAATAGTTAGGTGATCAAAACAAATCACGATAATAATTGGATGACTAAATAAGTTGTTTACCCTTCGATAAATTAGCCGTGAAGGCGGCCCAAATAAACAATCCCACGGTGTTTGGTTGTATCAACGTTCAAGGAAGAGAAGACTTTGAGAAGGAATACAAGATGAAGTCTTGACGACTTTTGATCCCCAATTCTCTCTAAATACGCGGAATTCCTAGGGTTTGTCCCTCCCGTCAAATCCCTGATTACCCAGAAAAAGGAAAACCAAATCAGTTCTTCTCAATCTTATCAGTTCGATCCAGCTGAGGGTAATTGAATTAGGATGGGGACTCCACAATTCCCAGATCTCGGAAAACATTGCAGCGTCGAAGATTGTAAACTGATCGACTTCTTGCCTTTCACTTGTGACCGCTGCCACCTGGTTAGTATACCTTCTTTTATTGGTCCTTCAATTCCTTCCCTTTCTTTCATGATTTATAAACCTTGGTAAATCAATTTGGGTATTTTTAAAGATTACCCGGGTTAGCTTCAATACCAGTACATATGTGTTAGGTATGTTTTTTAGATTTAGATAATTCATTGACAGTTTAGGCTATTTCTGACTTGGTTTTTTGTTTCTACTTTCTGAAAAGGTAAAGCGAAATGAAAACTGATTAACGATGTGGAAATTACTGGACTGAATCACGAATTTCAACATAATTTATTCTTGGGTAAATTACGCGTTTAGTACTTAAATTATCAGTTTTGATCTATTTTAATACCTAAACTTTCACTTTTTTCTAAATCACAAGTAAAATTTAGTTTTTTGTTTCATTTGTGTATGCTCTTCAAAATTTAATGTTAAGTTTTTGGAAAAAAAGAAAGTTTAGATACTAAAAGGGACTAAAAATGATAGTTTATGTACTAAATTTTTTAATTTTTAACTGAGTAGTAAAATGAAACAAAATAATCATAGTTATGGTTTTGAAAAAATTAAAAGTTTAGGTGTTAAAACGGATCAAAACTGATAGTATAGGTACTAAATACATAGTTTACCCTTTGTTCTTTTGCAGTATACATAAC